>NC_141699.1:1087844717-1088299717 GCF_964263255.1 Lissotriton vulgaris | reverse complement strand
AAGTTCGAATTTTAGCGTTCAATTAAAAAGTTCCATTCTTACTCTAAGTGAGTTCCAGGTAGGATTGGTGCAAGCCCATTGTGCACTTGGGGACGTGACGCTGTCAACAGTTCGGATCAGTTCCAGACTTCAGCTCCGTGCAGTCGATGGGGGGCGTTTCCCTCAGCTGCCGGTGGTGCTCTTCTCCACGGCCGGGCCGCCGTGTATTAATGTCATACCAAATGCCCTAAGCATTGAGAAGGCACACGTCACCTCCCGCCTTCCAGGCTAGTGTGCTACTTGCATCCTTCTTCCCCAGCATTCTAATGTCTTTCGCCGACGCGTTTCGGGGCTCCAGGCCCCTTCATCTTGGGCGTGAACAGACGAGCTTACAACCTGCATGAGTGATTACTGGTTTTATTTCACCTCAACCCCGCCTCCATTGTCACGTGTTTTGGTTGATAACACGGGGTGTTGTGGGGCATGTAGTTTGCCATGCAGGAATAAGTTCGAATTTTAGCGTTCAATTAAAAAGTTCCATTCTTACTCTAAGTGAGTTCCAGGTAGGATTGGTGCAAGCCCATTGTGCACTTGGGGACGTGACGCTGTCAACAGTTCGGATCGGCGGCCCGGCCGTGGAGAAGAGCACCACCGGCAGCTGAGGGAAACGCCCCCCATCGACTGCACGGAGCTGAAGTCTGGAACTGATCCGAACTGTTGACAGCGTCACGTCCCCAAGTGCACAATGGGCTTGCACCAATCCTACCTGGAACTCACTTAGAGTAAGAATGGAACTTTTTAATTGAACGCTAAAATTCGAACTTATTCCTGCATGGCAAACTACATGCCCCACAACACCCCGTGTTATCAACCAAAACACGTGACAATGGAGGCGGGGTTGAGGTGAAATAAAACCAGTAATCACTCATGCAGGTTGTAAGCTCGTCTGTTCACGCCCAAGATGAAGGGGCCTGGAGCCCCGAAACGCGTCGGCGAAAGACATTAGAATGCTGGGGAAGAAGGATGCAAGTAGCACACTAGCCTGGAAGGCGGGAGGTGACGTGTGCCTTCTCAATGCTTAGGGCATTTGGTATGACATTAATACACGGCGGCCCGGCCGTGGAGAAGAGCACCACCGGCAGCTGAGGGAAACGCCCCCCATCGACTGCACGGAGCTGAAGTCTGGAACTGATCCGAACTGTTGACAGCGTCACGTCCCCAAGTGCACAATGGGCTTGCACCAATCCTACCTGGAACTCACTTAGAGTAAGAATGGAACTTTTTAATTGAACGCTAAAATTCGAACTTATTCCTGCATGGCAAACTACATGCCCCACAACACCCCGTGTTATCAACCAAAACACGTGACAATGGAGGCGGGGTTGAGGTGAAATAAAACCAGTAATCACTCATGCAGGTTGTAAGCTCGTCTGTTCACGCCCAAGATGAAGGGGCCTGGAGCCCCGAAACGCGTCGGCGAAAGACATTAGAATGCTGGGGAAGAAGGATGCAAGTAGCACACTAGCCTGGAAGGCGGGAGGTGACGTGTGCCTTCTCAATGCTTAGGGCATTTGGTATGACATATATATATATATATATATATATATATATATATATATATATATATATATATATATATATATATATATATATATATATATATATATATATATATATATATATATATATATATATATATATATATATATATATATATATATATATATATATATATATATATATATATATATATATATATATATATATATATATATATATATATATAACCAAACTGGCGACTTTTATAGTTCGGACCAAGTTTCCACAGAGGAAAAGCATTTTTTGATGTGGTTAGAACTTTGGCGTCGTTTGACGAATCTTTACGACATTTTCCAAAAAGTTTCTTTTTTCAGATCAGCTCCGATCTTGAAAGTTTGAGGGTGATTTGTCAAGGGGGGGGCTGAGAAGAAGGGGGGTCCCAAAATGTTTTTTCTCCATGCAATTTCCATAGAAAACTTTAGACAAGGCTACAGGTCAAACTGCTGAACGGAATTACGCCAAGTTTGGCAGGGAGAAAGGTCTTGGTCAAGAAAGCATGCTTTTATTCAAATGGGGTAAATCTGTTCAGTAGTTTGTGAGAAATATAACATTTTACAGATATCGATATTTGAGAATTCTGACATCTGATTGGCTGAGGCTTTACGAGCACGAGCTTGCAGCTCATTGGCTGCGAACGGTTGAAACTAGAAAGTGTTGGCAGCCATTTTGGGACTCAGTTGAAAGGAGTAGGGGGAAAAAAAGAGAAACATTGTATAAGAGGGTATAGTAGGAACACTGTGGACTTAGTTTATGCAGTCTGTATGGTGCAGAAGCAGGTAGTTTGAATGTTGCATTGGCTGTGGAAATCACTTCCGCAGAACAGCGGTGCGCGGTATTGCAGCAAGGTTGCGTAGGCTCAGGAAAGCCAGTCGGGAAAACAATGCGCCGTATCGGGGTGAGCGGTGTGTAGGATACACACACAGGTTGTGTGAATGTTG
This sequence comes from Lissotriton vulgaris, assembly GCF_964263255.1. NCBI lineage: Eukaryota > Metazoa > Chordata > Amphibia > Caudata > Salamandridae > Lissotriton > Lissotriton vulgaris. The sequence continues at coordinate 1,088,297,201 of NC_141699.1, read as the reverse complement.
CGTAGGCCGTGGAAATTACGTCCGCAAAAGAATGATGTGCGGTATTGCGGCAATGTTCAGTCAGCTGTGGAAATCATATCGGGAAAACAATAATGCGCCGTTTTGCGGCCTTCCATTAATATAATGCGCAGTAATGTTTACTTATAATGCGGTGTCCACTTTTATCATGTATAGTGTCACTTTGTTAGAGGAAATTTAATATTATGTGGGAGGGCGTGTTCTCTCCGTGTGTGTGGAACAAAATTATCGTTTAATTGGCTGAGGTGTTCCAGCTTAATGTTCATTGGCTGCGAACCATTGAAAGAAGTTTTGCCAGCCATTCTCTTCCCCTTCACGGAGTAGCAAGGACATCTGATTAGCTCACATGTTCCAAGCAGGACCTTCCAGAGCTTAATGTTCATTGGCTGCAAACCAGTAAAAAGTAAAAGTGTTGCCAGCCATTCCCTCCTCCTCTGCAGAGTAGCAGGGACATCTGATTGGCTGACGTGTTCCAAGGAGGACTTTCCCAAGCTTATTGTTCATTAGCTGTAAACCATTGAAAGTAGAAGTGTTGTCAGTGATTCCCTCCCCCTCCGCGGAGTATCAGGGACATCTTATTGGGTAACGTGTTCTAAGCAGGACCTTCCCAAGCTTAATGTTCATTGGCTGTGAAGCATTAAAAGTAGAAGTGTTAGCAGCCATTCCCTCCACCTCTGCAGAACACCATGGACATTTTATTGACTAAAGTGTTCCGAGTACAAGTTTGCTCCTTATTGGGTGGGAACGGTTCACTGTTGTCAGCCATTTTGTGACGCACTTCAAAGGAGTACAGGAAAAAAAAAGTAGTAGAGGGGAGGGTAGGAACACTATTAACTCTGTAAAGTGGTCACAAGCTGGTGGACAGGACTGCGGAAGGTAAAAATCGTTTTTTATATATTTTAAGGGCCATTTATATATTTGTATGGGGCCTACAAATCACGGAGGTAAAATAACAAAGTGTGTTGTGGTCTTCTTTTTATTAAGTCAGCGGGTGGGATAGTTCACAGGAGCAGTATTTACTTATAATGTGGTGTTTACTTTTCTGACAGGGAGTGCTAGATCTTTGGAGCAACTATTATAAAATGAAGGAGGGGGTTGCAAAAAGAAAGAGCGCTGTTGCGGTCTTCATTTAAATAAGGTTATAAGTAGGCTACTTCTCTGGAGCAATGTTTACTTATAATGTATATTTATAGTGCGGTGCTTACTTCTGTTGTGGGTAGTGCTACTTCCTTGCAGCAAAATAGTAGGTGTGGTTGCACTGTAAAAATTTAAGTCTAGGTTTGAAACAGTTTTTATTAAGCAATCACTAATATACTTTCTTAGGAAAGTGTAGCTGTTTATATCAGAGGGGTGACAAATAAAAATGCAATTCATAAAATATCCCTTAAGCAAGGCCACACCCTCCCTTTTTTTGGTTACCTACAGTTTGTAAAAGTGTTGCCCCACTTTCTTGTTAATATAAGAGGGCATCAGTTACTTTTAGATAAAGTAGAAAAGAAGTGCTACTAGAAACACTACCGCACTACATCATCTCAGGTCACAACAACAATAACAAGTAAAAAACAGTTAAACAAAAATGACGTCACATTACCTAGAAATGTACTGCTTCATCAAAACATTAAATGAAGCACTATGTATACAATTTTTTTTTAGGGACTACTATTTCATAAAATATTAGCAGTGTTACAAACTGTGAGGTAGTAAGTTATCAACGGAAATAACTACTATATGTTGTTAATTTCTCCACAGATAGATCTCCAACCCATTTGAAGTACTATAAACTCACAGTATTAAAATGTACAGGGTGAGTTTATAGTATTTCACAGGAGAAGAATAATAAGTAGCACAACAAAAAAAATCAAAATCTTTACAATTTCTATTCTGTAGAAATCAGGAAAGTTTTGTCGTAATGCTTAGAGGCCACTCACTGCTCCGCTAACAGATCACTTACTCCTTTAAAAACATATAGGATAGTAGTAATATATACACTACTATTTCTATATATTCTATAGGGAAAACGAGAATAGGAACCACAACATGGAAAAAGAGAAATACCAAAATATCATTCAGAAATGTAGGGTTTATCAAAGGCATTCAGTAAGGAAGTATCCATGTAAACAATCTTTTTTTAATCTGACATTTCTAAAAGTATTCTCACTGTAAAAATATCTGATCAAGTAAGTTATAAAGGTCAGTAAGCTGTATTTCAGATAGCTTACTCCTGGCACCGACAAATCTCCAACTCCTGTTGTCTGAAAATAGGACACTGTACAACAATGTACTGTGTCGCTGATGCCAGACTAAAGGAAAAGTAAAATAAAGTCATGAACACAAAACAAGATCAATAATGAAATATTTTCCAGAGGAGAATATGTTCAAAGCTTCTTTTCTACGGGACTTCAAAATCTTTCCTCTTCGCGCCGACGGGTCATAAACTCCTCCGAGATCATAATGACTGTGAATATTACAATATACATACGCACACTATAAGATCCCAGGGGGGAAACAGAGTAAGAACCAGAAACTGCTGATGTTGCATATAAATCTTTACTTTTCAAGCGAGCAGCAGAGAGCCATAGAGAACCTGCAGCGGATGCTACTGAAAGATGCCAGGACCCACCGGTGACTCTAAACAGACCTCGAGGGGGTAGTAGTCCTTTTCAGGAGGGTTTGGCTGCTCCTGGCGAGTGGCAGCCCTTGGAGAACCTCCGATTTGGCGAAGCGTTCTGTGGAGCGGCGGGGGGGGGGCTGTTGCGAGACTCGCCCTACCCCACCTGAGTCTGCGAATCCACCTGCAGAACCTGCAGGCCACCAGCGGACCAGGGTGAGGGCTTGCGTGGAAAACACCTGTAGGGGGCCAGCAGGGGGCAATCAGCGCTGCCACCAGCGTTGCCATCAGCCATCAGCCATTAAGCTCCGGGGCTGGGCTGGGGGTCATTGAGACTCGTGCCTCACCACCCCCTTGTCCCTCATCTCTTCACCTGAGGACTGCCTGGGCTGCCTACGGACTGCCGAGCACTGGAGCGTGCACTGAGTATCAGCACACATTGAGACAGAACTAGAGACCAAACTGGAGGTAAGAGGTAAAGGGGGCAGGGGTGAGCGATAGCAAGGGCTGGCTGGCCGTGCATGGTTGCACACTTAGCCTTTAGCCCTAGCCCTCCGCCCTTGCCCTCTTAAACCATTCAGTTGCCATACTGCTGCTTACCTCCTAGTGCCCCTCAACTCCCCTCTACTGCTCACTGCTCACAGAGATTCTGAGCCTGCCAGCGCATCCTAGTGCCTTCTAGCGTTCCCGGACTGGGATTGGGGGTGAGACTGTGTTTTTTACCTAGTCAGACCGGGGTGATCGCTCAAAATTCCTACCTTCTGTCTGTTAACCTCTTCAAACCTCTTCAAACCATTTTTCTTTTGCCTTTTTCTTCACCTCAATAATCTCTCTAGGAGAGCGGATCAGGACGAGCTCATGAGCCAAGGACCTTAACGTATTCAAAACTCTAAAACAAAGTCAGAGCATCTAACGATAACTACACTCCCAGCACTAAAATCAGTTACATTACCGATATTTGAGCTCGAATACTAAAGGTCCAAAGACTCGGGTTAAGAGAGAAGCCCTGTGCTAGACCTTGCTAGGGGGAGTCTATCAAAGGCGAGGCATCGCAAGCCTCAAGCAACAATCTGAACACAACAAAAAAAAAGTTAAACTAACCCCTTCGGTGCTCATGACGAGCTCAGCTCATCATGGCATATACCTCTCAGGTGCTCATGACGAGCTGAGCTCATCATGACCACGCCCATTTTTATTATGGCCCAGCACAGCAGAAGAATAGCTCCAGCAGCCAAGGTGTTAAACAATACATAGGAGCTATGAGATCCGGTAGAGTTAAGCAACCCCTAACCAAACCAAAATCCAACTCTAAGCCCAAGCCGAGGAAAAGGAAACTGGAGCCAATAATGTCATCATATCCGGTCAACCCTCAGGAAGCAAACCCCAATGTCCATAACATAGACAAAGGGGGACTTATTATGGCAACCTCAATTCCAACAGCAACTTCAATGTTAACCTCAATTGTAACCCTAAACGAAAATGAAAATAAAAAGGACATTGTACCACCGACACCCAATGCCCCTATTACAAGTCCAATTACGGCTTATCAGCAGCCATCGAGACCATCAACCCCACCAAAGATATCATAGCTATTCTCACAGCTCTCATCGCTCCCTACATTAAAGCCACCATCAAAGGACCTAAACGACCCTCATAACTATTGAAGGAATACCAGAGAGGAAAAAGGTATGCACCCATCAACCAAAAGATATATACTAAGTTTTCCTCTTTAAAATACCCTGGAACAGCCATTTACTCCAAGACTGGGAACATAAAAGTACTGCATACACAGCTTCTATCAAGCAAACCCGATTGCAGTCTTACCCACAGCAATCGAGTTGATTCACCATGGCTCGCCGGGGGTCTTAATCATCCCATCACTGAGGTAATATCTGTAGCATTAACATCGCCCATAACCAGAAGAGAGGTTGAACCCACCTACGTAGTAGGTCAAGGAGCTAATAACCATAACAGCCAATGCTGTGATAACTTGGACACGGCATGCTCCAGAAAAAAGATCGCTAACGATCCCTCAGGGAGTCCACCAAAGACATTTGAGTCAGCCAAGATAGTGATCCATTCATATCCAGCCAGTCAGGCTGAGACACACTCTAACCAAGCCAGCACATCGCATTTAGAAAACTGAGACTTATCAGTCAAAATCAAGGCTCAGATTCACAATGGTGGAAAAGGACAAGACTCACTTCTTCCCCAACTGTTTAGTAGTTCGCCAAATTTAATGAAGACAATCGGAGTAATACAGACAGAACAACCAACAGTGATTAAAGAGCATGAATGCAGGGATGAAAAAATGCAATTTTTCCAATCAACCACCAGCCTAACTATTCAAACTAAGACATCACAAATATTCTCAATTGGCACCCGGGAACAAACAGCAACGATTAGCAGATCAGCAGTGCAAATGTCATCTGTACATCGCACTTTATTACCATATAATGACTCTCAATCCACGATCAATTCTTTAAACAATGACATGACCTTTATAGCTTCTTAAAACTTTAAACCAGTCCACGCTAACACACCCAATGAAGCAAACAATTCCCCAAGACTGGACAAAAGCAACAATATTGGAAATTCGTTCCCTGAATCTGTGTGGACAACAATTCTAAATACCTTGCAAAACTCAGCCACAGCTCTAGAAATGCAATCTCATAAAATAGACTTGCAGCTCTCCGTCTTACAAACAATGGGCGATTCTATTTCAGGAATGGACTGGAAAATCTCAGAATTAAATGGTCTCATAAAGAGGGGCCAAGATGCGGTTTATACGGCTCAAACGACACCACCACCGTGCCCTGGCGAACGATCTTAGACCAACTCTACCATCTATGTTAGGAGACCTGATATGCAATATTAAATCAGCAGTCCCACAAATTTCAGATCTTAGCACAGAACACCCTGCAGCACAAGCAACGTCAGTGACCGAGCCGCCACCCGAACATACTGTAACTACCAATACACCCTCGGGTGGTAGAGAAGCTTTACTATCATTGTCAGGGGACACAGAAACTGAACCCACGTATTACACCACAACTCCAGTTGAATCGGCACCAGTCAACGCTCAGGCCCCCAGCAAGACTCGTAGAAAAAAAAAAGGAAAGGAAGAAACCGGTTCTTAACTGACACTAGAGCATGCACAGAAACACAACTAAATCTATCCTCAGTAGTAACGACTTGTGGTCGGAAACCCAAAGACATGGAACAACTTCTACTCTTATCCTTGCACGAGGACGTAGAGAGTCTTCCCCCATCACCTCCAGCAGTTTTGACAAAATCAATAGGCAGTGCTATTCAGAAATCTCGACAGAGCGAAAGCAAGCGGAATCTTCTCCAAGCAAAAAAAACCCAATCAGCATACAGTATTGACCTAACAACGCCTGAACACATTCTAACAGGATAGTTCGACAATCATCCTCTTCATTCCTGAATACACGTCCCGAGGCAGGGACGACATACTGAACAGGGGAAACATATTAAGACTTCTACACTCGGTTACAAGCCTAGACAACATCAGCTCCTCTAACCTTCTTCAAATAGAGTTTCTGTCAAGTAATGATCCACAACGCTCAGAAACAACAAAAGCAGCCTGGAATTCTGTCTAGACAGCTAAGAAAATCTTGGAAGAAGAAGCAACGTTCCAACAATGGGGGATTAATTTGAGACTTGAAAAGCAACCTCGCTATCCGACACCCTTTTTACACCTTATCAGGCCATTGGCGCGAAAAAATACCAACTAAAGGGAGCTAGGAGCAACTCTCCAAGGGTGTACTCCCAAGATACAAAAACATTCTTTTCTGGACAGGAACCAAGGCATTGTGATCACGTTTCACCAGTCATTCTCCTTAATTGGAAGTCATTTCAACGAACAATCAATACAACTAATAACACAAATTGACAAAGGGGAAAAAACGTTGACAACCGCTCAGAAAAGACCAGGGAAATCAGCGCGTGCTTTTGGAACATCAATGGCCTAGCCAGCAAAACCAACGATCCAGAGTTCCTACAACATCTAAACTCATTTGACCTGCTACTGCTCCAAGAAACTTTGGAGGAAAAGGCATTTGAGCTGCAAGGGTTCACATCTTGTTGCCTTCCAGAAAACACAAATTCCACCTTTGGTCGCAGATTGGGGGGCCTGATGATTTTTGCCTTAATAGCAACAATAGGCGAGAATATGACAATAGACTCTCATATACCCCTCCTAGTGCAATACAGGTGGTAAAGATTTCACTTTGGTTACATAAACAGCCTCAAGATGTAATAATAATCAATACTTACATCCACCCTAAACAGAAACAAAAAGCGGCCAATGATCGGATAAAAGCCTTGGAAAAATTAATGGAAGAAGAGGACTCCGATTTAATCATCCTGGCAGGAGACTTCAACATGTTCCTCGTTAGTTCAGATCCATAAGACGATCTTAATCAAGAACTGAACGCTGCATGGGGGGTGCTAAGACAAGGCTCCGCACAAATTAACAAACTAACGAAGTGCTCAAAAAATGTACTTCGACAACTAGAACATCTTAATCTAAGAGCCTTGAATGGGCACTATGTCGAAGATGATCCACCTGTTGCAACTTTTCATTCCAACAAACAATCCTCCCACCTGGACTATACATTCACGTCTCTAAATATGTTTGGCTGGGTAACTGCATTCAAAATAGGGACGAGCGACCTTAGTGATCACCTGTCCCAAGAAGTCACAATAAAAGTCAACTCACAACCGGAAACTGACCTACACATCTGTATTGACATTGAAGTGACTTCAAATCTAAGGCGGCTTCGGTGTAACGCCGATAATATCGACTCCATAAGCCTTGCAGCAAAAACTCTTTTCACTCAAACGGAAAACTCCACAACTAAGTTGTCAGAAGCTTGGCAACATTTAATTCAAAACATTAGTGAGAAATTGTTAAAAAGTTTGTCAAATTGTTCACACCAAAGAAAGGGAACTTCAGACAAACTACAATCTACCCCAGAAATGAAAACGCAAAAACGGTTAATTAACCGAACATTGAGGCAGATGCGAAAGGATCCAACAAATTGTGATTTGCAAACTGTCTTATGGAAAGCGAAAAAACTGTTAAAATGGAAGAAATGGGAAAAACAGAAACAAAAAAATTATGACCTATGCGCGAAACTTGTTTATGAAGTGAAACGGAAAAATAGCTCATGGTTCTGGCAAATGATTAAAAGAATAAAGAACCAAGAACATTTTGGCCTAAATTCATACATATATCGGAGGAAGCATGGACAAAATATCTATTCAAACACTTTAACAACGAGGACAGCCTTGAAGAGGTGGTGACAAAACAACTCAGTAAAGGTAGCTCTGAGGAAAAAACAGACAATTGCTACACAGCAACTGAGACCCAAGAAACACGCTTAAATGGGGTCATGCGCCCACCTAGAAGAATAAACTAATGCCTGAGCCAAGCTCTTCTTTCCACACCGAGATTGGACTACTGACGACTGTGCCAGCCGACGTCAAAAGGCAAATAGCAAGGGGCAGACCAACAGGAGCCCCCGGGCCAAACGGTATACCACCAATGCTGCATAAATCAGACATGGAATATTGGAGTGCATCACTAACACCAATATTTAATAGCATAAAGAACATCCAGGCTCTTCCTGAATCCTGGCATGGGTCAGTCATCAGCCCAATTTTTAAGCATAGCAACAAGAAACACCCAAACAATTATCAGCTTATCGCCCTCATAGACATTGAGGCCAAGTATTTTGCGGGAACCATACTGGAGGAGTTAACGTCATGGGCATCTGTAAACTCAGTAATCCCGATCAACCAAACAGGGTTCTGCAGGGGCCAAGGGACCACAACCAACATCATGGCACTGACACTGCTGATGGAAGCAGCAAAAGAGATCAAAAAAACCCTATACCTCTCCTTAATTGACTACACTGCTGCATTCGACCACGTGGATCGCAACAAACTTTGGCAGAAATTGGATAACTGGGGAATACCTAAACATCTCCTAGACATGCTGATACTACTCCATTCAAACACCTGGATTAAAGTTAAACTAGGAGCGGGCACACACCTCTCTAAACCCATTCCGACAACAAAAGGGTTAAAACAGGGGTGTGTGCTAGCACCAATTTTATTCAATCTCTTCCTTGCTGACCTTCCAGGGGAACTTGATAAATGCCTTAGTCATGCACCTAAACTAGGGAAAATTCCCCTGTCCAATCTGCTATATGCGGAAGACTTGGTACTGATAAGCCGGACACCTATGGGCCTCCAGCACCTTCTAAATGTAGCCTACTCCTTTTCAGTAAAGAATGCCCTGCAAATAAATTTCAACAAATCGAAGGTCATGGCAGTGAATTTAAAAAAAAAAGGATATGTAATTGGCACTTAAATGGAGAATACTGGACTTGGTAACTACCTATAAGTATTTGGGTGTAATTCTGGACTCCAAGAACACGTTTAAACCTCAATTGGACGCCCTACGAGGAAAGGGTACCATGACCTACCTGGCTATAAAATCTTTAAGAGCCAAACTCCCTGATCAAAGTTATATCCGACTCTCACTTATGGGAGCGAATCCCTTCAAGGGAAGGATGCCGCATTACTGGACGTAGTTGTACCCAATTCATACAGGGCTATCTTTAATCTCCCAAGATACGTCTCGCCTGCACAGATCCGGCTAGAAATCGGATTTCTCAAACAAACACTAGAAAGGCGGAGTGCGTATGTTACCAGCTGGCATAAGATTCACACTGCTGAGGTTGGCTCTTTAAATTCCAACGTATGGGAAGAGCTGCTTCGACATCATAAATCCTCGGCCAGAGACTACCTATTTGACTCACTTCAAGTCCTAGGTCTGTCTGACGTCTGGGACACCCCAATAAACCTCTTGACTTTCAAAAAAGTTGCGAAAAAAATCAGCACGTATTATTTCATCTATTGAGGACAAGGAGGCATTAACAAAAGGAGCGCATGGCTGGATCACGCTCAGTGACTATGGAAGAACACAACCACAAACATACCTCAATATTGGTTTGAACCTAAAAACGAAAGAAAAGTTTTTAAAATTACGCCTCAAAGTAATACCAGTAATCCCACATTTACCACCCTGGGTAAGAAAAAACTTCTCACAGCAGTGCCGCCTGTGTAAAGCTGACAAGGAAGACATTGTCCATGTGATTTCAGTCAGTCAAGTTTGCTTTATTCGAGATAAAAACTCATAAAAGCATGATTAAAAAAAAACATTCCTTTGTTAAAACAAGATCTTTACAATTAACAATGTTAGACACATTTAAAAATACAACAAAAGAGATAATTTACCCATAATAATAAAAAAGCATTTTGACAGCACTAATTTAAAAAAAAACAATAAAAAACAATCACAAAATTCATATATTTACGGGATGATGCTAGTGGGAGCCCTAAAACCTCTATCAATTTGCTTCAACCACAAATTTAGTACACTTAAAATTTCTAAAATCATATACATATACACACTGAGGGAGCTCAAATTAATCACACCCCCAAAAAAATTTTGGATGGCCTACACCCACCCCAGATATTTAGCAACTGCAACTGAGATAACCGGTAAAGTGCTAGTGCAAATGAATCTTAATGCCACTGCGCTATCCCTTGTGCCTAACAGCTTGCACATTGCTTTTAACCAAACTTAACTAGGGGTATTGTAGGCTATACAGGCAAAAAAAAGATGGACAATAGTCTCTTTGTCAGTTAGGCAAACCGGACACATATTGGTACTACCTTCAGCCCATCTACCAGTTAATGATCTTATAGGGAGTGACCCTGCTCTGAGCTGAAAATAGAGCTTCCTATCTCTGGGTTTTGTAATGCCATCCCAATAGGGCTCTAGACTGGGAGAAGATTTGAATTCCAGGAAGCGACCCTCCATAGTAGAGGGATCTGCACCATTCCAATTCCGGTACGCAACCATTTCCCAGTACTTTTCTTTTAGGGTATCTTTAGATGGAAATGGAGCTACCTCGGGGTTCTCCCACAACCCCTGCATGCCCATTCCCACCAGAGTTTTGCAAAGTTCCTTCAGCCAGGTTATCTTATGAAAATCATCATTTCTGAATACATCCAAAAATCCATGGGCATAATGGGCAAGTTCAGGGGTTACCCAGATCCGTCGCCAATATAATATAGGGCGCAATCTAGCCATATCTACTAGGGCCTTCCTGCCTAAGACATATCACAGAGGTTTCATCAGTGTTCTCTTGGGAAGACCGACAAGATTGCGCAGCAATTTGTTCTCTGCAAGTGTTAATGATGTTAGCTTTTCATAGCCCCATATCTCAGCACCGTAAAGTGACGAGCTTAGGGCTTTCGCCTCATACACTTGGAGAGCTGGCTGTATCAGCTTAGTCTGGGATTTCTTGTGCTCTGTAATTATCGCTCCCGCATTTTGGCGGAGTTTTAAAGCCACCATTTCTACATGTTTCCCCCACTTAATACATTTTGCCACATGAATACCCAGATAGATAAAATACAACACTATTTTCACCTTTTGCCCATTCATAAAAAAATTCCCTTTAAAACTACATTGACTTCCAGCCCTTGGTCAGCACAGAAAGCCTCAAAAATCTTCAAGGCTCGCTGAAGGCCACCAGGAGTTTTAGATATGATAAGGGTATCATCCGCAAATAATAAAATAGGGGTTTTCACTCCAGCCAAAGTAGGGGCGTCTACACATCCCAAGAGCATGCGTTTAACTACCCCACTGATATATAATGAAAAGAGCGTGGGGGCCATAGCACAGCCTTGGCGCACCCGACGTTCTACCAGGAATTCAGGTGTAACTTGCCCATGCCCTCCCCATTGGATTTTTGCATAATTCAACGCGTGCAGCCTCATCACTATCGTTAAGATTTCCGGTGGCATACCCAACTTATCTAACACGTTCCATAGCTGGAAATCGTGGCACCAAGTCAAAAGCTGCACGTAAGTCAATAAAAGCGGCATAAATGCTGCCTTTTCCTAATAGTACAGTTTTCCAGTGAAGTAAGGTAAAGCGAAAAATCTGATCAGTAGTACTGGTTAATTTGCGGAAGCCAGCCTAAAAGGGGGACAAAATGTTTTCTCCTTCTACCCAATCTAATATTTTGTCTAGGGTTATTTTCCCAATCACCTTTTGTACCATGTCAATAAGGCTAATAGGCCTATAGTTCCCAGGCTGTGTTTTATTGCCTGTCTTGTATACAGGGAATATTACGGCCCCTTGCCAGGACTTTGGTACTGGTGCCCCTAGAGCCACGGCATTGGCCAGCTTCATAATATACAGGCCCCATTGCATTTTATCATGGAGAAAGACGTCCGCTGGAACCCCGTCTGGCCCTGGTGCTTTTCCCTTCGAAACAGATTTAAGCGCCACTACTACATCATTGATATTAAAGGGTGGGTCTGAATATAGGATATTATTTACGGATTCTCTAGACCTATCCTCAGGGCAGCATGCATATTGGGGGCCAAAGTGATCTATCCAATTTCTCTGGGTTACATCATTTATAGGTGGTTCTGGGTGGCCTCCTTTCCCCCATTCAAAAATACTCCAAAAGAGTTTTGAATCCTTTGCGGTACTGGCTATTTTGAGGTCCTGCCAATGTTGTTCTTCCCAAAGTTCTTTGCCCTATACAAACTTTTCTTATAATCCTGCCTGGCTATTCTGACAGCATTAGGGTCTCTTCTTTTAATGCCAGTTCCTACGGATGTTCTTGCAGATCTACAAGCATCGTTATACCACCCCACTCTTTTCTGGCATTAATTTCTGCCCATTGGCTTCGTTACTACCTTAATGAAGTGACCTCTTATGTTTTCAAAAAAACTGTCATGGAGTTTGGTGATTTCCTGCAAATCATTCTCTGCCCCAGCTATGGTGTCCATGGTGGAAATGGTTTTGTCCAGCTCCTCATTAATAAGGTCCAACACCCTTTTATTCATCATGACTTGTGCCCACCTCACCCGCCTCATGTCATTAGTTGGAACAATCTCGGATAAAGCCTGCTCGACCCTGTTCGGCCCCCCTTCCTCCACCCCCCACAAATAATGGCTTATACATAGGGGGTTATGATCACTCTCTTGCTGGCAACTATCTTCATATCCTTCATAAGTGCGAAATTGCCATATTACAAATAACATAATCAATCCTGCTTTTTGAGCGGCCATTATCAAAAGTGTTTTCGCCTTGTCCGTCACTCGTAGTTCTGCCGTTCAGTGCTCTGAGCCCTCTTTCACAGCATATTGCATTAATCTGGATTATACTATCTGTCCATCTATCTATCGGTTTTATTTCCAGTTTAGGAATCCCCCACTGGGAATCCCCTTCTTCTCCTGAGTACCAGTCACCTATTGTAAGAGGCTCAAAGGTCATGTTTAGGTCGCCGGCGATTATCATGTTATTCTCGCTCAGCTGTAGTCCAATCAGGGAGTCTAGGGCTACCAAAACCTGGGATTTCCCTCCCCCTGACCCTCTATCGTAAAGGTTATAGATGTACAAAGTACCCAAAGAACCCATTGTTAGCCTAACCAACTGGATATCTCTATTCTTAGTAGGGAGCTCTATAACTCTATCAAAGAGTTCTTGTCGTAACCAAATAGTTAGCCCCCCTTTCGGCCGACCTTTGGGGCCCTTGAGGGCAGGCACAAAAAAATTCAAGAAACCCTGGAGAAACTGGGGCTTACACGCCCAGGTCTCTTGAAAGAGGCAGATATCAAAACCATTTATTAAAGTAAGCCATTCAGGGGATTGCAATCTAGAACCCAGCCCCGCAATATTCCAGGAGATTATCTTCCCCCCATCCCCTCTAAATTTGTGCAATAGCCCTGTAGTGGCTAAATTAGATGTACTTAAATCTTTCAGACTTAAAAATTCCGTTCCTGTATTTAGAGCTAACTTTTGGGGAGAGGACACCACTCCAACAGTAGTGCTAGGCTCATCACCATTTGCGGGGTAGTCCCTTGCCTGACCCTCATTATCAGTCCCCACACCCACTATGGGAGCATCCTCAGGATCCCCCTCTCTCATCCCCCGTATTTCATTGAACAAGTTTTCCCTCCCAGTATTTGACAGTCAATCTATTGCTTCCAACCCAGAGCTACTTTTCCCGAGCCTGTTTTTATTTGAAAACAAAGGGGAAACACGTGAAAATGGAGGGGGGGCACCTTCCTCAACTGTATGTCAGAATAAGTTGGCGGGCTAGATCTAAACTCTAGTTGAAATACATTCTCAGCTAGTTCTTCAGAACACAGTGTTAATTCAATAACATCATGGCTTTCCCCAGGGTGACTCAATCTTGTCGTTTTTAATATGTCGTCTCTTATGACCGAACGACAGCCTCTGACATAACGCAGCCAATGAATGGCGTCAGGGAGTCCACCCCTTCTCTAGGGCAGTTGCCCCATCTATCTAGTTTTGGGACATTAGTCATGTATATTTTGTTTATGACTAAATTACCCTTCATATATATATATACCCCCCCTAGTAGGTTCTGCACTACAATTTGATGTCCCCTTATTTTGATAGTTGGAGGTGCTACTTTGCCATGCCCCTGCAGTCGAACTTATTGCCTTTCGTTGAGCCACCCCCATTAATCCACTGCCCCACTATGGCTCCTTAGGATCCTCTGTTCACTACTTGTAATCTGATTTTCTATTCTATTTTCCTTCGGGGAACATTGTACCCTGCTTGTGGTAGCCCTAGTGATACTTGACAAACTTTTCGCACCTCCTTCTACAGGACGAGTCGAAGATAGTTTACCCCCTCCCACCACAGGGGCAGAGCCCGTCATCCCAGAGGCCCCCATTTCATTGGTCAAAATTGCGTGGCATTCGTCAACGACAGAATCAATCCTGTCAATAACACAATTCATGGCTGCATGTTTTGGTGCCTCCTTCAATTTCTTTTTTTTGCTCAGTTTTGATGACTTCACCGACTCATTCACGCCCCCCCTCCTTCCATTGATTTCCGCTTACCCATGTCTCAACCCACTTTCAAAACACTTAGATTTCACTGAAACTGAATTGAAAGATTGAGATTAACAGAATTTAGTTGGGTATAAAAAGCAAGTACGTCCGTAATGTTAGATACTCCAGGATTTAAGCATGGTCTAGATAGACAAGACCACTTCCCTCCCCAGTCAATTGGAAGTGAAATCTTCAGAACCCCTGGGTTCCCCTGCAGTCTCAGTCTCACCCGACAGCTTGGAATCACCAAATGGTTTAGTAGAAGGATGGAAATGCTGGTGGTGTGGCCCGGCCCGTCCTCAGATGGCCACAGACGGCCACAGACGGCCCGCCCTTTGCCCGGGCTTAGCCCGGCGCAGACCCGCGCGCGGTCCAGCGACGCGGGGGCTGTGCTCCTTTTTATGCGCCTCCTGGCGCGAGAAATGCGGGTGGCTGAGGCTTCCGCCGCGGAGGCATCTGGGACTTGCAGTCCGGATGTCCGTGTGCCCGTGAGCCCCCCTCCGCACTGCAGCCGATGTTAGATGTGGGCTGCGGCGGCGGGAGGGAGACAGGCAGGGAGACAGATAGCAACTGCAGCAATCAGGGAAGGCAGTGGATGACAACCGATTTGAGTCAAGGTATGCCCCAAAGTGTTAACACCTTGGCTGCTATGACTTTTCCCCTCCTGTGCTGAGAGGCTTTGAAGCCCATTGTTCATGACGAGATCAGCTCGTCATAAGCACAGCTCCAGTGTGCCTCATGACGAGCTGAGCTCGTCATGAGCATGGAAGGGGTTAAGGCCCCATGTGATTTTTATTTGCCCCAAACTAAAGGATTTGAGGTACAATTTACTACGGTCCTCTTTCAAATTATACGGCGTTTGTACATGCAGGCAGGCTGTCAAACTGTGTTTTAACCCCAGCAATATCAAATTAAACTGCCAGGTCGTACAGTTTTTTGATTTAGCAGAAAAAAGATACAAGATAGCTTGATGACCATTGAAAGATTTTATGGACAATCATGAACTGATATTAAGATTGCGATTGCGCACAAATGAACTTTCTAAGTAATTTTTTGTAATGTTTTATAGTTTTGTAAAGATTTTAATTAATCATGTACAAATAAAAAATGATTTGATTATAGTCTTCAAGCCCAAGGGTCATCAACACCTGTGAGGTCTAGTATAGTGTCAATATTATAATATACAAAGTCACACTATATGAGCTCAAAGTAGCCAGAAAAGGAACAGTGTTTCCTCTATTCTGCTTGTTTCTCAATACAAGCTGCTGACGTTACACATAAATGGCAAAAACAACCAACACTTTTTTCTTAATACAAATCTTTAAATATTCACATAATTTGTGGAAACGGGTAGACAAGCTTGCCAAATTGGTCGAATTGTGGGTTGACAGTACAGAGGCAGCTCTAACGAGGAAGGAATTGGTAAACCCTGTGTATTCAAAATCAGCCCTTCCAAGTACCAGCCCGGAACCCCTAATAACAGATAACATGCTCACTTCCAATATGGCAATCCACTCAAACCAGGAGGGCGAGGGTAAATGCTCCAGTAATTTAGCGGGGGTCAGAAAAATAATACAGCATTCACTGCCAGGGGTATAATCAAGGGGCCCAGATAGGAAGAAACGATGAACCTCCAACAGCAAGGCCACAAGCATGCGATCCTCCTCACCAGGGGCACAGACAGAGGAGTACCCCACTTGAGGAAAGTCATGAAACAGGGCCAACCTTACTGTGCATTAATCTTCCCCGGCCTCAACACCGTATGTAATTATATTAATAGGAGTTCCAGAGTTGAACAAGCAATTAAATTTTGACCTAAAAAATAAATGCATACACTGGTTAGCCAAACAAACATTTTTCATACAGAGATGCAAACAAAATCCTTGTGACCCGCAGGGTGGGTTGGGTGGGCTGGAGACCAAAATATGTCTCTGGTGATTGCGTTGTGATTCATTTTAGAAATACAAAGAGTGTGGAATCCCTTCTAGACCGTTGCCACCATTGGGAGAAGTGGGGGCATTAGATCTCTCCCATTGGGCTTCTTCTACACCCCTGGCCTCATACCACCTACAAGAAGAAAAGACGGTCAACAGAGGCGGGTGTGGGTTTCAGAAAAAAATAATACTCTACCCTGGGACAGGACCAATCCTCCCCTTACTTTATAATATACCTGTATCGAACAGATTTAATCACCTAGAGTCAGTAGGTTAGTATTGAGCCCCCACAAGAGCAGAATGAGGAACAGGTGCTGGAAAATGGGTGTGGAAAACACAGATTAGCTAGGGGTAAACAGAAGATAGCCTCTACCAGTCCACCGATCCTTGATCCACCCCGCCAAGGTACACAGACATCTTGCTTAGAACTGCGGGACATAGTAAATCTTCCATCTGTTGCAAAGGGCTTCTATGAATCTAACACCAGACTAAGGTCCATGCAGCCAATGGACTCATGCCAATCCGGCAGGGTCACCAAAGATAACCACAACATCTATTCACCTAGACTAGTTAATCACGTGGGCTCCTCAAGTCTGCAGCTTCTTTCCTGGAACTTAGCCGGGTTATCCTCTAAATTGGATAATCCGGAATGGGGGCTCTTTATAGAGCAACATGAGATATGTATGTTCCAGGAAACATGGGCCAGGGTAGAAACGCATAGAATGGGCTATGAGTCATTTAGAATTCCAGCCACCCATGCGGGCAAGGGAAGATCAACTGGGGGATTGTGCACCTGGGTCAGTGTGCATCTGGGTTGTGAGGCAAAACAGTTAGATAGCTCCTCACGTGATATGTGTCCTATTGTTCTACCCCACGAAAACTAATATAGCTCTAGTTAATGTATATTCTCGCCGGTCTGTTGAGGCCAAGAGTCTAACGGCCACATGCATCATTGTTCCCGTTTGCGATTTCTTAATTGCAAAAATTAAGGAATCGCAATTAAGAAATCGCAAACGGCAATGCATCAAGAAATCGCAATTTTTTTTGCGATTTCTTAAAATTCCTTAATTGCGATTCACAATTTGCGAATCGCAATTAAGGAATCCCTTTCTATTGATTCCTATGGGCAGAGGCCCATAGGAATGAATGGGAAGTCATTCTCAGTTTGCGATTCGCAATTTGCGAATCGCAAATTGAGAATGCAATTTCAACGGTGCAGGGGGGGTTCAAAGGACCCCCCCTGCACCCCTGAAATATAACTTTAAGTGCATTTTTCACACACACATGCCCCAAGGGCATGTGTGTGTGTGTAAAATGAAACTTTAAAAAATGCACTTTTGTGCATTTTTGAAAGTTTTCGCAAATTACCATGAAGGTCGACTTCATGGTAATTTACCTCTCCCTATTTGCAAATTTGCAAATTTAAAATGATCATGCATTGCATTTAAGAAATCGCAAAATGTGATTTCTTAAATGCAATCGCAATTTTAACAATCGCAACATGATTGAGATTTCTAAATTTGCGAAAAACATGATGCATTCCAATTTTGTCAATTGCATTCGCAAACGGCTGAAAATTGCGATTCGCACCATTTGCGAATGCAATTGACAATGATGCATGTGCCCGTATGACTCTTGAGCAACTAGCTACCTTTCTCTCAACCATCCCTGACAACTTTGGGGTGATCATTGGTGGAGATTTCAACTGCCAGTTTGAACCCCTGAATGGCCTTGTCACAGGTACCCCCTTAGTGAGGAGACCAATACTGGTCCATTCCAAAGCCTAATATCTCCCCAACGCGGGCATGGACCCCGTTAGTGCTGCCGATATACACCATCACATTAAATTTTTCTCTGAGAGCATGAAATGGACGAACATCTGATACCCCAGGGAACTATACCTTTAATAGACCGGGGCATACTTCCATCATAGACTATATAATGGTAGATATTAAATCATGGCATAGGGTGATAGACTTTAAAATCAATCCTCGCAATGATATCCACCACAATGCTCTCACCATAGAAATAACTTTGTCATGTGCCAGGAATGTATCCTATAATCATCAGCACCAGACCCGAAATTGGTGCAGTCTAATGGAGGGAGGAGAGTCCGCGAATTCTCTCAATCGCAAGAAAAGTTGGCTTTGCTTTCCCATCAAATTATTCCACATCACATGTAGCGATTAATGGCACTCCCAACCTCCATTTGAGAATCCTCGACAATCATCAATACCTGTTTGCCTCTATGGAAGCCTTTTTCTACCAAAACAAAAGGCCCAGGGTGACCAGTAAATCCCACCACCCATGGTTCAACGTAAGCTGTTGAGCAGCAAAGTCCGTCCATATTGCCACCATTAATCAATCAATCAATCAATCAGAGCACTTGTAAAGCATGCTACTTACCCGAGAGGGTCTCAAGGCGCTGAGGGGAGGGGGGTGCCGCTACTGCTCGAAGAGCCAGGTCTTGAGGAGTCTTCTGAAGGAGAGTAGGTCTTGGGTCTGCCGTAAGTGGGTAGGGAGGGTGTTCCAGGTCTTGGCGGTGAGGTAGGAGAAGGATCTGCCGCCGGAGGTCATTCGTTGGATGCGGCGGACAGCGGCGAGGGTGAGGCTGGCGGAGCGGTGATGGCGGATGGGGGTGTAGAAGCTGAGTCTGCTGTTCAGGTAGGCTGGTCCGGCGTTGTGGAGTGCTTTGTGTGCATGGGTGAGGAGCTTGAAGGTGATCCTCTTGTTGACGGGAAGCCAGTGCAGGTCTCTCAGGTGGGGGGTGATGTGGCTGCGGCAGGAGACGTTGACGATCAGTCGGGCAGAGGCGTTGTAGTCTTTGTGGGTGTTTGGCTCGGATTCCTGAGTAGAGTGCGTTGCCGTAGTCCAGTTTTAAAGGCAACAACAGGCCACTGATCAAGGAAGCAAGGGCAGTCTATAAGAGTGCCATTGTAAAGGCAAAAAGAAGTTGGGAATCCCAAAAATGCGACACTCTTAGAAGTGCTCTAAACAATCATGATATGTGGACTTTCTGGAATGTCATCAACTCAGGTTCCCAGGATGGCAAATTTGCCATAGAACCCAACATTGGGGAAGAGGTATGGAAGGCTCACTTCAAATCTCTTTACTCAAGGGCTGAGGTTGGGGATGGGCCAGTGATCAGTCGAATTTTACCCCCGGCCCAGTTCCTGCTGACATCCTCCCAATCTTCCTTAGCGAGGTTACTGATGCCCTAGGCAAGATACCACCAGCCAAGGCCGTAGGGATGGACAAGATCCCTGGTGACCTTTTTCATTCCGAGCCCACCGTTTGGGCCCTTATCAGTGGTCCCTGTTTAATGCTATTTTACAAGGTATGGCGACCCATACCACCGGGGCAGGGGCCGAAATTATACCAATTTACAAAAAGGGTTCCTGGCTTCTGCCTGTCAATTATTTCCCCATTAGCCTCATTGATGTAAGCCAGAAAATATTTGCCTGGGTTCTTCTTGGGCGACTCCAGACCTGGATGGATGAATATAATGTCCTTACCGCCCTTCAAGCTGGGTTTAGAGCTAGGACATCAACAACTGATCACATTTTTAGGCTACAACTAACACACTAGAAAACCGTGTGTATAGAGGGTGGCAGCCTCTACCTTATATTTGTAGACCTTAAATCTGCTTTTGATCTGGTACCGAGGGCCAACTTTGGGCAATTTTATTGGGTATGGGAGTCCCAGAGTACCTTTGTTATCAGATGAAAAACTTACACAATGGTAATTTTGCCCAAAATAGATATGGGAAAAACGATGAACTCTCAGCCCCTTCATAAAATCATAAAATACCAGCCTTGATGTTTGCAGACAACACCATCCTGCTTGCAAAATCCCCTACGGGAATCCAGAGGACTCTTGACAACTTTAATGTCTTCTGCAAACAGCAGGTCTGGAGATTAATCTCCAAAAAACAAAGTACATGGACTTTAATGTGGGCAACACCACCCGCCCAAATCCCTGTTTGGATGGAAGACCCCTAGAGAGGGTGTCCATCTTTGAGTATTTGGGGATCACACTAATAGAGAAAATGGACTGGGGTGCCCAAATCAACAAAGCAATTCTAAAACTAACCCAGTCAACGGGGGTATTTTAAAATTATACAGTAGGTGTACTGGAAAACTGGTTGGCCCAGTGGCGGAAATTTATAAAGTTCAAGCCAGGAGTGCTGCTTTGTGGCGCTGAACTAGTGGGCCATTGTGCATCTGGCTTGTTAGTGCGTACTTAGAACTTATTTGCTATACAACTTGTGGGCCTTCCTTCTAGAACATCATTAACACCTCTCAAATGGATCTTGGGATTAGGCCCATAGCAGATGAAATTGCTCTTAGATCCCTATTATACTGTTGCCGTCTGTGGAACACCCCTGAACTAGCCCCACACAGGGAAGAGCTGATTGAAGTGAGGGGGATGCAAGTTGAGGGGAAGCTACCATAGTAGATGTATATTAAGAGCACATGTGAGGCCCTGGGTAGGGGTAACTTGTGGAATAAAGAAGAAGAAATCTGACAAACGACCCCTAGAAAGGCCTTCCTGGAGAGCTATAGAGACCACAAACTCGCTCAGCTCAAGAGGAGGCCTACATTGGGCCGACTGACTGCTGAATTTATGGAAGTAAAAAACAAATATAGCCTAGAATTGGTGTTGGGTGACATCCAGCTGCTCCTCGCCTAGAAGCTCTACTTACAATTCAGACATGGAGTCCTTCCGCTGTGTTCATTTGCAAACATGTGGGAGGGCTCTTCTAATTGGAGTTGCCCAGCGTGTAACAATGCAGATGAAACGGAACTTCATGTGCTATTCTTCTGTTAAGGCTATAGGAGGGCAAGGTCTCGTTGGCTAATTCAGCTTTGCAGGAACCTGGGGTCTAGACATTGTAGCAATGTGTACAGGCTGCTAAGATTTGATACTCACATGCCCATCGCGTTTTTCATTGCAATAAACACAGTTGATGGACAGAATGTAGAACAATGTCATACATTCACCCCAGTACAAGGATATGGGCCTAAATTCATCGTTTTTTTGCACTCCACACCACCCTGGGTTAGACACTGGCTATATGCAAATCAGCTCTGACCCTGTGCCTCATGGGAACAGTCCAGTCCGAACTACCAAGCCATGTCTTTCCCAGACCGGAATCAAGCATCCAAGGACCGGTTTCTGGCTATCCGTCTTCATCAGCCTGGATAGCTTGACTCCAGTGGTGTGGAGAGCCTGGGACTCACGTCTGAGCAGTATACCCAGCCCACTCGGGGTGAAAATTGCAAAAAACACAGTTGATGGACAGAATGTAGAACAATGTCATACATTCACCCCAGTACAAGGATCTGGGCCTAAATCCATCGTTTTTTTGCACTCCACACCACCCTGGGTTAGACACTGGCTATATGCAAATCAGCTCTGACCCTGTGCCTCATGGGAACAGTCCAGTCCGAACTACCAAGCCATGTCTTTCCCAGACCGGAATCAAGCATCCAAGGACCGGTTTCTGGCTATCAGCCTTCATCAGCCTGGATAGCTTGACTCCAGTGGTGTGGAGAGCCTGGGACTCACGTCTAAGCATACCCAGCCCACTCGGGGTGAAAATTGCAAAAAACACAGTTGATGGACAGAATGTAGAACAATGTCATACATTCACCCTAGTACAAGGATCTGGGCCTAAATTCATCGTTTTTTTGCACTCCACACCACCCTGGGTTAGACACTGGCTATATGCAAATCAGCTCTGACCCTGTGCCTCATGGGAACAGTCCAGTCCGAACTACCAAGCCATGTCTTTCCCAGACCGGAATCAAGCATTCAAGGACCGGTTTCTGGCTATCAGCCTTCATCAGCCTGGATAGCTTGACTCCAGTGGTGTGGAGAGCCTGGGACTCACGTCTGAGCATACCCAGCCCACTCGGGGTGAAAATTGCAAAAAACACAGTTGAAGGACAGAATGTAGAACAATGTCATACATTCACCCCAGTACAAGGATCTGGGCCTAAATCCATCGTTTTTTTGCACTCCACACCACCCTGGGTTAGACACTGGCTATATGCAAATCAGCTCTGACCATGTGCCTCATGGGAACAGTCCAGTCCGAACTACCAAGCCATGTCTTTCCCAGACCGGAATCAAGCATCCAAGGACCGGTTTCTGGCTATCAGCCTTCATCAGCCTGGATAGCTTGACTCCAGTGGTGTGGAGAGCCTGGGACTCACGTCTGAGCATACCCAGCCCACTCGGGGTGAAAATTGCAAAAAACACAGTTGATGGACAGAATGTAGAACAATGTCATACATTCACCCCAGTACAAAGATCTGGGCCTCAAAACTGCAGTACAAAAGTGGCTCTTACCAACTGTTTTTTCCATGGTGTTGCGGTACCAACCAAAATTCATGTTGGAAAAACAGTACCACAGTGCTGGCACCATGGAACCAATAATAGTATATAAGGGGCATATCAGCAATGCTTTGCAATAACTATCGCAAAGCGTGCTTAGCACTCCTTTCCCTAACGCCCGCTATTGCAGGTTTTTATTGCGAAGATATCGGGGTTATTAGCAACGCACATCTTCAAGGCGATAAAAATTCCTGTGATAGCGGGGAAATCCCCATTTTGCAGGGAATATCGCTGGTTCCAGCGATGTTCCCTGCAAAACGGCGATAACCTTGCTGATACGACCCTGTGGTTGTATCAGCAGAATTCACCCTATGTTAGGAGTGGCTCAGTCAAGAATTTAGCAGATGTTAGTTTTTGGAGAAAACAGCAGTTTTCTCCAAAAACTAACGTCTGCTAAAATGCTAGGGCATCCTTACTGATAGCGCGTAGCCACACTATTGATGTCCTGACATGTAGTGTATGTCAGAAACGCCCACTTTGCATCTCATTAGAGATGCAAAGGTAGGCGTAGTGCAAAATGGTTCTAACATGCGAATATGCATGTTAGCACCCTCTTGCTGATAGGGCAATGATTTTATCCCCGCTTTTCTGGCCTTTAAAGCCAAAAAAGCGGAGATAAAGCCCTTGCTGATATGCCCCTGAGTCTTATAAATTAAGGTGGCTCTATGCTGTGGAACTATGTGGGTTGATTCCTGCCGAGAGTCCAACAGGTTGGTTGGTTCTCATGAAAGGGTTTGGTGCAGAGCCTGGCCTTTGCCCTTGCTTTGCACACACAGCCCCACTATGCATGGCTAAAGACCTTGTGCCTCCAACAGTTTTCCACACGCCCTGAGTTAACGGGTTACAGATTCTATTGACGATTTTGTGACCAAGGCCAGACGTCCTTCGTTCTCATCCACCTCCCCTTCGCTGACCTCCAAGGCTCTCAGGCTTTCATGATTCATCCGAGCGCCTAGCGATACCCGCAGACAAGGTTTTCAGCGCGCTAAAGCACTGTTCTTCATCCAACCCAGTCCTGAAGATGATCCCAATTCACGCGGATTGAAACTCCGTCGACCATTCAGCCTAATAATAGGCGCTACCCGCAATGTGTCTCACGCTATCATCAGCCTAGCCACATCCAAAACAAACTTTCTTTGAAACCAATTGTTGCCACATTGCTTTGTATAAACCACTGTATATATATTCGACACCAATCACTATTGCGCCGTTTCTGCTGATCACTTTGTCACTTGCGTCGCCACCTTGCTCACCATATGCACCTTTCACGCACCAAGTACAATTGGGGTTGTATTATTTATTTACCTACAGTGCTGTTACAACTGTAAAATACCTTTTCTTTCTAGATAAACATGATGCCACTGGCACTTTCTACATATGTATTGAGTCTCCTTATTTCTTTGCTGATAATGTTTTTTGCATATCTTCTCTAATTGTTCTAATACTTATACCAGTTGGGATATTATATGTGTTTTGCCTAAAGACCTTGTGCAGCAGGGGATTATTTGTGCATGTTAGGGCATCGCAGCCTGTGCACAGCTGGTGTTCGTCATTTACTGGGTTTTGGCAGCTGTGGGCAATTGTTTGCAGATTTGTGTTTGGGGGTTCTGTGCAGGGCCTTGGCTGAAGGGTGTGCACTGTGGAGTGGTTGGTTGATTGTGGAAGAGAGGTTACAATTGTGATGTAATTCATTTTTGTTCAGGTAATATGGTTACTGCAGTTCTCTTGCTGTCCTGGAAAGGAATCTACCATAAAAAATATTGAGAAAATGAGTATTTTGACACAATACCCAAATAAAATGTAAAATATTTTGAATAAAAATGAGATCCATAACAGTGAGAAAGGAGCAGCTCTGAGAATAGCCATTTTGTTCACAATTTACTTTGCACACTTTTAAGTAGAACTGGATGCATTGTTTTTAGATTTTGAGAAAGATCCTATTCCCTTCTGCTGTGAAATGCACTCCATCTCTTTTGCACATATCAGTCGTCTTTTCTGAATGGTTACAAGAGATTATTTGGGGTTTTTTTCTGCACCCTATCATGGCTGAACTCTGTGCAGCTTTTATCACTACTAAAAAAAGAATAAAGTACAGGTAATCACATGTTTAAATTCGCTTATAAGTCCCTAGTGTGCAGTTTAGAAAATGGATATACATCCAGAACGTTAAACACCACGAGTGGACTGCAGCATCTATTGTGCCATTAACAATTCAAACCTACCATGTGAAGCCTGGCCGCAGCAGCCTAGAAACCTGCAGTGAAATATGTCAAAACCATTTTTGACAGATCAGGAGCACTTTTCAAATGATAATAAGTCACCTCTAAGCATACAACATAGAACATAGAAGGGCATAGAAGGGCTGACATTTCAAAGTAGAGTATGTGCGCAAATAATATTGACTTGTTTCTCCAATAAATAGCCCACAAAAGGTTTAAGGGCAGATTTACAAGCCATTTCCGCCACTTTTGTGCCACCGTTGCGTCATTTTTGTGATGCAGCATCAGTGAAAACAAGGTGCCAGTTTACAAGGTGACGTATCTAGGGATATGCATCACGTTGTAAAGCCCTGCGTCACATTATACCTGCCTCAGGTATAATGTGATGAGGGTAGGCGGTCCCACGCAGGAAAGCCTCGTAGAAGTGATGCAGTGAGATCTACAACATTTCACTGCACCATTTCTAGGATGCCACTGCGTCAGAACCTTATGCCTACTTGAAGCAGGCGTAAGTAGTGATACAGAATAATAGAGTATAGGCCTTACCATGCATTTCTGGATTTGCGTTGTGCTTGCAACACAACTCCAGCAATCCATGACTTTTGTGCCAACAGATGCGTCAGAATTTCTGACGCATCTGTCAATCCTTCCCCCAGGGGTGCGCCGTACTGTAAATTCTGCACATCCATGGTGGCGCAAGGGAATTGCAGGCTGGCACAGAGAAACTGAAGCATCTCTACAAATGCATGTTTTTTTAAAATCTGCCCTTTAATCTTTAGCTTTTGACAGGTGGCAGCTACTAAAGTAAGTCAAACATTCAAAGACTATTTTTGGTATTTACATTTTTTTAATGCAATTGTGAAGTAGGGGTTTATTAAATATTTGTGAAGTTGCCTTTTATCTGCCTGAACTTCCTATAGGCTAATTAGTATTAGCTAGGCTTTCTAGTTTTCAATCTTTTCAAAATTCAGAAAATCAGTTTTCGTAACAGTTTACATTTCAATGTTAGTGAACACATGGCTGAGATCGTACATTTGAGTGCTAAATGAATACCTTGGTATAGGTTATATTTATGTATATATTTTTGGGAAATCTACTTTTTTGTTTTTGCGGCTTTTGTTATTTCAGTTTTTTTTAAATATATCAAGGACCATGAATCTCTTAGACATGAGTATGTGTTTGTCTATTTTTTTATGGAGCCAGGCATTTTTAAATCTACAGTATCAGGTCTAGAAGACCACCCCGGAACCCGCGGCACAACCATCGCCGACCTCATCGCACCCCACGCCATTGCCTCCATGGAATGCATGCTCATCGGAGACCTTAACTTCCACTGCGACAACTCCATTGACCCCAATTCCAGCACCCGTCTGGACAACCTCGGCAACATTGGCCTGAAACAACTGATCACCATGCCCACCCACAAGGCAGGACACACCCTCGACCCCATCTCCATAGGAGGTAACAACATCCTTTTCAGCCTCACCACGTAATTCTCCTGGATGGGCCACTACTGCGTACGCTTCAATATCAACAAACACACTGTCCTCAAAACGGCAACTTGTCCTCCACGAAGGAACTGGAGCAAATTTATTGAGGAACAGCTCAACTACACCCTCAACCGCGACACCCCCACCACCTCGATTGACGCCAATCTCGCAGACAAAGAACTCCACAGATGGATCTCCAACTGCGCAGATGACCTCGCACCCCTATTCAACTCCAACAGACAGTGCCCCAGGAAAGCCACAGGGTTCATCACCGACCTCCAGGAATCCTGACGTACCTGCAGACGTCTCGAGAAGAACTGGAGAAACAGCAAAACACCAGAAGATCACACCATCTACAAGAACGCCATGACTATATCCCACCATCACATCAGAACCACCAAAAGGAACTTCATCCAAAACAAGTTCATTGCCAACTCCAGCAACCCCAAGGAACTCTTCAACATCATCCAGGAGTTCACCAATTCCCCTAGTGACACCACGGACATTACCCTCTCGCAGGACCTCTGTGACAAACTCGGATTCTACTTCCATCTGAAAATCAAGGGCCTCTATGACCACTTCAACAACCAGGCACCTGAAACTGATTCCACCTCCCTCTCCAGCGAAACCAACCAGCCTGCGATCTCCTCCTGGGCCCCAGTCACCACAGAGGACACCACCTCGACCATGAAAGACATCCACTAAGGAACCTCCACGCCCCCCTGTCCACCGCACATCTTCCACAGAGCCGCCATCGCACCTGTACTTCGATGCGCCATCAACACCACCTTCAAGACAGGCCCCTTTCCAGATGACTAGAAAGGGTTAGAAGACAGTCCCCTTCTCAAAAAGCCATCAGCGGACCACAAGGACCTGAAGAACTACCGATCCATCTCCCTCCTCCCCTACGTGACAAAAGTCACAGAGAAGATCGTCAAGGCCGAACTAACTACATTCTTCGAAGATAACTCCATCCTCGACCCCTTCAAATCTGGATTCCAAAGCATTCACAGCACCGAGACCACCTCGCTCGCATCCATAGATGACATCCGCTCCCTCCGCGACCAGGGGCACACCGCGGCCCTGATCCTACTTGACCTCTCTTCAGCATTCAACATCGTCTCCCACCGCACACTCATCACTAGACTCGCAACGCTGGCATACAGGGAACAGCCCTCAAATAGACTCACTCCTTCCTCATTGGCAGAACACAAAGAATCAGACTGCACCCTTCCACTCTGAACCCACAGAAATCAACTGTGGAGTGTCCCAAGGATCGTTGCTGAGCCCCATGCTCTTCAGCAGCTACATGGCCCGCTCACTGCCATCGGCAGACAGCACAGACTCAACATAGTATGCTACGCCGACGACACCCAACTCATCCTCACTCTCACCAAGGACCCCATCACCATCAGACTCAACTTCCAGGAAGGATAGAAGGACGTCTCATCCTGGATCAGCAGCAATTTCCTGAACCTCAACTCAGAGAAAACAGAGGTCCTCGTCCTCGGACCCTCCCCCACCGCATGGGACAACACCTGGTGGCCCACCTCCCTCAGCAGCACTCCTTTAGTAGACATACTAAGTGTGTTGTGGTGTTGCACCTACCTAACCTAGTGGGAACTAAGCTCTCCGAGGTTGGACAAAGGGTGTGCTAGACCCTTGACTTACCAACCCTAAGTTAAGTAGAACTTACCTATTCTAAGCTAGTATTATATGCACCTAAGACTAGTGGATTTTCAGTTAATCAATACAAAGATTTATCTGGTAAAACAATGCAGGCTTGAATTCCAACCGCTGCAATGTGAGAAGTTGGCCTGGTATATGATGTCCACTAGTTAAAGTGGACACCTTTCACCAGTCCAAACAACCCTTATGGTGATTTAAGAGGTCTAAGATATCCTTAGAAAGCTACCCAAGTAGTAGCTGTGGAGTGCAGCCTTCAGGTTTAGACTCGAAGGAATGTAAAGCAGCTTGTTTTACCAGAATGCATTTTTTTAGAATGGGTTAAATGAAAGGAGAACCACACAGTAGTTAACCAAATATATATTTAATATTATAACAATATCTAGTCAGACACAGTATCTCCCACACGGAGACAATCACAAAGCACACAATACTTCAGCACAGAAATGACTGAATTGCACTTATAGACAGTGGGCCCCAGGGGGGGACCAAACCATATATTAGGAAAGTGGTAAAAGAACCACAACTCGAGTCAGGGCAATGTTGAGAGGACGTAGAATCAATAGGACCCCAAGGAACCGCCAAAAGTGAGTCGATAGGGACCCCACGGAGAATGGGCGCAGTGTAGGAACACAACCGCATGCTCCATACAACTCTATGTGAAAGTCGCAGTTGGAGTTTTATAGGTTAACCGCATGCACGCTAGCGGTTTTCCCGCTGCGTGCTGCAATTTTGAAAATCGCGCGTTACGTGACAAGGTCAGCTTGTCACACGCGCAGCGCAGGTAGCGCCCATGACGAGCTGACCTTGTCACGCGCGTCGAACGGGTTAAGGACCCTTCCCAGTGGACTGCAAAGAAACCCAGTGGAAGACAGAAGATTGGAGAGCCACCCCACCCGTGGATACTGAAATACCCAACTTACCTAACCCAGGGAATCTGGGTGCATAGGTGTGAATTGGCATTGGAAACCGCTGTAGAACCCAATGGAGGATTTCTAAGAAGAGCCGCTGCTGGAAGGGAGAAGAATGTCCATTGGAATCCAAATGTGGATTCTGGTCGAAGAGTAGTCAATTCAAGTCAAAGATTCTCAATTCGGCAGATCAATACCATAAAAGTGAACATGATAAGAAAATACATTTCATCTACAATACTTTAAAACCTTTAAAAAACTAAAATAATAGCAGTTTTAACGTGGATCAATGGACAGAGTTCGAACTAGAAGGTAAGGCGGAGGGCATCATATAAAGTGCTGAGCGCAAAATACAATAAACAATGTCGGCATATGTACCATTATTTACATACAATGAGCACTAGAATAAAAAAACAGCTGAAAATTTAAATACAACTTCTCCTCCATCTAATGGCTCCTGTTAAAAAATTTGCATCACCAAAACAGACCATAGGGGAGGACATTTGGAGGTACAGCAAAGCAGGCCTAACTTGAGTAAAGTGACAATCTCTGAGTAATGGGAATATAAACCTTTTACGCAACTAAACATAATAATCACAGAAAAAAATAAAATGTAAGGTATCTTGCTCAGAGCAATTGTCCCAAGGACAGGGTTTTAAGGTGCCAGGTTTTGTAAATCCTTGGGGTACAGCTAGGAGCTAGAGAACCAAATGTAAGCGAAATCTTGTTAGCACGAAGCAATGAAAGGCATTACTGACGACGAGTAGATATGGTTGGACTTGATTGCACAAAGATAATGTGATATATCTCATCACCGTTGGTTTTGCAAACTCCTTTTCTTCTGGTCAAAAAGTACCGGAAAGCAGAGGGAACAGTCTGGGTCACTTGAGTGACCAGGGGCTCGGTAGACTAATGCCCACCGATGTTTGGAGCTGGGTGCCAACTGTCCCACGAGGTGCCTGCGAATGCAGGGGGTGCCTCCTCTTGGAGATTATCTTCAGTTGTCTTTGATGCTCCACAGATCCTGTATGGTGCACAGGCACAGACGATGCAGCAGACTGAGAGGGAGATGAAGACAGGCCCAAACGAAGTCCAGAGAAGTCCAGGGTGCCCAGACGGTCGAAGTGCAGTGGTTTCAGGTATGAATCTTGTCCACAATGAATCTAAGGTTCTACAACCAGGTAAACACTTAAGTACTCACGGGAGAGGGATGGAAAGATTCAGGGCACTGAGGGGAGGTTGCTCCCATGTCCTTTGTCCAGTTTTGCACCTGAGTGGGAGCCAACGGCTCGCATGACTGGTTTGACTTGTACTATGCACAAGGACACCAATTGTGCCCCTCATGCACTTATTCCTGTCCGGGAGGTGGGCACACCTCCTTGTGAGAGGAGGCCTATTGTTCTGCCATCCCCTGCTCGAGCTTGGCTCAGCATAAAGATGGCAGAAATGTGTCTCTGGTCAGCAGCAACCATTTTGTGCGGTCCGGAGCTTGAAGGCTGGTACAGGGAACACCAAGGACCCCATAAAGGAAGATTCTGAAGGGTGGAATAATGCCTCCACCATGGGTTACTGGTGTGGGGGTATGATTCCAACATGTTTGACACAAAACACAGTAGGGTTTCTTTCAGTCATTTTAGAGTTGGTCATTACGTGGTCACATAATGCCCCTCTATAGTAATATATGGCTGCTTCACTGACAGCCCGGGAGAATGGTCTCCATAGGCTGCAGGGGTTTCCTGCTCATGCAGAGGCACCCTCTCACTTAGAACCAAGCACCCTGCCCTCAGGATTGTAAAAGCCGGCTATAGGGGTGACATAGGTTTTATATGCAGTGCCCCTTAGATATAGTAAACCTATATCTTTAGTAAGTGGTGTATGCACCAACTTACACAGAATGCGATGGCAGACCTAGAGTTCTACTTTGCATGGCCTCTCATCACTGGCGTAACGAAAAGTGAGGGGGCCTCCCTGCACGGTACTTAGAGGGGCCCCCTCCGGGCTCAATCAGGAGCTCTCTGGCCACAGTGCAGTGCCGAGGGGGCCCCTTGGAGCTAGAGGCCCCCCCGCACAGTGGGGGCTGCGTGGGCCTGTGTTACACCCCTGCCTCTCATGGGTGGCATAATACATGCTTCAGCCCATGGGAGGCCTTTGGGGTACCTAAGCCCTGGGTACAGGTGTACCATATACTAGGAACTGACAAGGGTCTGCCAGTATCCAATCTGGAGTGTACTTAAGTACATAATTTGAGTGCTTAGGGAGAAAGTAGATAGACTGGGGTCCTGATTAGCAGGAGCCAGTCACACTAATCAAAAACCAGCTTAGCACCAGGTAAAAAGTGGGGGTACACATGCAGAAGGATCCTACCTTACTACAGTTTGCTAACCTTGAATATGTACTGCCTGGATCATAAAGTCTAACCATCTGGTGCAGTGCAGTAACCATCACTCTACCACATCATCCTAAACATATAGATCATTATTTCCAACTCCCGGCACCTCACATGTTTCTCAGCTTTTCCTGTGAGAGTCCTCGGTCTTGCCACCCATGAGTCCCTTCAGCAACCCCTTGTATTATTTAAACAGGCCTGGTCTGCCCTACACATACATCAGTCTGGAAATGTTTGCCAATGTGAGTTCAGTGAAGGACTGCCTTGAACCGAAAGATGGACCCGTCCTCAGCACAAATACATTCTTTCGACTCAGGAAGTGTCTCTGAAGAAAATTGATCTTGCTCCGTTGCTAGCGGATGCCAGATTTGAACGTCACACCCCTAATAATCTGCATATAATCTGGGAATCACTTTTGATGCCATTTGTCAGTCTCTGCACAAATATACAAGCTGTTCACTACCTGCTTCTTCATGCTTCTTGCTGTATGGAAAATTATTCATGTTGTTCCAGCTAGACTTAGAAATATGGCTGCTCAGACGCGTGTTCTTTGGAATTTACACCTCTGTAACTCCTTATATCTTTAACTGCTTGGGTATGATATAGACAAACCTCTGCATATTCAGAGTATCTCACTTTGATCATTCTTTGGTTTGAACTGAAGAGCTCACATCTCTTTCCACCAGGCCTCTTCACACAGGCCACCCCCTCACAAGATATATATTTTTTCAAACCGAGGCTCTGTCATGAAAAGTTCTTTATGGAACATCAATGAATTATCTGCATAATCTTTTGTATGCACAACTCATGCGAGGTTTAGGATTACTCCAAGCTTTCACCTAGCTCAGTTGTTTGGTACATTCTTTTCAGTAATAACTACCAATGCTTGAAATTCCTCATCTCTGCTCCTGCGTCCCGCTCTGTTCTTCACAGTTTTCACAAACTTTTTAAAATGCACTTGTTTGACTTACCTATGCACCAAGGCCTTCATGTGTCTCCCTCTAGAGTGACATCATCTAGGCGAACATCAGGGCCCCTTTGTGAAGATTGGCATGCTTCACAAATACAAAATATTATAAATTTACCAGTATTAAGACTTTTTAGTTGTCATTGTCAAGAAATGACCATGTTATGCTTGTCTGGTGATATTCATGCATTCTACTTGCCCTAACCCCGGAAACTAATTCGAGTTTTACCTGGCATGCTTTTATACTCAATTACTCCTCATTTAAAAGTTCAGCTGCAAAGCTTAGGCGTGCAGGATGCCAAGTTTTCTTCCTGCGATTTCACAGTCCCACCACTCCTCATCTGTTAGCCTCCCCTATTCATCCCTCAAGTTTACCATAGATTTAGAGGTCTGAAACTCTCCCTCTCATATTAGGTACTCAATATAAAAAGATCACAATAGTTTGTACTAACTAGATGTTGCATCATATCCATAAGTAAATGTCAATGTAGTTGTGTCTGTTGTGCTGTACACAATGCATGTTGCAGTTGATCCTGTAGCTGACATTGGACCAATTGTTGTCTCTGTGGATGTGTCATTGGTTACATGAATTGAGTGAAGCCACTTGCTGGTGACATGGTTGTTGAACTCTTATCACATAAAAGCAAGTGCTGCCATCAAAAATTCCCAAAAGGAATTTGGGCCTCTTATAAAAGAAAGGGAGAACAAGTATTCAGGGTTCTATCCAGAGGTGAAGGTTTCCCTCCGCTTTGTCTTTGGTTGATGGGGTATCCAAAGATATAGGAGTAGACACCTCACTCACTTATCGTGACATGCTTCATCATAGGCGTCCATCCACACCTGGTTAAGATGGTACTGCCCGGCCGGATTCAACCATAGGTGTAATGGGAGTTCTTATATAAAGCAAATACTGGTCATGCAGGGAACCAGATGAGTGATAATAAAAATACCTACAGGTATACCTAAGCAATGTGTTTTATTCGGAGGGTACCTGGGTATGAATAAAAACGTTAAACAGTCGGGGTGTTCTCAATATAATTGTTCAGGTGTCCCCCTTTTAAAGTGCCAACATGTTTTGGCCTTCACCAGGAGCCTACATGGGTCTGGGGCCTTCCGTCAGGGCTATTTATCTACTACTGAGTGTCCCTGCTCTTATGCGGTGCACACATTCCATGCACTGAAATGAAGCCTAATGTGCTCACCTATCTTCAATGTGTCCTCAGTAGATTTTCTACTGCTTGTTTTAATTGCGTATCATGCAGATCAGGTGGTTTGGTGCTGCCTTATTGTCACACATTCATCATAATGCTAGCACCACTGAGATATGATTCCAGCCCGCTCAGTCCGCCACTGTGTACCCTTCGAATAAAACATATTGTTTGACACTTACGCTGGTGTAACTGCTTATATCATTACCTGCTTGTTATGATATAGACAGTCTTCAGCACATTCAGAGCATTTCAGCCGGATTGATCTTGGGTTTAAACTAAAGAATTCACATCTCTGCCCACCTGACCTCTTTACACAGGCTACCTAGTCACAAGAGATGCTTATTTCAAGCCAAGTCTATGTCACTAAACTTGTTCATGGACCATCAATTAGTTATATGCTACTTTTTGTAAACACAACTTCTGGACAATGGGCTAAGGCACAAGCTCACAGGCCTGGAGTTAGGTGTGGGCAGGACTGGTCTGGTCAGGGGCTGTGGCCAACAGTTGCTGTTTTTTAACTTTTGGCGGTCTCCCATGGTCAGCAGTGATAGGTTGCCAGGGGATCGGCAGGGTCACCCTGGTGAACATCAAGGGCAGCATCACAAGTTAAACAATCAGCAAGGCTACCTGATAGCCCTTTCTCTGCTACCTGCCCCTGACGACCCCCAACGCACTCCGGCACTGGATTTCTTATTTTTCCCACCCTCCCTTCTCTATATTACGTCCTCTGGATGATGTGCCTTTTTGGTCCCGGTTTAAGTGGAGGAGGAGTCGTGTTTGGCCGCAAAACAGGTAGACAACCTTGGCATCAAGTATGTAAGTGCTGGTGAATTCAGGATAGAATCATTTTTCAAGCCTTTAGCTCAAGCCGGGGGCTGGGGTACTATGGTCTTTATTTGAAGGTTGAAGACATCGACTACCGCAATGGTCCATAGCCAGCCAGTAAACTCCATTACACAGTCCAGGGGATACTGGGTGATGATACCTGTGTCAATGTACGGCCTGGTTGTCAAGGCCCATTTCCCAATGGGTGCCAGGGGGAATCTATGTATTGCATTGGTTGTGGCATGGTTGTTTGGGAGAACAGCTGTGATGCTGGCCCAAGCTCCCTCTGTCTTGAGGGAGCATGTGAGTTTTCCTTGTAAAGGACAACTTTGTCAGGGACCAGCAGGGTTTACCCGGGTCCAAGCCAATTGAATCAGTCGAGGCTACAAGGGGCCTGAGGGGTGGTCAACCATGACTCCTTTGAAGTGCTTGCTAGGAAATTTCATGAACTTGTTATGGAGTATTTGCTAGGAATTTCATGTATTAGGTATGTCCATGTAATGCAATTCTGTACATATTGTAACTTAATATGAAAATGAAACATTTGTCTTGTTTATGAGATGTAATAAATATGGCCGGAGAATGTTTTATTCGCTAACGTAATAATGGCATCTGGTATTGGGTCACTGCTGCTCCCACCAGTGCTAGGTTTCGGATTGTTTTAAACTTTCCCCTAGCACAGCTGGTTGGTAAAATCCATTTCAGTAATTATTTCCTATGCTTGAAATTCCTCGTCACTGCTCCTGCATCCCACACGGACCTTCACAGTTTTCACAAACCTTTAAAAACGCCCTTTGTCTGAGCTACCTATGCATTAAGGCCTTTATGGCTCTTTCTCTAGAGGTACAAAGGTACAAAATTCTTTATTGCCTGATTAGTTAAAATCCTTGCAATAGGAAAAACTCATTCAAATTAGTCTATATTAAAATTACTCAGAAATACATTTAGACAGGGTATAAAATCGTTAAAAGTACATATGACATTCCATTTCTGAGCAAAGGTAAAAATACAATAAACGAACCAGACATTCCAGATTAGCTGTTGACGAAATCCGCTCTCACTTCCTTAAAGCATAAAGCTGGTTTGCTCTATTGATACAATAATCTGCATACAAGTCTTAAGGCAGACTTTCAGAATTCTAGTTTATGCAGCTTAATCGATCTTCTGATAATAGCCTAATTGATCGGTTCATCAGTTCATAGTTGAATTTAACCGGGTTTTTCCTGTATTCATAAATTGGACTAGTCTACATGCTAGCTGAGTGTCGTTTCCATCGAAGCTGGCTATTAGTGCTTGCCTGCTTGTTTGTATTCCTCTTTGGTACCACAGTGCTTTTAGTAAAGGTCTTCGCTCATTCTGTAAAACAGAACAGCTGCACAGTATATGCAGAACGTCCTCTTTAAAATCTCCACAGGTTCTGCAGTTTATTTTTGTTTCTAAATGTTCCCAAGGTGGCAGATGCTGATTTACGGGCAGGATGCCCATCCTCAATTTCAAATAGGACTCCTTCATTTCTCTTGAGAACCCTGTTTCCAAATAAGCTTGTGGCAGAGATTTTGTGTAGCTCTCAATAACAAACCACCCCTGGGCCCTCTTAGTTAATGTGGCCTTATCTTCCTCCAGAGATAGAAGCTTAACTGTTTTATTTACTAGCTACTTAAAGATTTTGTGAGGCCCATTGATACCCTAGAGATCTTGTAGGGCAAGAGATCGTATTGCTGTTTGGAGGTAGATCATTGCAGGACTGTCTTTCTAGCTACTTCCATAAGAATGAGTTCAGAGATCCTTCCTCTGCTCCCTTTATCTTGTGCCAGCATTTGGTATATGCTCCTTTTTAAACTAATTGCTGTTTTTGGAGGCCAAACTCTAGCCTTAATTGTGCTGACGATGTGTACTGAGGGAGGTTAAATATTATTCATATTGTTTTTTACATCACTTTGTCCAAAGATTGACTCATCTGTCCCTCTCATATTTTCGCTGCCATAAGTGATGGATGGTAGCAGTTTTGCTCAAAGCACTTCTAGTAAAGGAGTTAGACTCGGTCCTGCTATTTTTTGCTTGAGGGTTTTTAATGCTACTGCTAGTGTGATTCCTTTTGTTTTAATCAGTGCTTTTTGTTCTCCGAACGATCCCCTTCTATCAAACGTTATTCCCAAGTAGTTATATTCCTTGACCACCTCCAGCTGTTGACCTTGCAGTTCCCATTTAGGATAGTGTTTATTGTCCTTCCCATTGAGTATCATCACTTTTGATTTTTCTAAGTTTATTGATAACCTGTTCTTGTCTGAGAATTTGCATGTGGTACTTATAAGATGTTAGCAGTTCGCTCTCTAAACTGATGCCAGGTACATACCAGATTGGTTGCTGGGTCACCCTTGTGAGTCCCTGTCTAGTGAACCCTGGGTACCCAGGGCATAGGTGCACTCAAGGCCACCAGGGGCTGCAGCATGTATTGTGCCACCCCTGGTTGGGCCTCCAAACTGACACCACAGGTCTTTTCACTTAGCCTGGGTAAGGCGGTGTAATAACTACTTATTTAGATATAGTATATCTATATCTACCTTATTGAGAGACACATAGTAGCCTATAAGTCACTCCTATGGCAGGCCTTAACAATCCATCCTGAAGGCAGAGTGCTTGGTTTTATGTGAGAGGGTGCCCTAGCATGAGCTGAGCCCCTCTACAGCTTTCGGAACCATCTCCTTATAGCTGTTCTATGATATTGCCATACCATATACTCTTAAGTACATTATAATCCTCGCTGTTAACCCGTTT
This sequence comes from Lissotriton vulgaris, assembly GCF_964263255.1. Taxonomy (NCBI): domain Eukaryota; kingdom Metazoa; phylum Chordata; class Amphibia; order Caudata; family Salamandridae; genus Lissotriton; species Lissotriton vulgaris. Next base: position 1,088,259,778 of record NC_141699.1, on the reverse strand, counting down.
GCTGCTTCGAACGTTCAGCGCCAGTGCTGAACGTTCGAAGAAATGGGTGCAGCCGCGTCGGTCGTTGGACGTGCGCAGCACCAGGGAGGTAGCTCGCGCAACGGCCGACGGCAGCAGCGACAGGGCTAATGCTAACTTTGGTTTGGCTTTATCAAAACATATCATGTAAGGTGTCAAACACTTTGGAATACTACCCCCCCCCCACCAGTTCTGGTGGCGGGGGTAGCATTCCACCCTTCTAGAGGGAGAAGACATGTAGTTACTGGTACACCCGGTTAAAGTTAAACAGAACCTCAGCATCACAAAATGGACGCTGCTGCCACAGACACGAGTCTGACCTCCTGCTGCTGGATGAAACTCCGGCAGGGGAGGCTTGGACAATAGGTTTCCTGTCAGGGGAGGTGCTGGCACTACCCCAGACAGACTTTAGTGTATTGGGGCAGGAAGGGCTGCATTCAGAATGCATTTTCCAGACACTGCCTGGGGCACACACGGTGCTCCATGCATAGCCCGGTTCATACCAGTTGCTGGGGCACTCCAGCCCTGCTCTGGTGCGAAACTGGAATCTGGACAAAGGGAAAGGGGTGTAACCACTCCTTCCCCAGGTCCACCCATAGGAGGGACCTCCCAGGTAATCCCACCCGTATAAATATAGGAGCTGTGTCCCTAGGACTTTAGATTACCCTGGACAAATCTTTGAAAGACATATCCTGGACCTTCGACGTTCCATTTCAACTGGAAGATGGAAGACATCTCCCTTATGGTCAAGGAGTGACCACCCTGTTCAAACAGGCACCTGAAGCAACTTTGCCAGTCTGCATTGTTGAGGCTCCCGCCGGAACCCGCCGACTCTGCGGCACAGGACACAGACTTCCAGACATCAGACGTGGGACCGGAACTCCTGGACATCCAGCATTTTGCAAGCTGCATCTACTTCCCGAAGTATTAGGAAGTTGTGCTTTGGGGTGCTTGAAGCCCCAGTCCCGAGCAATGTTTACACTGATGCTCAGGCCTCCACACTCCACGAGTGTCCCGTGGGGCCCGTTCCTGAATTTCAGCTGGATGCTTCTTCCCAGTTCCTTGCTCGTTGGCTAGTGAGCCCCCTGGAAGACTTTTCTTTGAAACAAAACTGCTTTCCTGGTTGCTCCAGGGTTGCTCCAACTTCTCTCCAAAGGAGAAGTCCATCAGACCTTGATGGTCTGCACCGAAGCCAATCTTCATCTCCTGCGCGGATTGTGTTTTCCAAGGCTTGTTGGGTCCAATCTGGACACTGACATGGCAATCAACTAGATCTTTTGTGGGACAACTCCAATCCAACTCCTTGTTGTCATCGACACCTCCTGGACCATGTGGCTGCAGAGATAAGCTTCATCTCTTCACCTGAGATCAACGCTACATTGCCTGGTTCCTTCCTGGTCACTGGCCTGTGACCCAGACTCTGTCCCTTCTACTTTCAGGTTCTTCAGAACTTCGATCCACCCTTGGATCCACCTGGACACTTTTCCTCTGGTCGCCTGCAGCACTTGTTTGCAGATCTCCATTGAAAACATCGACAAAACCCGACACCAAAAGGCACCTATGCACCCGGCTTCCCTGGGTGAGGTAACACGAGTACTCTGGTGCTCCTGTGGGTCTTGACTCTTGAAGTGTCCTAGTCTAAAGGGGTTTTATTGTAGTCCATCCGGAAGGGCCCTTAAATTGTAACTTTGTAACTTCTACGTTCCAATAGAAAGTCAATGGTAACTCGCAGCTGTGTTTAGACACTGCATGCGTCTCCCGTGGGCCTCCTGCTTCCTAACCTTTGGTTGTTTAGAGTAGCCCCAGCAATTCCCTAGGCCTACTTTTTATTTCTGTTGTGGTTCTTATACCACTATTGTAGTATATGGTTTGTGAGGCCCCTAGGTAAAAAGTATACTGTGCAACTTATCGTATGCTAATTGAGAATCTTGTAATGCACTTTTGCCTCTGACCTCATAAAGAGTCCAGAGGGGTTCTGTTTAGAAAAAATACATATATATTTGATATATACCTTGTGTGGTGTCCTTTCATTTTGTATTCAAGGGATTATCATTGGTAAAACAACTTGCTTAACATGCTCTCTGAAGTCTTAGCCTGATGACTGCTGGTCCATGCTACCACTAGGATAGCTTTCTATAAGGTTGACTTTACAACCATCATCAATAAGGTCAATTAGACTGGTGCAAGGTGCCCACTAGAACTAGTGGGCATCATATGACAGGCTAACGTCTCAAGGTTCGACAGTGATAAACCTCTCAGGTTTGGGGCATGATGAAGACAGGTGTTGAGCTCTGACGAAATGTCGGAAAGAAAGAGGTTGAACAGAGTAGGGGCACAAATGCATCCCTGCCTCACCCCCTTTGTGGTCCTTATTTTCCCTGATAAACAGTTGCCTGATCCTAGTTTTATTTGTACCCATGTCTCCGAATGAAGTGAGATCAATTGGTTCAGAAGTTTTGTATCTATGTCCCAGCCAGACAGTTTGGCCCATAGTTTCCCCCTATCTATGCTGTCGAAGGCTGACAAGTAGTCGATAAAACAGAAGAATAGTCACAAGGCCCTATGGAGCGAATTTAGTCCAATATCAGAAACCTCCATCATCAACATCATTTCTAAACTCAAACCATCCTCTCACTCCAAAGATCCTCTCCCCGCCCATTTAGTTCAGGAACTCAAATACATCATTGCCCCTTTATGGACCGATATCATCAACTCCTCACTTTCCACTGGCTGTGTTCCTGCCTCCCTTCAGCTAGGTCAAATCTCCCCCATTCTTAAAAACACCACCGCTGACCCTAATGACCTGAACAATCTACACCCTATCTCGAACCTTCCCCTCCTCTCTAAAGCCCTTGAAAAATGTGTCCTGTCTCAATTCAATGACCATATCATCTTCTTCAATCTCCTTGACGTTTTCCAATCTGGTTTTAGAAAGGAGTGCAGCACTGAAACTGCTACGCTCAATATTACAGATGACATTCATCGCTCTTTAGACAAAGGCAAATCCTCACTACTAATCCTCCTCGATCTCTCAGCTGCTTTCGATACTGTCCACCATCCCACCCTTCTTAACACCCTCAAACATCGCTTTGGCTTTGAAGGCACTGTACTCAAATGGTTCTCCTCGTTCCTTCAAAATATATCACAACAAATTAAGCTCAGTCACTGCCTCTCCAAACCTCAACCTGTCTCACTCGGTGTCCCTCAAGGGTCTATCCTGTCCCCAACCCTATTCAATCTTTTTATGGAACTACTCAACCTCATTCTCAAAGAAGCCAAAATCAGTTACCACCTCTATGTCGACGATACTCAACTATACTACTGGATCAAATCCCACAATGACATCCTCCACATTAATGACACCCTGATTAAAGTCCAAACATGGTTCCATCTTAATCATCTCAAACTTAATCCTAAAAAAAACGAAATCATCCTTTTCACTCCCAAAAATAATTCCCTTCCCATTCAACTATGGATCAATGATATCAAAGCACTTAATTGCTCCCTCTCCACCGCTACCTCTTTCAAATCCCTAGGTTTCAGCATCAATCATAATCTTAATCTCATCCCCACATTAAAAATGCAGCCAAAAGTGCTCTTTTCTCCCTTCACCACCTCAAAAAAATTAAACCCTTCATTCAAGTAGATGATTTCAAAATCGTTGTCCAATCTCTTGTCCTTTTCAGGATTGACTATGGTAACGCCACTCATGCTGGCACTCCTAAAGTCCACCTAGCACCGATTAAATCTGTTCTCAACCTAGCTGCCAGACTTATTTCTGACTGTAAAAAATTTGACCATATCTTTCCTGTTCTCAAAACCCTAAACTGGCTACCAATTGAAGGTCGATCCACCTACAAGATCGCCTGCATCACGCACAAAGCTCTTCACCAAAACACCCCTTCCTACCTTTCGAGCAAACTACAAAAGGCAGGGTGCTCCTGGTCCCTGAGGAGCACTAACTCCCTTGTCCTTATCCCTCCTAAACTAAAATGTAATAAGATCCAATCACGTGCATTCTCTGACAATGCTCTTACGATTTGGAGTTTACTCCCCAAGGATCTTCGCTGTAATCCCTCTTACCCTCTCTTCAAAAAAAGACTCAAAGTTCTCCTCCTCAATAAATATTGGGGTTCTTAATGTTACTGACTTTGTCCCTACTCATTACCTCTATGCTCTGATTTGCTATTATTACCCAACACCTCTCCCCATTTTCCACTCACTCTCCCTCACTTCACCCCTGCTCTCTCTCTAATTTTAACTCCCTTTGTCCCTTCTACTATCCCTCTGTTCCTTTGCCCCTTCACTCATTTACCGCAATGTTTTTATCTTGTTTGAATTTTTCTGCTCATTGTCAATTGTATATTGTATTATAACATGTTTATTTACCATGTAAAGCCCTCTGATACTCCTGGGTCCAGCAGCGCTATATTAAACCTTTTAAATAAATAAAATAAATAAATAACTGCCTTCCGGCGTGCTGTACCTATTGTGATGGCAAACTCACCCCTACACCTAAATTGCCAGGACGGGATAATAAAGTCTCCACTATGATGATGCAAGACATACAGGATATGTAATCTGTAATCCACATTTGTAAAGCGCACACTCACCCGTTAGGGTCTCTAGGCGCTGGCGGCCGTCGGGAAGATTAAGCTATTGCCCAGAGTCACATGGTGCTGGGCTTATCTGCCGCCGGTGCCGGGGATCGAACCGTGATACCCAGATTCCGGAGTCAGTCGCCCTAGCCGCGGGCCCACACCTCTTCCATGATGTTGATAAATGAGGGTGTTTTTGAATATTAAAGATATTTTAATGTACATGTGCTGCTTTAGTTCCATGTGCGTTTTGAGTGACGATACATCTATTTCTCCCTTACTTAGAATTGAAAAGACCCAACTGGAGCACCAATAAAGCATTTAGCCTCCACTGCTAAAATGAGGGTCTGTTAGGTTTGCAAAACCCTTTATCGTTATGCACCCATTATATGCTATCTTAGGTTAGCAGTATGCGGCTAAATAGAAGCCATTCGTATTCACTGGGCGCAACCCACTGAGTTATCCATGTAATGTGCAAGCTTCAGTTAGCGAATGTGACTCCATTTTGTCTTTTGTAATCCCTCTCCAGCTGTGTTTGAACTAGGCCTCAAGATCCGTATTGCTTGCCTCAGCAGAACCTCGTGTTCACTGATTATTTTCCTTAGTTGCTCAAGGTTGAATCCTGTCTCACTAATGAATAGGCCTTTCTGTCCTTGCATACCTATCCTTGTGTGTGACTCTGCTCCCATGTTAGGAGACGCCGAGCTCCAGCTCAGCAACCATGAGCCCGAGATAACATGTACCCATCTAGCAGATGGTAGCTCATCTCTCTTTGCCCCCTTTGTTCATGTTTGGCCTGAGCCGGTAACTTTCTACTGTGGGCATGGTTGAGGGCTCTTGGAGGAATTATTATGCATTGCAAACTGTTGGCGTGCCAGTCCCTCGGCGACATCTTATGGTGTAGGTCAGATTGGACTCCTCTGCAGAGTATTATAATAAACTATTGGTTTCTATTCTCTAATGTCTGCTCAACTCTTCATTTGTATGGAAGGCGATTAGGTGGCCGTAGATAACCTGGGTGGACACTAAGAGCCACTTCCTTCACCAAAAGATTTTCCTGAGCATAAATCTCTCTTTCAGGTAGAGGAGGAAAGCATTTGTTGACATGGTACTACACTCTGTCATCCTTACATTTCGAAAAATGTGCAACAAGCTTTTATTTTTGTAGCCCTGAATTGGCAACATCATATAGGTATAGGAAGAGAATTTAAGGGAGAGTTGTCTCTCTGAAACTTGCAGATCAAGTTAGGATATAGTTGGTGTGATTTGCCAAACAGAGCAAGGCTATAAGCTGTAAACAGGTTTAGAGGCTTAGCTTGTTGCGGTCTCAATAACTGGTTGTCACAAACCAAAAATTAAAGACAAAGTGCAGCAACTTTCTTCTCCTTCCTGAGACATCCATCTGAAAACTCATAGGTGAACTGTTTAAGCCTTAATCACATCCTACGTAGGAACAACAGAATAGTGCTAACCAGCCTCTGTCCTTGAAACTGGAGATCATGCCGGACGAGTATGCTAACCGACTCCCTTCCCATTGTTTCAGGTATTCCAAACACTCCTGATTGAGGAGCCGTAAGCCTAACCATTCTCATTTCCACCACAGAGCAATTTCTAATGCCCCTTGCCCTCAGCATATGAGGCTTGAATTACTCAGGTATAATTAATTTTGTCCTGATGATGATCCGCTTATTCCCTCGCTGGATCGAAATGTCGTCGACACTGTAAAAACACCGTATATGCTTAAACTTTGTGTATTTTTGCTGTAAAGGTGCATTTTGCGATTTGTTCGTGTGACACTGTCTATTCAACAAACCCCAGTTCTGCCTGAGACCCTTGTGTTGTTCCCGTTTCCCCCCCTTGTTCTGTATTCTATCGGCTAATTTGGGCACAGGCTTGTGTCCCACTTTATGCATTTTTGTGTATCATCATATACATTACCTAAAAAGTACAAATTGGCCGCTGTCCGGCTGGACACATCCATACAATATAGCAATGATTGAGTCTATATTTATTTAATTGCTTAATTATTTGTATGTGGGAAGTGTGGCTCAGGGGTTAGAGGCGGCAGACCGGAAGCTGAGATCGGCCCTGGACCAGGGCTCAATTCCCCGCCTCGGCGGGTCTTGGGCTCATAAAAATTCCACCGACTTGATAATTCTCGCTCCGGTGCCTTCTCGACTCATGGGTTCACACTCTGCGACTCTAGGCAATAGCTTGCTTAATCTCCAAAACGGCCCCTCGCGGCGGGATGCCTGGCTTTCACCTTGTGGATACCCTGCCAGGGTTATCTCACAGGGGAATACCAGGACGGGTTCCCTAAGCAAGCGTTAGATACCAACCTCGGTCAGTGATTTGCGCTATATAAATACATGTACATTTACATTTCCCTTTCTGGGGACCACTGTTGATCATAATAATTAAATCCCAAGGACCCTGGTCGACTTCTTTTGGTTCCCTTGTTGTTTCAAAATAAGTTTAAGCCATAAGGCACCTAATTGCGCTTGCTCAAAAAGCATCATATTCTGGTGTCAGTTTTAAAGAAACCCTAACATTTCATATCTAGAGACATGTTCACTTGTCTCTGTTCCGTTCTGAGAACCAAAATTGAAGCTTAATCCACATGAAACCCCTTGAAAACTCTTTTCACAAAGGGAATTGCCTTTGTAAATTAGACTGAAAACTAATATTCAACTTTGTTGTCCACTGCACAAGAGTTTGCCATATTTGGGAAAGTAGAATATTAGTAGAAATTGCACTATCCTTGTTAGGTCCAGTGAAAGTTTCAGTAATGTAAAGCTGACCTAAATCCCATCTAACTGTGGTACACAGCAGAATGTGTGAAACATTTACAAGTCCAAAAACAGCGTTTAATTTGAGCAGGTGCTTTCTGGTGCTCAGCACCGGCACCTAGTCCTCAGCACCAGTGTTTATAGCACCAGTTAAGGACACACTCATTTGGAAGGCATGTGATTTTCCACAGAATCACAGGATGTTGGGCCACACCGAGAGCTCTGCACAGGGGAAGAACATTGTTGCCATATTGGTTTTTGGTATAGAGGTGCACTGAGGGTTAGTTTATAGTAAAACACATAGGAAGTGCTGCAAAAGCTCTGAAAGCAGCAGCTCTAACCATTAGGCAAAGTCCTCCCTCGAATAATAAGTGTTGGGGCTCTAGTCAGGAGGTAGTTTGCACCAGCAAATTTCTCCTGTTAGCGCTGCCTCCTTAGGAGAGCCCCGGCACTTTTTATTTTACAAATTAAATACTGGTTAAAAAGTTATAAACACATCACAATAAAACTTTCACTTCAATTTATGGAAAGAGTGAATCTTCTAATAAACAACAATAGACCAAAACAACAAAATTCCAGTCAGGGTAACTGGAGATATTCATTTTAAAAGTTTGAATAACACTTTCGTTCCAAAAAACACAAAGCACCATCCAGAGTCAACAGATCATGCTGAGCCAGGACAAGAATCAGGTTTGAGGCCAACCTCAATGGAACAGAGGTTGGATACGAAGCCTAGGTAAGATCTGGTCAAAGTGTCACCTAGGCGACCATCAGTGAGTCAGCCCCAGGGCAAACTGCAAGCTGGGTAAGACTTTGCTGTTCAATAATGATGGATTACTGTAAAGTAGGGTCCTGGTGCAGTGGTTGATGTAGGCATGAAAGTCCGACATCCGTGCCCAGTAAGCCTCAAAAGTGATCAGATTTGCCTCAGTGTTGCTCTCAGTGAAGCCCTCTATGTTCAGACTGGGAAGCATTTCTACAAGTCAGATCTCCTTCAGCGGGGCAGACCAGCAAGATGAATCTGACCAGTGATTCCACGTCAATGGTTTCAGCTCACCAGCATTCACGGTCTCCTACCGGTTCTTCAAAGAAAAAGTTGGAAAAAAATTTCTGAGTCCCACCTTTTACAGTTTGGGCAGGAGGAGTGCTCTCTAACACTTATCTAATGGATCCAGAATCTTAGGGACCCCACTCAGGGGTCTGAATTCACTCTAGTGGAAGCTACCAGCAGGGTCCAGGGCTGGTCCAGGTAAAATTGGTCACCTTGGTTCTTCAGGAAAGTGGGAATCTTGCAGCTTTGCTGCCCCTGTAGCTTAACAAAATGTGAGCCGATTGACCCTTGAAGTCAACTTCTTGTTTGGGTACAGGTGGCAGCAGGTCCAGCCTAAAAGTTCTCCTCACAGCAGTTGTAGTTCTTTTTCTGTCTTCAATGGGACCAACAGTATCCTTAAGGGGGTACTTGAGGTGTCTATGTATGCCCAGTGCCAGCCTGTGGGTGGGAAAATTTCAGTCCACTCCCTAACCAAAGGAGCGAAAGTTCCTAGTTTGACCCTACCCACTTTTGCAGCACTTCCTATGTGTTTTACTATAAACTAACCCTCAGTGCACCTCTATACCAAATATCAACATGGCAGAAATGTTCTTCCCCTGTGCAGAGCTCTCAGTGCCTGCCCAGAAGTAAAGCTATAATAATGGGCAAACCCTCCCTTGTGGTGACTCAAAACAGACTCTCTCCCACTGGGATTGATGACTGACTGGGTAGCAGTACAACAGAGGGGACAGGCCCAAATGTGAGCTGTGCTCTTCCTGTGATAGGGTAGGCACCCTTTAATTATTATTTATGTACCTGTGCCCAACTCAGATTTCCATCCTGTCAGGGGAGAAAATCATCTCTTACACTCTTTGTCCACTGTAGGGCCTAATTTGGTGACTTACAAATATGAAGCTTTAGGTCTGCAAAAGGGTTTCTCTTTTCAGATTGAATTAGCAGTATTTGGAGACATGTGTGGAGGCACAATATTTGTTGCAGTTGATGGAGCGAGCTGGAGTTACAAAATGTTGTATACCTCTCGTGAAATCGTTTCCTCATAACAGTAACTTTCATTAATCATGTGGTTTGGTGTACTAATCAACGTAGTATAGAATGCACACACAAATACAGGTGGGAATATTAATCTGCTTGTATGGCAAACTATAACTGACTAATTTAATAATGCTGTTGTCCTGTTTACTATTTAAATTACTTTAAAATAACCAAAAGCGGCATGAATGTGCTTTTTGTTTATGTATTTGTGGCAAGAACAGGAAGACAGTTGAGTATATTGCGCATATGTGTTGCTTATTTGCTAGGTAACTATTAACAGGGAAAACCTTAGTATGGGGGAGGTAAACAGAAGGGTCATATTTCAATATTTAACATTTATTTGTGTTTGTTTCTATGATAGTTCCCGTTCTGGCCCGTGAGGCCTAGTAGAAAATGGCTGCTTTATTAAACTGTGAATGGAAAATAAACTGAGCGTGCGGAGCCCAAGGCAAGACTGAATGCAAGCTGACTGTGCCTTAGAGAGAACAGTTCAAGAACATCATGCCCTAAAACCACAGAAAGCTGCCCAAGACCATTGTCGACTGTACTGGGAGCCGTGAGAAATATACCTTGAATTGCAATGTTTGAGAACGTGACTAAACCGGACACTCTAAACAAAGGACTCTTAAATTTCAGCTGATGCTGCAGAAAATGAATATTCAAATGATGAGGTGATGCTCATCCACCCTTAAATTATCCAATCAGGATCTGAGTTTATACTGACAGTTACTTTTGTAGATAGATAAAGTTAGTGAAATAGGGTATAAAAAGATGTGACTTTACTTAAGAAAAAACTCTCTTTTCGATTTCCTCCTGAGATGCTGTCGGAATGCTGATTTTCCTGAGATGTAAGACTTTGAAAAATTACTGTTTTCTTTGAATGAGAACTGAGTCTTTTAGTCGAGATTATTAGTTAGGGAAACTAGGGAAATTAACTTTGGGAACTATTGGAAAGGGGCGACCACTCGGTCCCCCCGAACGTATGGCGGAGTGCCTCGATCCCCCCGGGAAGCCATTTTGGGGCGGGAAGCGCGTCTCGGCTGGTATGCCCGAAGCGGCGTAGCCGGGGCGCGCTTTTTCCCGCCCTAGAGTGGGCTGGCCTAGACACCGACGTAGCCAGCCCCGCCCTAGGGGCAGGCAGGGGCGGGTTTTCGCCCGCCCTGAAGACGGATAAAAAGAGACGCAAGACCAGAAGACGTCCTCTTGTTCTTGTGCTCCGAAGCTGCACCTCCTCGCTACACGTGAGCTCGGGACGGAACGAAGAGCCAATTTTGAGCGTTTTGATCTTTTTCTTTGTCTTCTAGATACTTCCTCGGAGAGATGCCCAAGAAAGGCGCAAAGAGAATGACGACCGACCAGATGGTGCGGGCCCTTTGCAAAGAGGTGTCCGACATAAAGAAACGGTTGGCGGAGCGAGATGGGGAGGAGGGTTCGGGCCCTGCGCCGGCTGGAGGGAGACCTAAGAGGCCGAGAAAGGTTCCAGCCGGTGGAGACGTCCCGGTTCCCTCTGCCCCGCTCGAGGCGCCGACCCCAGTACCGATGGAGGGGAATCCAATCCCCGTTGTCGTCACCCCGACATCCAAGGAAGACATGCCCCCCGAGCTGGCAGCACAGCTAGCAGCATGGTTGGGGGATAGTAGTGATGGCGCCACGGCTGCCGAGGCACAGGCGCTGATAAAAGGGCTTCGTGAGAAGAGAGAGGCAGCTAGAGTGGCTGCGCCGTTGGCGGGGATAGACAAGCCGCAAGCGGCAGAAGCTGCGTCCGGTTCAGGTAAGCGGCCATTGCCGATTGCAAGGGACGAGTCAGCACCCTCTCGTAGAGAGAGATTGGGACAACATGTGCCTTTAGCTATAAAGGAAAAGATCTGGGCGGGGGAGTACGTGAATATTTTTTCCTTGCTTGTTGATCATTATGATGTGGAGCATGTGAAAAGTCAGAAGGACCTAATGCATCCGAGTGTTTGGCGCGCAAAAATGGCCGCCTTTAAGGTAAATGAGAACATTGGCAACTGGGGCAATGCATGGGGTATTTTTACATCGATTTTGGGGGAACGTAGGCCCGAGTTGCTTCCTGAGTTTCCCGTTTATCAATCACGAATTATGGGTTACTCGACAGCGTATCAAGGTAACCATTGGTTTTGTTATGACAATCTGTTCAGGAAAGAAAAGGAACATAACAAGAGTTTGACTTGGGATTGTTACGATTCTGTAACATGGGATAAAATGAAAGAATCGAGAATGTTAAGAATGCCATTGGTCGGGAGCAATGTTGTTGATTACTCCCGCCAAAATGTGGGGACGCCCTTTCGACCAAGTACGAGCACCGACGACCAGTCGAGGCCCGCAGGCAATACAGGGAGAAAGGGTTTCTGTTTTAATTTCAACAAAGGGAAATGTACCAGGCCTCCGGGATCGTGTAAATTCAAACACGAATGTAGTACGTGTGGGTCATCCCATCCTGAGTCATCGTGCAGAGCCAGAACGAGTGAGAATGGGGGTAAGGGAGGCGCCAAACAGGTCTAAGCTAGGCCGAGGGGCGCCTTTACCAACCCCGATTGATACCTTGGCAATGATTCCCTGGCTCAGCGAATATCGGGAACTTTCAGGGTGTGGGGATGTGCAAAAATCAACTTTCCGTTTTACAACATACATCTGTAGTGCAAGAGAAAATTCAGAAAGAGGTTAGCCGGGGACGGGTCGCCGGCCCGTTTAGTGTACCCCCGGTACCGGATTTCGTTTGTTCTCCGTTAGGGGTGGTCCCCAAGAAGGACCCAGGTGAGTTTCGTTTGATCCATAATCTGTCTGCTCCACATGGTCTTTCGGTGAACGACGCAATTGATCCAGAAGTTTGTTCGGTGCGATACGCATCTTTTGATGAGGCAGTAGCCATCTTGAATCGCCTGGGGCACGGGACGTTGATGGCGAAATCTGATATCGAGCCAGCGTTCCGGTTGCTCCCGGTACACCCAGACGATCAGCGTCTTCTGGGATTCGGGTTCCAGGGGTCATTTTACATGGATAGGTGTATGCCAATGGGATGCTCTATATCATGTGCTTACTTTGAGCAATTCAGTACTTTCCTGCAATGGGTGTTCACTAAGAGAACGGGTTTCCGAAATGTAATGCACTACCTTGACGACTTTTTGTTCCTTGGCCCCGCCGGTAATCCCGAATGTGCCCAGGCCTTAGCTGAATTCTGTGTGTTGATGGGTCATCTTGGCGTGCCATTGGCACCGGGTAAAACTATGGGTCCCACGACTTGCCTCGAGTTTTTGGGGATCGAGTTGGACTCAAGGGAGGGGTGCTTCCGTTTACCAGCTAGCAAAGTGTCGAAATTCAGGGCAGCCCTCCAAGTATGTTTAAATGCATCCAAAGTTACACTGCATCAGTTGCAACAATTAGTGGGAAAGTTGAACTTTGCCTTGAGGGTGATACCAATGGCTCGCCCTTTTTCCCGCTCAATTGCCCAAGCGATGGTTGGCCTAAAGGAGGGTCATCATCGCACAAGGTTATCGGCTGAGGTCCGCCAGGACATGCGGATTTGGTTAGCATTCTTGGCGGACTTCAATGGCCGAGTCGTCTGGAACAAGCCAGCCGTGTCCTCCGAAGAGCTTGGGCTATGGACAGATTCAGCAGGAAGCGTAGGTTTTGGCGCCATCTTCGGCACAAAATGGTCGGCACAAAAGTGGCCCCTATGGTGGCACGAGAAGGGGCTGACGAGTAATATCGCTTTCCTTGAACTATTTCCCATTCTGGTGGCCCTGAGAACCTGGCCAGAAGGGTTCAGAGATCATTCTGTTGTGTTCTGGTCCGACAATATGACCGTGGTAGAATGCATCAATAGTCAGGCAGCCCGTTGTAAATTGATTTTGAGGCTGCTCAAAGAAATTGTCTTACTGTGTATGCAACTGAACGTGATATTCAGAGCAAAACATGTCCCAGGGGTGATGAATCAGGCTGCTGATGCACTGTCTCGTTTTCACATGCAGGCTTTCTCGGGTTTCCTTCCTTCAGCGGACCCAGAGCCGGCACCCTTCCCCGAAGCTCTCTGGTCTCTCGGTGCCCCGAACTTCGTCACCTCGTGGGAGAGAGTCTAGCACCCAGGACAAGGAAGGCATATGAAGGGGCGTTTCAGGCCTATTTAGCCTTTTTGGGGGCAGAGGGAGGGGGACTTTGGGGTCAGGAGGAGTGGGTAATACTTTTTCTGATGTCTTTACGTAGGGCTGGGAAATCGGTGGCTACGGCCCAAAGGCATCGTGCCGCCATTTCCTTTGTTGCCAGGGCCCATGGCATCCAGGACCCGACAGCGTCTTTTACAGTACAAAAGGCGCTGCGTGGGTGGCAACGCCTAGAGGGTCGCAGAGTAGACGTAAGACGACCGATAGGTCTAGATAGGTTGTCCCAGTTACTGGCCACACTCCCTAACACATGCTCGTCCCCTTTCGAGACCTGTTTGTTCCGGACTGCATTTACGCTGGCATTTCACGGGGCTATGAGAGTTAGTGAGCTGGTTGCAAGGAACAAACAGGATGTGTCGGGGGGCTTGTGCAGGGAGCATGTTCAGATCAGGGGCGATGCGATGATTGTCTCCTTTCTCAGGTCCAAGGCCGACCAAGATGGGAGGGGGGACTGCACGATCATTCGCCGGACCCCCGGGTCATCCATGTGTCCGGTACAGTGCTTAGAAGATTACCTAGCACGAAGGGTGGCATCGTGGGGGGGGACATTGTTGAGGCATGCAGACGCCACCCCGCTGACGAGGTTTCAGTTTCAGCGGGTGCTTGCAATGGCCATTGCCGCAGCGGGCTTGGACCCGGGCGAATTCGGGACCCATTCCTTTCGAATAGGGGCTGCCACTGAAGCTACAGCCAGGGGTCTTAATGTAGAACAAGTGAAACGTGTGGGGCGCTGGTCCTCCAATTGTTATAAGAGGTACGTGCGATTGCACATGTTGTGAAGCTGTAATCATGTACTCACGCTTCTTGTCTTTTGTTTGTTTTCAGTTGCGCAAGCCTACGCGGCAGGGCGGACTGTGCAGTCGACCCAACACCAGGCCAGCGGTCGCACATCACCGGCTGTGAGGAAGGAGGTGTGGGTCGTGGGCCACTCATACGTGAGACGGGCCGCAGACGTATTCAAAGCAGGTGACATGATTCACGTACCTGGGGAATACGGGTACAGAGTGTCCTTCTACGGAAGGGGCGGTCTCTGTATTGACCAGTTTCAGGCATTCTTTGAGGGTTTGTTAGAGCGGATGAGGTCACCGCCGTCCATAGTCATAGTGCATTTGGGGGGCAATGATTTGGTCACCACCGGTAGACGACTTCTCCTGGAGTCTATGCTTTCCACGGTAAGTTGGTTAGCAAGGAGAGTTCCGGGGTGCATAATTGCGTGGTCTCATATGATCCCACGAAAAGTATGGCGGGGGGCTATCTCGATCCCTGCTTTAAATCATTCGGTTAGAAAATTGAATAACAAAGTGAGTAGGTTGTTCCGTTCCAAGACATTGCATTCGATCTCGCATAGTTGTATTAATGATGACAGTATGTATCTGGGGGATGGTGTGCATTTGTCGAGGGTGGGCAATGAGTTACTCATAGGAGACTTCTTAGCTTGGTTAAAATCGTTAAAACATGACCTTTAGGTAGGAGTTTTGTGGGGGGTCCGGATAGCCGGTCAACTATCCGGACCTGTGGCGGTAAGGTCATGATCGGTGAGCACTAATTGGTAGATCCCTATGAGTGGGCGTCACCCAACACGGATGGGAGCGCTCGGGAGAGGTGGCCATTGGCCCCTCAATGGGGAGGCGGTCCCGTCTAAGGGCGGGTCGCCGGAAGTAAAGGAAAGGCGGTCAAGGCCCCTTCCTTTGTAGGAGGGGTTACAGCCCCCTCCTGGGGAATTTCCCGGGGCCAGTGTCATCTGCGACGGCAGATGCGGTAAGTTGTGTGGGGTGGGGGGAGGTCCACGATACCTTCTAGATACCACACACAAGTCTTCGAACGACCTTTAAATGGCGTCGAGTCTTAAGTGCCCCCGTCAAGTCAAGGGAAATTGTTAGTAGTTGCACTTGAGGTAAGCCTCTGTGCTGTCGCCCCTCCCAAGTGGGAGGGGTAAGTCTGGTTAGGGATCTTGACACCGGTTATGACCTTGCCGTTGGCCCTTAAACGTTAGGATGTACAATTTCAGTGTTTCTAGAGAATGTTTTTGTAGGATGCTAGTTCGGCTAGGAGAACCTCTGTATTAGAGATTATGTTAAGGTTAGCCAAACATCGCAATGTGATAATGAAATTGTACATAACATAAAAACGTTTAATGTTTTAATTTTTTGTTTTAATAAATACGGCCGGGATGGTTACTCCATCCCACATCCAAAAACTTTAAGAACTGTTTCCGGTTTCCCTCCTTTTGGGGATTGTGTTGAGAGGGGGTGGCGGGTATCTCAGCCATATGGAAAGGGGCGACCACTCGGTCCCCCCGAACGTATGGCGGAGTGCCTCGATCCCCCCGGGAAGCCATTTTGGGGCGGGAAGCGCGTCTCGGCTGGTATGCCCGAAGCGGCGTAGCCGGGGCGCGCTTTTTCCCGCCCTAGAGTGGGCTGGCCTAGACACCGACGTAGCCAGCCCCGCCCTAGGGGCAGGCAGGGGCGGGTTTTCGCCCGCCCTGAAGACGGATAAAAAGAGACGCAAGACCAGAAGACGTCCTCTTGTTCTTGTGCTCCGAAGCTGCACCTCCTCGCTACACGTGAGCTCGGGACGGAACGAAGAGCCAATTTTGACCCACCCACCAGCCCCTGAGGACAGCAAGTTGTTGTGCAATAAAGTGAATTTATAAGTTCGTTTTTTCCATTTCGTTTACAGGCTGTGAAAGTATCAGTTTGTTGTTGATCATAATAAAGTATGGTGAATATCGTCTAGGTTGTTACGATTAAAATGATTTGATGTAGTGTTGCATTTTAAGCATGTTCTTTCGGTCGTAGCGACCAATGTTTTCATAGGTTTGAGTAAGAATTGTCGTATTTATTTTTTGGTAGGCGGTAAGGTCATGATCGGTGAGCACTAATTGGTAGATCCCTATGAGTGGGCGTCACCCAACACGGATGGGAGCGCTCGGGAGAGGTGGCCATTGGCCCCTCAATGGGGAGGCGGTCCCGTCTAAGGGCGGGTCGCCGGAAGTAAAGGAAAGGCGGTCAAGGCCCCTTCCTTTGTAGGAGGGGTTACAGCCCCCTCCTGGGGAATTTCCCGGGGCCAGTGTCATCTGCGACGGCAGATGCGGTAAGTTGTGTGGGGTGGGGGGAGGTCCACGATACCTTCTAGATACCACACACAAGTCTTCGAACGACCTTTAAATGGCGTCGAGTCTTAAGTGCCCCCGTCAAGTCAAGGGAAATTGTTAGTAGTTGCACTTGAGGTAAGCCTCTGTGCTGTCGCCCCTCCCAAGTGGGAGGGGTAAGTCTGGTTAGGGATCTTGACACCGGTTATGACCTTGCCGTTGGCCCTTAAACGTTAGGATGTACAATTTCAGTGTTTCTAGAGAATGTTTTTGTAGGATGCTAGTTCGGCTAGGAGAACCTCTGTATTAGAGATTATGTTAAGGTTAGCCAAACATCGCAATGTGATAATGAAATTGTACATAACATAAAAACGTTTAATGTTTTAATTTTTTGTTTTAATAAATACGGCCGGGATGGTTACTCCATCCCACATCCAAAAACTTTAAGAACTGTTTCCGGTTTCCCTCCTTTTGGGGATTGTGTTGAGAGGGGGTGGCGGGTATCTCAGCCATACTGTCTTTTGCTAATATTCGTGTCTTATAACCTAAATAATAATGTCTATTTCTGAATCTTTGAAATAAAGTTTGAGTTAAAACTTTCCTTCTTTGAAGATTAATTGTGAATAAAAGAAATAAATTAAGCGAATAAACTGTTAGATATGCTAACTTTGCTGTGAACAAAAATTAGATGAATGGAGAATTATGCTGGTCTTGTATTTTCCTTAGCCTAATTTTTTACTAGCAGATTCATTGACCGTAATGGTAGTGTGTCTGAATAAAATGGCTCCTTAATAAAACCATGGTAAAATTCATTTAAACTGCAGGTGTAAATAGTATAAATATTTAGTTTTGATTTAGACACTCCGCTATGATCCAGCAGCTCTCCATTGAATCTCACCGATCCATGAAGTAGGATGAATGTGTTTTGTGAGTAACTCGCAGTGTTATGGGCCCCACTGATGAGTAAAATGTATGATTTGGTACTTCAGGGAAAGGTGATGAGGTTTTAGAAAACATTTCCGTAGTATCACTGCATCACAGTCAACTAGTGATATTTAACTTATAGGATGCTGGTACGGATCACTGACATAATATCGAGGGACATAATATCGACTAGCAAAGATATCGGCAACAAAATATCGACAGACAGAATATCGACTTTGTATCTACAAACAGGTAAGTACAAAAATATCGAGTAAAAAATATCGTTTACATAAATATAGTGTATAAAAATATTGACTTTATTAAAAACAATGTTAAATTAAATTAATATTAAAAATTAATTACTAAAATATACTTAAAAATACTTAAATTACCTTATATTAATTAAATAATTAATGAAAGTTGTAAAAAAAAAATTTACAATCATATTTGTTAAAACATATATATATATAGTAACATAATATAATCAAATATCCAATATTATTACCGTACGATAGCGGAAGTGTACGAATTACTATTCCCACTCCAGAAAGTGCAACAGTAGGGAAAGCGTTGGATAGCGTAGGGGTAAAAATTACAATTCCCACTCCAAAGAGTGCAACAGTAGGGAAAGCTTTGGATAGCGTAGGGGTACAAATTACTATTCCAACTCCAGAAAGTGCAACAGTGGGAAAGGCGTTGGATAGCGTAGAGGTAAAAATTACTATTCCCACTCCAGAGAGTGCAACAGTAGGGAAAGCGTTGGATAGCGTAGGGGTACAAATTACTATTCCCACTCCAGAGAGTGCAACAGTAAGGAAAGCATTGGATAGCGTAGGGGTAAAAATTACTATTCCCACTCCAGAGAATGCAACAGTAGGGAAAGCGTTGGATAGCGTAGGGGTACAAATTACTATTCCCACTCCAGAGAGTGCAACAGTAGGGAAAGGGTTGGATAGCGTAGGGGTACAAATTACTATTCCCACTCCACAGAGTGCAACAGTAGGGAAAGGGTTGGATAGCGTAGGGGTAAAAATTACTATTCCCACTCCAGAGAGTGCAACAGTAGGGAAAGCGTTGTATAGAGTAGGGGTACAAATTACTATTCCCACTCCAGAGAGTGCAACAGTAGGGAAAGGGTTGGATAGCGTGGGGGTAAAAATTACTATTCCCACTCCAGAGACTGCAACAGTAGGGAAAGGGTTGGATAGCGTAGGGGTACAAATTACTATTCCCACTCCAGAGAGTGCAACAGTAGGGAAAGGGTTGGATAGCGTAGGGGTACAAATTACTATTCCCACTCCAGAGAGTGCAACAGTAGGGAAAGGGTTGGAGAGCGTAGGGGTAAAAATTACTATTCCCACTCCAGAGAGTGCAACAGTAGGGAAAGGGTTGGATAGCGTAGGGGTAAACATTACTATTCCCACTCCAGAGAGTGCAACAGTAGGGAAAGCGTTGGATAGCGTAGGGGTACAAATTACTATTCCCACTCCAGTGAGTGCAACAGTATGGAAAGTAGATACTTCATATATTATTTAAAAACATTTATATAATAATATCTATAAAGGAAATTTAAAGTAATTACCAATTTAATATAATAATTAATTAATTACAAATACTAATTTAAATTAATCATTACAATTAGTTATCTATTAATACTAATAAATTACAAATTAACAATTAATTAATTAGTAATTAAAAAGTTACTTAACAATTAAAATCTAAGAAATACCCCAAAAAATTAACATATGTAATTAGTTATAATTAAATTACTTCCCACCCTATTCCCATATAAACCCACAACCCAGTACAGAAAATAAATGTGTAAAATTAACATAATTATCAATTAATCAATTTAATAAAAGTGATTCTCAATTAAAAGTTAATTAATTACCAATTAACAATTATTTAACTATTAATTGTAAATAAATACCACTACATAAATTAACATATTTAATTAATTATAATTAAATTACTTCCCACCCTTTTCCCATAGAAACCCACAACCCGCTACAGAAATTAAATTAATTAAATTAACATAATTATCAATTAATCAATTAAATAAAATTAATTGGCAATTAAACTTTAAATAATTACAAAATAAAAATGTATTAACAATTAATTATAAACAAATACCAATAAATAAATGTACATATTTAATTAATTATAATTAAATTACTTCCCACCCTATTCCCCTATAAACCCACAACCCGCTACAGAATTAAATTACGCACAATTTAAATAACTTTAAATTCATTAATTAAAGTACATTATAACATAAAAAACACTTTTAACACATAAAATACACTACAAAAATGTCACTATTATTAAATGTTCGATATTTTTACTAACCTATATTATATACTTCGATATTTTGACTATCTATATTTTAAAATTCGATAATACATTACTTACCTTCAAAACGATATTTTTGCTGTCTATATTCTGTCCATTCGATATTTTGTCCAGCCTATATTTTGTACTCGATATTATGTCCATTCGATATTTTGTAGTCGATAGTATGTCTGTTTACCGTTGGTACACTTGTATACCATGTGCTAGGGACATATAGCTACGGTAAATATGTCCATCAGGGGTATAGCCAATGTTGACATGTTTTAGGAGGGTCAGAGCACATGCACAGGGCACTGAACAGCAGCACAAAGGTAACTTCCCTACACTCCAAAATTACTATTTCTCAGCACCTTAAAGCAGCAGTAAAAAGTATGTGGGACACTCTGCTTGCAATCCATGAAAATAACATACAAAATGAAGCCTGAATTTACCAAAGCATAACTCTTGCAAGCTGAGTTAATCTCTGACAGGAGTGGAGGTAAATGAGGTCAACTATTCTGCTGACTCTGACCATAAGAGCTGACATTGCATTTTGAGTGTTACATACCTCTTCATTAAACCTTTTCGAGCACAGGTAAGGAAACATATGCTAATAGTGATGATAGTGTGCTAGGAAGAGATAAATAAGACTGTATTATTATATTATAGATTAATAAATTAAATGTATATTTGGAGGGTGCCTTTTATTATTCACTTCACGATAATATTTTACCTGTTTATAAATGACAATATCTTTCTTTATACCTGGGTTTTTCATATTAAAGGGGGATTGCCTGTCAATAAAACAATTTGTATCTTATTTGACTATTTGGAAATCTGTTAATAAATGTAATGAAGAAATGAATGCCCTTACAAGTGACTAAATATCTAACATGAGGTGTTCATTTATCAGAGTATTTCTTTGCTTTATTTGAGTAATATTTGAGTAACTTTCAATAGCCAGGTCAATCAAATAGCCTCTTCTGTCTTCTTTATCCTAAAACCTATCATGACATTTCTACCCAAGAATCTGCAAAAGACAGTCATTACTGCTCTAGTACTATCAAATTTGGATTATTCCAATGGCTTGTATATTACTATACAACATAAGTTACTATCGAAACTATAAATACTACAAAATGCCGCAGCAGAACTGGTGTTTTTACTACCCAAACATCACTCAGCGACCAGTGCACTCAACAAACAACCCTGGCCACCCATAAACAACAAGAAATGCCTTCAAAGTCCTGTGCATTGCTTTCAAAGCACAGCACAACATTGGAGCAGACTACCTAAATTAAAACGTTTCCCTGTACACCTGCACCTGCAATGCTTCATGGAGGCAAAACATGTGGTAATCCCCAAAGTTGGAAAGCCAACTGGCGAGGCAGATGTTTTCTGGTCTGTACTGCAGAACTTTGGAGCTCACCCCCCCTCAAACTCTAAAAAATGTGCTAATATCTTGTATTTCAGGAAAGTCTTCAAAACATGTCTCTTCACATAATACATTCTCTCAGACTTCCCAAAATCCACAAAGAAACAATTTCTGTCCAAAATAGCACCTATCAAAGCAGCGCCAAGGCACCCTTGGGTATTCAAGTGCTATACAAAATTAAATAACGTAACACAACACAATGAAACATAACATAATTGTTTAGATGTAAAATAGAGTGTGGTGTATATGATTCTTTTACATTCTGACATATTTGGTAATACTATTACCTTCACCTTATAGTAGTGTGGAAGTGATCACTCTAAAGGCCCAATTCCGCTAGGAAACCCCCCCTTATGACTCTGATTTGGAGGGCTTTTCAAGCGAGACATGCTCCGAGAGTCCAAACGAGAGAGTACGATGCTGTTGTATGCTTACGGACTAGTTTGCTTGGACTCCCGTTGAACTCTATGGGAGCCCGTGTACAGACGCATACACCAACTCCCATTGCAGAAAAGGGATAGATGGGGAAAAGCACACACCCTGTGGTGGGCACCCCATGGTGCCTGCAACATTGTGCATGCTTGGATTGGGGGGACCCATGGTCACACCGCTCTGACAGAATCTGAGGTCCCCGGGTGAAGGGGGGCCTGCTACGGCCCACGGAAGTATGCTTCCGACAGCCATTTTGTCTTGCTGAGACCGAGGTGAAGTGGCTGTCCGAATCGTGCATCATACTCGCTTGGTCTGAATACGGCTCCATAGTGTGTTACGATTCAGCCACAAATGACTCCTATGGACAGGTTCGGGCCCCGGAAATAATTTAGTTGGCGTGTATGCGATCTTCACATCGTACTCGGTCATTCTGACCTGTGTATGATTTAGTCGTAAACAAGGGCTATGGATTGGATCTGGGAAAGACAAATCCGAATTGGAGGCCTTCCAAACAACATCAGATACAGGCCTTTGGTTTTGAGAATAATAGTTGCTCTAATTTTTTGTGCATGACTGTGATTTAACATGGCACAGTGAGGCCGAACATTTGAATGATACAGAATTGTTTTGCTATCGTACTTAATATTCCAAAGGCAAGTGTTAGGAAAGGGGCGCTCAGTACATATGCAGAAAAAGTTAGGCACAAAGAAGTTAAATTTAGATTCTTGTATGAAACCATGGCCAAGAGCTATGACCCCCAAAAAGGAATGCAGGAGACATAGAAAGAGGTACTAATTAGGAGAAATAAAAATATTTCTCCTTGTTATGCCTCCCCTTAAAAGGCTTATATTCTTGGCACATTGTCAGGCCAACAACTTTTGGTGAATCTGGGAATGCGTTAAAAACCATAGGAGTTATGTGGGAACACCCATGCAACACCCACGGAATGCCTTTTCAGGGTAGAGTAAGGCAATGCAGGGATTTGTGCTGTGTTGCCAAACTCTAGGTTATAGAGCCAGTCAGGACCATGCAAAGTGGCATTGTATTGCTTCATAAATCTCTCTTTTAAGTTGCATCACTCTTGCACCACGTTGCATGGGGCAAGTGTGACACAACATGGCTTATAAAAATGCCCCTGAGCACTTTCAGAAGAAATAATAATGAAATGTGTTTTCAAATTGTGTGCAACCAGAATACGCATTATTTAGGTGCAGTATTGGTATGATTTAGAATGTTTTTGATTATCTTACGTTATCTTCTGCAGCTAGGAAATGACTGACTATGATGGTGTTAAAAATGTAGTGAGATACAAGGAAGCATATTTACAAAGGCATTGTGCCACCCGAGCGTTACCTTTTCTGATGCTCCTGGGGCACAATGCCCTGCTCCATATTTACAAGGCAGCACTAAGTCACTTTGCATGGCGTAACTCCGTCTTGTAAATATGGCCCTACTTGCCACAGTTTTCTGTGGCAAATGGGCATGCAATGGGTGCTGCTGTGGGAGTTTCCAAGAAACACCCACAGCATTTTGACACTGCCACACAGATTTACAAGGATCTGTAAATCTGAGGCAGTGCAAAAACTATCTTCTCTTCTTTATTCAAGCTTTTGGCCCTACGCTGCTTGGGAGGGAATGCATGTGGTGGGAGTTTGCCAGCTCCATCTATAGTGTTGTGTGGTATTGATGGCAGCCATATGCTTCTGTGGTGGAAGAGTGATTGGGGGCTTACCCTTGCACTATTCCTCTTGTATTTGCTCTAGAAAATGGGAACGGGATGTCAGATATATCTCTCTGAGCAACAAGGTCTATCTCTTTAGTGGTTCTTTGCCGTGCATTTGTGAGGACATTGTGCCGTGATCACAGGAAAAGGAAACAGAGCCTCCCAGCTCGGTCGTCTGTGAACGTCTGTGTCATGCAGTGCCTTTAGTTGCGATTCTGCACAGGTGTACTCACTCTCCCCCTTTAGGAGTAGGCTTCTGAAAAGACCACTTCACTAAACAAAACGGGGGGAGGGTAGTTTGAATCAGGCGTTTAATGACAATACGCTGGAATTCTTATTAACAAAGTCAGTTCCTACCATAACGTGGCGGTCTATTCTGTTCCAGATACCACAACAATGCTTTGGAAGTGCTTTTTATTTAGTTTCATTGACATATGTCCTTCCCCAGTCCCTCTCTTTTGGAGCTATGTGACAGTGTGCGGACGATTAGAGCAGCGATAGTTAAGGTAGTAAATTACATAGTAGACATCTGAAACAATCAGACAGCCAACTGTCACACAGGGTCTAGTCTTAGGGAGAGTGAGAAATTGGAGCAGAGTTCAAATATATTGTGTTAAAGTACTTGTTGAGGAGAGGGAGTTTCAGGTACCTTTTGAAGCAGGAGACGGAGGGGTTGCATCAGAGATCGCTTGATGTGAGTTCCATATCCTAGGTGCATTTCCAGAAAAAGAGTGAGTCAAGGTAGATTTCCTTTTCAGTTTGGAAAGTATGAGAAGAAATGAGATTGAGCTTCTCAGGGCTCTCGATCTTCCTGCTTTTGAATGTTTGTTGTGTAGATAGTTGGATGTGTGAGTGTTCAGGGCATTGTTGGTGATACAAACAGTCTTGTAAGTGTATCTTCCTTCAATGGGAAGCCAGCTGAGGGTCTTGAGGGCTGATGTGATGTGTTCAAACCGCCTAACACTGGTTATGAGTCGGGCTGCCATGTTTAGAACTGATCTTAAGGGGGTGAGGTGAATGTTCGCGTACTGTGAGCATGGGATTCTCATAGACCAGTTTAGAGAGGTCTAGTGATTGTACTACCATCTTTAAATAATCGGGTGGAATAGTTTAATATTCGAGAGGTGTTTTAGTGTGTAAAGCACTCCTTTGACTGAGTTTTTTATGTGATTCTTCATTGACATGCTTTTGTCCAGGCTGATACCTAAGGGGTTTACAGAACTGGGACAGTGAGGGAGCAGTTTAGGGCATCCAGGTTCTTGAGCCAGTCTTGGATTGGTGTTGTTTCTTTTTAGGGAGAACAGAATTAGTTGAGTTTTGTTGGGGATCAACTTTAGGTGACTGAAGTTGAACCAGGTTTGTATCTTGAATAGTGTGTCGTTGATAAGTCGGGCGTCACTGAGTGATTTGATTTTGTAGTAGAGTTAGGTGTCATCTGCATTTAGGTGGTATTTAACTCCTGCTTGCTTCAGGGAGATCTTAAGTGATTCCATTAAGAGATTGAAAAGGGAAGGGGAGAGAATTGAACCGTGGGGTACACCAAGAGTAACTGTTGTGTGTTTAGAGAGACAGGAACTGACTCTCCGTCTCCTGCTAGCCATTCATGAAGTTCATAGTTTTCTTATCTAAGGTAACCATTTATTTCTGTTAATTTTCCCAGCTTGGGAGGTTCAGTTTTCTGCACCTTCTTAATTTGTTTAGATGATTGATAAGAAGAGTGCAAGGACATTGAACTGTCTGAGTGAGGAGGGTTTTCTGAGTCCATACTACTCCACACCAAAACTGCAAGAGACTCATTCTTGAACTTGGACCTTTTTTTACTAACAACTGGCCAGATGGTGCTTCCAAGCCTAACTGCTCAGAATTTGACAGTCTCTGACAATGCAGCAAATCAATTTGAGCCCATATTTTGGACTGATCTTGAGTTGGTTGCTGCTAGCATCTTTAAGGAGTAATCAGCATTATCAAGCTGGTCCTCTCAGGTTTTGACCTAGCTGCTGACAGCTGGGTGGGAGAACTATGACCCCAAGTCGAGCCCCTATCCTTGTCCTTAGAAGTGGTCAGCTCCAATGAGTTGGTGCTCGAGTTCAAGCAAACTGAGCTATTGTGATTGGTCTCCTACCCAACTATTTCAAAAAGTGGGGATGTCACTAATTCCTCCTCTTGTGGGCTCCCCGAGATGCCTGAATGGTCTAAAGGTGCCTAAAACACAAACAAGAATTTCTTGGATCAAAATACAGCGAAGACAAAGTCCCTGCATGTTATATTACTGTTTTGTTGGCTACGTTTTCCACTGATTGGTACTGCAAACAATTCACCTTGGGAAGTTAGTTGTTACTCTCTCGAGAGAGATTGAGAGGCCTCATTCTTCAACTTCCAGTCTGTTAAGACTTGTGAAGAAATAGAACTCCAACCACCCGGTGTAACTACTGGTAGATCCATTTGGCCTCTATCAGATCTGGCGAAAGTATATGGCGATGTCACTGACCAACCAACTGATTGCACCAGAAAGGTTACCCACCCAGTGACCAACAAGAGAATAGCCCTGGGGTCAGTGACCCAGGTTTTATTCCCCAGGTTTCTCAAAAATGAAGAAGAGCCTCTACGTCCTGGAGACCTCCCTCAGTATAGGTGCATGATGGTGATTGTAAGGAACATAGGCGGTGCCAGGAGCTATATGTAGACCGCTGCCCATTGACCTCACTCCATGTGAAAAATTACCACTGACTGAATTATTGAAAGGCCTGAAAGCAAAAGTAGTTTATTTTTCACTGGACATAAAGGAGAATATGCAAACTCTTATTGTGGAAGGAGAAATTTGAGAACCACAGTGGTCAAGTTGAATGGTGTACCACCCAAAAATATACACATTTGCAAAGTCTGCTAGCTTACATAAGGTAAAAAGCCCAACAATACATAAAAGAAGAAAATAATTATTGTGAAAATATTGATTTTGATGGAAATTTGTCTTCTCCCACTTGGTGACGTAGGTGACTATTTTTGAAGGAAGGAATAAGAAGCGAGAAGCGCAGCACACATACATATGTCACTGTGGGCAAAAGGTGCACCAAAATCTAGAGAAGACAGTGCTGAATCTCTTTTGTCCCGTATTGAAGAGTCTGCAGCTTGCGAGATTCCAAATGAGTCTTAGAATAAAAGCCTTAGACAGCAAGTACTTCAATTTCAGTCAATCAAATGTAGAAAGTATTGTTATATTTACAGAGCAAAAGGGAAATACTACATCAAGTGTCGCTTTGATTTCCCAAGGCGTGTGATTTCTAAAGGGACATAAACAGTTTCATGTCTTCAGTCAGTCTTCCTCCCAGGGCACTGTTTTGGCGGCAGATTCCGTTCGAAATCTGGGTGTGATGTTTGGATCTAACTTACAGTTAGACACGTTTGTGAACAAAACTGTGGCTACTTGTATGATGCTGCTCCGCACATTGCGGAAGATCCTTCCCTTGCTCCCGGCTCACGCCCGACCAGATGTAGTGCGTAGTATCATCTTAAGCAGGCTTGATTACTGCAACGCGCTACTTCTGGGTGCGCCAGTTACCCTGGTGGGTAAACTGCAGCGAGTACAGAACATGGCTGCTAAGCTGGCTCTTTCTCGACGGCGTTCTGATTCCCCTTACTTGGCGCTCATGGACCTTCATTGGTTGCCAATCCTCCAGCGCATTGATTTTAAAGCATTATGTTCAGTATTTAGGGCCCTTCATGGTCAGGGGCCGTTTCCGCTGCAGGCGATGTTTTCTTGGTATACGCCTACCAGATCTCTTCGTTCTTCGTCAGCCTGCCTGGTGGTAATCCCTAAGATTTTGAGGACCCGGATGGGCGGACGCTCCTTTAGATTTACCGCAGCTGAATTGTGGAATTCCTTACCCCTGCCTCTGAGAAGTATGGGGGACCTTTCCTCCTTTAAAAAAGGATTAAAAACATACCTCTTTCCTAGGATAGTGTAAAGATTGTAGTAGTGTAACATCGCGTATGGTCGGCCACAAGTCAAAAGCGCCGGGATACCCTTTGGGTGACAGCTTCTGCGCTATATAAATATGCCATACATACTTACATGCTATGGCAACTAAATAACTAAAAAAGACATATAACATTAAGAGAAGCCAGGCTTCCAAACTTGTCATTGACTACAACTCTGTCATTTTGAATATATGGAATGCAATATTGGACATTCAGCTTGTTACAGATAATTCTATCACTGTTGCACTCCACATAACTTCCTATTTAACCAAGTCTGAAAAGACTGAAATTTAAGACGTAGGAGAAGAGATCTCAACAGAGAAATCGTTATCTACAAAATTATATAGCTTCAGTTTGAAGATACTTTCAGACAGAGAGATACGCCTGTATGAGTTGTTTGATTGTATTAGTTATTTAGCTTATACTGTAAGGGTAAGAACTTGTTTGGCTGAGTTCAGGTCCAACATCAACACGAAAGAGAATGTGAAAGTCTTTTGTACAGAGTTAGTGTTTTGCTCATGCAAACCTGGAATGTACTGACATAGTTAAAGCCAACATGCTAGACATCTAGGCCCTGATTTTTTTCAAGCCTTTGCATTATCCTTACATTGTGAAGGTGAATCAAGAACAACACAAATGCTTCAATAATATTTAGAAATGCCACTCAATGGATGATTTGCACAGCCATACAGGGCTTTGTAAAGAAAGAAATGTAATGCAGCACAGCGGCTTACCTTGTTTTATGTTACATTTCAAGCTGAGAGACATCCCATGAGTGGAGCATGGTCATTCCCTTGGTTCCACCTATGGATTTTGCTGCACCCCCAAATTTACTAAGACTGGTTCCCTAAACCTGGAAATGTGTCAAAATGCTACGCCATCTCCTTCTAGCTTCCTCTTTCTATGCATGATGCATTCCGGAAAATGTCTCTAAGGATTGCTTTTGTGCACAACGGTGTCCCTTTCTTCACAAAACTAATCACAGACACCCTTTCAATGTGGTGTAAGGGTGCCTGCACTGGCACTAGGCAGCACCCAGTGCTCCAGTTGAAGAAGGCATCAGAAATGCTCCATATCTTTTTAAATATGGAGCATTTCTGCCCTCTCCCTTTCACAGTGCAGCCCAGTAACTCTTCTTGCTACCCTGCATTCCATGAAGGATAAGTAAATATATCGCTTATTATCTCAATCACAGTGTTCAATTAGAGAACGTATGTCTGTATGAAGTGGCTTAGTTCTACTCATACAGAAACAATGTTGAAGAAAATGTGGAAGCAGACCACTATGAAGCTTCAGGCTGCAACCTTGGTTTAGTGAGACACTATAAACCAAGTCACTTAATTATTTATTGAATTTTTTATTTATTTTTTAAGTTTTATAGACCGCGAACCAGACCCGTGAGGGTATCAGAGCACTTTACAGGGTTGACAGTTGGTATGAAAAAGATTTAGGAGGGGAGGATAGCATTGGGATACAAAGGGGTGGATACATAATACCCGAAAAACAAGCAATCTCAAATCCCGGATACATTTGGGATAAAAACAGGTAGATTTATTATACTGGAAAATAAGCAGTGTCAACTCCCGGGTGGGATACCCTGAAAGGCTGGGAAGGTATCTGGGAAAGCCAAGGATAATTCTGTAATGGTGGGTGGAACAAGGTTGTTTAGGTGATTGTAATGCGATTGTTAGGCGAGGAATTTGCCCATTAGGAAAATGTTGGTCTCCTTTTTGAAGCGTGCCAAAGACGACAGTCTTCTGATGGTGGGCGGGCGAGTTCCATATTCTTGGAGCAGCCCCAGAGAAGGCCCGATTGTAGGTTTTCTTTTTCCGAAAGCGAGCTGGTTGGAGCAAAAGGTCTCTGGTAGACCGGAAGTTTCTGGCTACTCCGAATATCACGTGTTTCAGGGTGAGGAATGCAGGGGAATTGGAGTACGGAGACTTGTGAGTAATGCAGGTCATCTTAAGCTGGATTCGGGCCTCAAGAGGAAGCCAGTTCAGAGCTTTAAGGTGGGGAGAGATGTGGTTGAATATCTTTGAACCGGTTAGGAGTCTAAAGGCGGCATTAAGGCAGGCTTTCAGTGGGGCCAGAGAGATCTTGGGCAGACCTGCGAGAGTAAGAGCATCCTTATTCTAATCTGGAGATGACTAGTGCCTGGATTGCTTTTATTAGGTCAGGAGTGTCGAGGAAGGGTTTCAGGCTTCTTAGGTAACTCAGGTAATATCTTGGAGTTTTGGCTATCGAGTTGATATGGCCACGCATGTTCAAGCTGCCGTCTAGAGGAATTCAAAGGGATTTAGCTGAGTACACATTGGTAGAAGGGCAGTTTAGCGCTGGGATAGCTTTGATCCATTCCTGGATGTCTAGATTGGTTTTGAGAGGGGAGATAAGAAGAAACTCCTTTTTTTGCATTAAGTTTGAGCTGGTTAGAGGTGAGCCAGTGAACAGTCAGCTTGAAGGCCTCATTCAGGGAGAGAATGTCCTTAGGAGAATAGATTTTAATGTAGATTAGTGTATCATCGGCATACATGTAGTAGGAGATATTGGCGGTGGATAGCACCTTGGTGAGCGGTTTAAGGTAAAGATTGAAGAGGGTAGCGGAGAGGGTTGAGCCTTGGGGGACTCCCACCATGATCGGAAAGGGAGCGGATAGGTTGCCGTTGATTAGGACTCTGTGTGAATGATTCTGGAGGAAGGACCTAAACCATTCAAGAATGGTGCCATCCGAATCTATCCTGAGTTTGAGGCATTCAATGAGTGTTTAGTGGTTAACTGTATCGAAAGCCGAAGATAGGTCTAGGAGGATAAGGAGAAAGGTTTTTCCTTGGTCCAGGGCTTGGAGGGCATCTTCCAAGATGTGGAGAAGGGTGGTTTTAGTGCTGTGATTAGGTCTGAACCCGGATTGGAAGTCGTCTATTACGTGGAAGTTGGTGATGTGTAGGCTCAGCTGCTGTTGCACACATCTCTCCAGAACTTTGGCTAAGAGTGGGATGTTGGATATAGGTCTATAGCTGTCAGGGGAGGTAGGATCCAGCGTAGGTTTTTTAAGATGGGGGTGACTTGGGCGGCTTTAAGAGAGTCAGGCGGCTAGGCAGTTAGAGGGGAGAGGATCATTGAAGTGATTGTTAGGGTTTAAGGAGGATAGAATTTTTGAGACAGAGTGTTCGTCATAGACTTTAAAGTTGGACCAGTGCGCTTGATTTTTGGTTTAAGACTGGGAGGGCAGCACAGAGGGAGGAGGTAGAGCCTATGGAGTTTGGGAGAAAGTTGAGGATTTAAGTTTGTTTCCTAGGGCAGAGATTTTGTCACAGAAGAAGGAGGAAAACTAATAAGTTGTATGACTACAGAATAATGGGTTCTTCTATATGGCTCTTCTGCAACTATTCAAACCTTGACATAATGTGAATGAAAATTTTGATCTGTACAACTGCAATGCAAAGGCTTCAGAGGAGTCTGCACAGCAGAATGGTACTGGACGTTGATTCAGGCAGAAGGAGAGGCACATAAGGCTTTGCTGGAGTGCTAGAAGAGGGAACTGCCGGACCTGGACCATCAAGCTTTATGGCAAGTATCTATGTCTCTTTTATGGCAATATGTGAGACCTGCTCCACTAATAAAGAATCATCTTTTCACTGTTCATAAGCTCACATGTTCTGGCAGTGTCCCTTGATTCAGCCCTTTTGGGATAAAGTGGGTAAGTTTATATCGGAAGTCTTGGGTCAAGAATCAAAGGTGAGCTTGAATATGGTAATCTTTGGGATTCTGTCGGGAGGAGGGTAAAATGCTAACTTTCTTAAAAAAACTCAAAAAGCTATAATTTTTGTTTGTGTGGGCCTAAATGCCCATAGGAATGAGTGGGAAGGCATTCGCAATTTGCGATAACCAAATAGGTCATCGCAAATTGCAAATGCAATTGCACGGGCGCCAGGGGGACATAAGACCCCCCTGATGCACCCCCAAAAAGGTAAATGTGCATATGTGGGGTACAAACATGCCCTAAGGGCATGTGCATGCGCCGCATGCCACTTAGAAAAATTCACTTTTCTGTATTTTTCAAAGGAATCGCAAATTACCATCAACTTGAAGTTGATGGTAATTTGCGATTCCTTAATGCAAATTTGCATTTAGCGATTTCTTCACGCATTGCACTTAGGGAATTACAAATTGCATTTCCCTAACTGCATTTGCAATTTAGCTAATCACAAAAAATTGTGATTACCCATATTGCAAATGCCAAAAATTTCATACAATGCAAAAGGCATTTTTGCGTTCACAAATGGGCCGATTCTGAGAATCGGCCTGTTTGCAAAAGCAAAAAGCCTTGATACATCTGGCCCTAAGTCTTTTAATCATTGTAAACTAAGTAGAAAGACTACAGAAAAAATTATTCATTCTCTATGGCTCTTCTGTAACTATTCAAACCTTGGGGTAAGGAGGATGACATTTATGACAGTATGACTGTCATCAGGGGGTTTGAAGAATATGCAATGCGACGATGGC
Organism: Lissotriton vulgaris; assembly: GCF_964263255.1. Classification (NCBI taxonomy): domain Eukaryota; kingdom Metazoa; phylum Chordata; class Amphibia; order Caudata; family Salamandridae; genus Lissotriton; species Lissotriton vulgaris. The sequence goes on along the minus strand of NC_141699.1, from coordinate 1,088,227,701 downwards.
CACGGTCGGGATGCTTAGTTTTAGATCTAGAAAAAGCCTTCGACTCGGTAGAGTGGCCCTATTTGCTGGCGGTATTGCGAAAGTTCAACCTAGGCTATGATTACATGGAGATGGTCGGTCTACTGTACAGAAAGCCCGAGGTACGAGTCCTCACGGGCAAGTTGCTGTCTGCTGCCATTAAAGTCAGACGTGGCACCATGCAGGGGTGCCCGTTGTCTCCTTTGCTTTTTTCGTTAGCAATAGAACCCCTCGCAGAAATACTGAGGAGCGGAGGTGCAGACTGGGGAATCCCATTAGCGGATGGAACACACGAGGTCTCGCTATATGCAGACGACCTGCTCCTATACATTAGAGACCTAACCCTCCTACCGCCGGGACTGTCGGACGTCTTCCGAACTTTCGAGGCAATGTCAGGTCTTAAAGTGAATTGGGCCAAGTCAGGGGTGTATTCATTCGACCCTGACACCCGGGAGCCCGAGATCAGGATCAGTGGCGTGAGGCTAGCCTGGTACCCCACCACGTTTAAATATCTAGGAGTACACATATATAGAACCGCTCCGGAAGTGTTGGATGGCAACCTGACACAAGCCATCACGTCCATACAATCGCAAATCTCCTTTTGGAAGACTCTCCCACTCAACGTGCCAAGCAGAGTAACACTGGTGAAAATGATTGTGCTGCCAAGGCTGCTTTATTACTATGCCAACATCCCAATCTATGTTCAGGGAGCTGGAAACCATAGTCAGAGATCTCATTTGGAACACTGGGAGGCCCAGAGTAGCACTGAGAAAACTGTATACCCCTGTCGACGCCGGGGGCCTAGCAGTGCCCAACTTGGAGCTTTATTACCTGGCAGCACAGCTGCAATGGGTGACGGCCTGGCTCAGTGGCAGGAATTTAGATGATCGGCTACTGACGTGGACATGATGTCCCATATACAAATCCACTCGATGTTCCACCCTCTGAAAAAAGTAGCACGCCACATTGCGGTGGCCACTAAATGCTACTCCCGGAGTCTTCGACTCACAAAAACACTAAAGCCGTATGCCCCGGCACTCCCACTCTTGGGCACTCCCAGAGCCACGGGCGTGGTGACGGAGGCAGCAATGGAGCAATGGACACGGTCGGAGGTAGACACCATGGCGGACTTATACGCCGATGGCGCCCTGATTCCTTTTGCGACACTCGCTGACGATACGGTACTGCCTGCCGGACAATTCTTACAATACGCCTCCATTATAAGGGCATACACGCAGCAGTGGGGAAATATCGCGGAGGAACCACCTACACACCAACTTGTGCAATACCTACATGTCATGGGGAATGGCACACAAGTGATCCACTGGTTAACGCAGGCACTGCTATCACACACACAACATACACTACAACCGCTGCGAGATAAATGGGCGGTGGATGGAGGGAGGGAATGGACGGATAAAGAATGGGCGATGGTAATTGCAAGTCCCAGATATATTCCACGTAATGCACGCTTTAAACTGATACAGTTTTACATATTACACAAGGCATACCTTTCGCCGGAAAAAATCAATCAGTACTTCTCGGGCACCTCCGCTGGATGCCCGAGATGCACACTAACGGGGACGGATCTCCTACACATGTTGTGGCTCTAGCCAAGGATTCAGGCATACTGGCAAGTGGTACTGCCGTTACTGGAGAAAGGCATGGCCATGCAAATACCACACACATGGGAAGCATGTCTACTAGGCCTCTACAAGAGGACAAAGCATAATAAAGTCCCCTCCCGCTTCTGGGACCTAGGCCTCATCACAGCTAAGAGACTCCTCACCAAACATTGGAAACGCAAAGAGCCACCACTCGTTGAACATTGGCGCGCCTCCCTGGACAACTGGGCAAGGGCAGAGAGCATTACTCTTCACAACGAAGAGACGGCGGGACTTCGGAAATTCCCATAGCGACTCTTTGGGATGAGACATTGAGCTCCTTCCATCGAGAATGCCAGGCTCAGGGAGTTCCCTTGAATAGCCCCCCTCCTGACACGACCATGACTTGACGTACAGTACAGACGCCATAAGCCATGGACGTGAAGACCCCATTGAATGTAGGCATGTAACACCAGAATGAGGCGCCCACAACCTGCTTGACACACACATGTCTGACCTATACGAATGCGCCCCCCTCCCCCAACACAAACCCGTCCGACGACCGCTCTACTGGCTATCCGAGGACGGACACGCTGGCATGAGCGGCAAGTGACGGCCACTCTTAGCTCCCATTAAACTGGCGCGTTCTCGCCTTATCACACACTGCACACCTCCAAGTTGACTACCCCCCCTCTTTCTCCCCCTCCATTTCTCTTTTTTGTTCTTTATTTTATTCTTCTTCTTTTCAATTATCCCATCTTCTCCTTTTCTCCCACTAATGCCACAAATTTCCCTCTTATTTCTCCGTTGAGTTCTTGACTAAATAGCTGGCTTTAGGTCCTGAGGGCTGAGACGGATCCGCTAACACGCTAACAGGCACGCTGGCCTGATAATCAAACTTAAGCACACGTGTCTACGGCGAGGCTGTCTCACTCGACCGCGACTGCACAGTGATGTATACACATTGGATTATCTGAGTGGGGGAGATGCACACTAGCGCATCTGGCATGCAATTGGGCACACTGGGCAACCGGGTTTAGTCACGAAACACAGCGGCGACGGGCCCCATGTCCACCCCGAGGCGCGAGGACGATACACCAGTCCCGCCGCCAGGCCCCGCAGCTAACGCTGCGCTGACACGCAAAGCCGCAACACCAGGGTTGAGTCACACGTCGCAGGATGGGTCCCCCCAGTGGTTGCTAATTGGAAGTAGTCATTGGGAGCAGAGACCACGGTACTTCACACACTGCAGGACTATTGTGACCACCCATGTGACATTACACCCAGTTTGCATAAGGTATGACACTGATGATATCCTGAATATGATGTAACATTGTACTTACTGAATAGACTCGTGGAGATACCACGCAGTGTTATGACTTAAGTCAGTGAATGATGTACTGTTCATGTTTTTGTGAAAACAATAAAATATATTCAAACAAAAAAAAAAATCAGGGGGGTTGAAGCGCTTGTCTTTACCTGCTGTCTGTTGCCACCGGGACTAATGGCCACATGTATCAATCATTTTTTTGTTTGAAAACGGGTCGATTTGCAGAATCAGCACGTTTGCATATGCAAAAAATGTGTTTTACATGTATCAAAACCCATTTTACGATTCAGTAACCTGTTACTGAATCACAAATTGGGTTTGCGATTCGGTATTTGGAAGGGACGTGTTTAGGGCGTCCCTTGCGAATCCTAATGGTATGTAAGAATGTTTGCTCACCGTGAAAGCGGTTGCAAAACATTTGCATTTTACCACCTACTTCAAGTAGGTAGTAACCTATTCCCGAATGGGAACGGGTCCCCAAGGGACCTCTTCTCCTTTGGGAATGGTTGTAAAAATGTTTCTTAAGAGCAGGCAGTAGTCCCATGAACCCCTGCCTGCTCTTAAAACATTGAAAGAAAACTTTTCTTTTTTTTCTTAACGCAACCTGTTTTACTTTAAGGAAAACATGCTGCATTTAAAGAAAAAGATTGCTTTATTTAAAAGCAATCACAGACATGGTGGCCTGCATACCCCAGCAGGCCACCATCCCCGTGATTTTGGTGATTCCTCTTGAGTCGCAAAGTGCGAATGAGGTAGATCATTTTGCGACCCACTAATAATCAGTATATGAAACTCATTGAGTTTCATACATTGGAAAGAGCGATTACCTAAATGCAATTCTCAGAAAATCGCAATCAGGTCATTGCAATTTCCAAATTTGATATATGTGTCCCATGGAGAACTGTGCCTGGAGGTGCCCACCCGATTCACGGGACAAGAAGGACACCCCCTGCATCGCTTATAGTGTGACTCTGGCTCCTGTCGTTTGGGCACTGCATCGCTTGTCTTCACCTGCTGCTCGTCACCACAAGGACTCAGTGTCCCAAGGAGAACTGCGCCTGGACACCAACGCAAATCAGGAGATGAGGAGAACGGATCACTGACAGAATATCGACAACACTAATATCAACCTACAGAAATATTGAGACATAAATATTGTCAAAACCATCGTCCTTCTATCATCATAATGGTGAGTACAAAAATATTGAAAAAATATATAGTTGTTAAAAATATCGAAGTACAAAATATCGTTTTTTAATATGTATTATAAATAATGTAAAATACATTAAATAATACATTTTACTTAAAAAATATTTAGATTTATTTGTAAATTTTAACAATTATAAGTAATACATGTATATTAAAAATAAAATAAACATACATATATAAAATGTAAAATATATATATTTACTTAAGAATAATTAATAAGTAATAATTTTAAATAATTATAAAATGTTAGAAATATATTAAAAACAATGATAAATGTATATATACATACACCTGTAACATAAAAATAAAATATAAACAATTACAATATAAATTAAAATATTAAAATATGTAATATTTTTGAACCTACATTTTACACTACATTTAGTGCAACAATACGGAAAGTGTTGGATAGCGGAGGGCAAAAGATGACTATTCCCACTCCAGCAAGTGCAACAGTAGGGAAAGTATTGGATAGCGGAGGGGAATAATTTACTATTCCCACTCAAGCAATTGCGACCGTAGGGAAAGTGTTGGATAGTGGGTGGAATAATGTACTATTCCCACTCCAATGAGTGCATCAGTAGGGAAAGTGTTGGATAGCGGAGGGTAAAAAATTACTATTCCCACTCCAGCGAGTGCAACAGTAGGGAAAGTGTTGGATAGCCAAGAGGAATCATTTACTATACCCACTCCAGCGAGTGCAACAGTTGGGAAAGTGTTGGATAGCGGAGGGGAATAATTTACTATTCCCACTCCAATGAGTGCAACAGTAGGGAGAGTGTTGGATAGCAAAGGGTAAAGAATTACTATTCCCAATCGAGCGAGTGCAACAGTAGGGAAAGTGTTGGATAACAGAGTGGAATAATTTACTATTCCCACTCCAGCAAGTGCGACAGTAGGGAAAGTATTGGATAGCGAAGGGAAATAATTTAAAATTCCCACTCCAGCAAGTGCAACATTAGGGAAAGTGTTGGATAGCATATGGGTAAAAATGACTATTCTCCCTACAGCGGGTGCAACAGTAGGGAACATGTTGAATAACGGAGAGGTAAATATTACAATTCCCACTCCAGCTAGTGCAACAGTAGGGAAAGAGTTGGATAGTGGAGGGTAATAATTTACTATTCCCACTCCAATGAGTGCAACAGTAGGGAAAGTGTTGGATAACAAAGGGGATAAAATTATTATTTCCACTCCAGAGAGTGCAACAGTAGGGAAAGTGTTGGACAGTGGAGGGTTACAAATTACTATTCCCACCCCAATGGGTGCAACAGTAGGGAAAGTGTTGGATAGTGGAGGGTATTAATTTACCATTCCCACTCCTGCAAGTTCAACAGTAGGGAAAGCTTTGGATAGCGGAGGGGTAAACATTGCTATTTCCATTCCAGCAAGTGCAACAGTAGGGAAAGTGTTGGATAGCATAGGGGTATAAATTACTATTCCCACTCTTGAGAATGCAACAGTAGGGTAAGTGTTGGATAGCACAGCAGTAAAAATTACTATTCCCACAGAACAAAAGTCACATTTAAAAACAAACAAAATATCAACTACAATACAAAATATAATTCAAAAAACAAAAAAACGATAGAAAAATATAAAAATTAACAAAACATAAACATATTTTAATGCAGCAAAAATCGAAAATGTACATAATATATTTTTTTAATTTAACAAACAATTTACAATATATTGTAATAAAAATCAATCTGTAATATTTATTTTCCTACCCTATAACACCACACAATTAACAACACACATATAAATTAAACAAAAAGTGTACCTCCATAATTAACACAATTATCAATTAAACGAATATTAATAATTATAAACACATTTAAAAATTTAACAATTATTGTACAAACCAAATGTTACACCTACTGAACCTAAATCACCAAACTAAATAAAAAGTAAACAATTACCAAAAATATTTATCAATAAATAAATAAATATTAATGATGAAGTAATGATTAATTAATTTTAACTACATTGCTTTCCACCCTCTACCCAAATAAACACCAAAACACACAGCTAAAAATATTTACACAATTTCCATAACTAATTTTACATTAATAAAATAATATCAACAACAAATCATTAATTAATTTTAAAAAAAATAACTTCACACCATTTACCACTATAAACCCCAAAACTCATGCATCAAAACCATTACATAATTGGCATATTTAAATATTCATTAATTAATTAGCATTAATTAACAAATAATTAATTAAGTATAAGTACATATATTACCTCCCACCAAATTCCCCTATAAATGCCACCATCAATTTCGTAAAACATTAGACAATTAACATAATTAACTATTAATTAATTATTAACAATTAACAAGCAAAATATAAATAATTCCTAATACAATAATTCATAAAATTAAAGCTATAAAATAAAATAATTAAATAATAATATATTAACAATATTAATTAATGTATTAAAATTAAATTACTTCCCACCCTACTCCACTATCAACCCACATTCTGCTCCTAAAAAAATTACCTCAAGTAACATAATTACCAATTAATTAATAATAATTAACGACCAATTAATAAGTAATTAATAATACATTAATTCCCACAATCAATAATATAAAATAAATAAATATTAAGTAATAAACATATTAATACATTAATTATAATTAAATTACTGCCCACCCTATTCCCCTATAAACCCACAACTCAATATGGAGCTAAAATTCTAAATGTATTTACAATAAAATTAATAACTTCTAAAAAATGGAACACTTATAATAAAAAACAAATGCAATTCTTAGACAAAAAAATAAAGCACATACATTTAAAATACATATTAAAACACATAACACTAAATAAAAAACTATATTTTTTACAACTATATTTTTGCAAACGATATTAATGACTTCGATATTTTAGAAAACAATATTTCTTACCTGAAACTCAATATTCTTGACAACGATATTCTTGCAGTAGATATTTAAGTATCTCGATATTTTGCACTCAATATTATTGCAAGTCGACATTTCCTACTCAATATTCTGACTCTTTACCGAGGAGGACACACACCCTTGCATCGCTTATAGCGCGATGTGGGCTTCCACTGTCTAAGGGTTGCAGCTCTTGCCTTTACCGGCTGCCTGTTGCCACAGGGGCTCAGTGTCCCAGGGAGGTAGGTTCCTGGAGGTGCCACCGCAATTCAGGGGACGAGGAGGACAAACCTCCCTGTAGCACTTATAGCACGACGCGGGCTCCCGCTGTGCAGGACCCAACCAGGCAATGCCCGGGCCAATTGTGGCCCAGTCCGGTGCCCGTCGGCACCAAGAAGAGCCAGGGAAGGGCCGCCTACCTTCTTCTTGCAGTCGAAACTCCCTACTTTCCTGGTACGGCTGTCTGCTCATTTTTCACATTTCATGTCTAGGTGTTTTGTCCTTGTGTGGTTTGTGGTGGTAAATCTTCCTTAGTTTGAGGGCTGTAGCGTCCCATGATGGAGAAACATTAGCTGGGTGTTTCAAACCCCTCCACAGTCAGACACTCTGCCAGAAATACAGCCATGGACGACTTTCTTGCGAGGGCTGTTGAGGTTATAGACAAAGAAACGCTGCTTGCAAAGAGGAGATTGTCTCTTATTTCTGATAATCTGGACTTGGCCCTTCCCACTTCTGCTAGGGCTGAGTTGGACCCCATTGAGGGCTCACTATATGGAGGTTCTGGGGGTCTTGCTATGCATGCCTCAGGGCTTGGCCAGCTTCACATTGGTGAAGAAACAGCCACAAAATTCCGCAACTCACGGCTCCGCGCTGAATCATGCATAAGTCTCCTGCAGCCGGCACCCCGTTGCTAAATAAAGACGTGCTTTGTCTTGAGAAAGTTTGTTTGCCAAATGTTTACAGCAGTATGTTCATACACCACCTGCACATCTGTGCACAAATCATAGGTGTGAGTCTGCCCAGCCGTGAAGCCCCATTAGTGTGTGACAGGGGCGGCCTTAGGCATGTGCAAGCTGTGCACCTGCACTGGGCTGCCAAACCCCAGGGGCCACCACGCCAATATAAATCCTGAATACAATAATCCCCTGAGGATGGATACATATTTGCGTGGCGGCCCCTGGCAGGGATTTGGCGGCCTCCAGCTCTGTTCCACTTCCAAACACCCTGACCCCCCCCCCCCCCCCCCCTCCTCTTCACTGGCCTCCGCGCCTACCTACGCTCCCTGCCCAGGGCCGCCATGAGCCTAGAGCCGCCCCTGTGTGTGACGGCTTCTCTAACGCATCTGTGCATTGAGAGGTGTGCCAGGAAACAGGGTGTGTGTGCAACCCCTCAGCAAGGCCTCTGTGGGTGCAACCTTGGCATGACCTGTGCCAGTGCCTATTCTTGGAAAGTTAAGCAGCATTGTTGGTGTGTGCAGGCTGTGGGACTTATCACCGGTGGTCCCATGTAGGTGGGTGTTTTGCATCATTCCCCTACAGTGGCCGCGAGAATACTAGGCTTCGATGAGCCGCCCTCGCTAAAAGGATAAAAGGTTTAATTTTGAAGGTTTTCCGGCTGACTCCACCCGCTTTACTATCAATAGGGTTTGTTTGGTTAAATATGCCTTCATATAAGTAAATTATAAGAGGAAAGAAAACCCGGTCACTCGTTTGATGGTTCTGCTCAATTTTTATTTAGGGCAGAATCTTGCACTCAGGTATTTAATCCTTCTGTGCAATCTTTAAGTTTTTTTTGTCTATTGAAGAAAAGTCAAATGCAGTGATTTTTACAATACTATGATTGTCCGAAGAGTAACTTACTGTCCTGCACATAGACACATGTATTTACATATATTTACAAACACAATTCACAAAAAACAGAATTTGTACAATTAGATAATATATACAAAACAAGCATTTGGACACATTTTCGAGATTGACAGTACCCTGTCCATATACTTTTCGTCAGACCACTAGAACCAAATGTTTTTACTTTATTCTTGTGGCCTGGTAGCGCAAGAGGCTGTTAGTGTAGTCAATGTTTTATACGTTTATCAAAACATGAAGCGAGCCTTATGCGCTCAAAAACATTCGGATTTAAGACGAATGAAGGTCAAGAGCCTGTAAGCCGACGCGTTTCTGAGCCTGTCTATGTACTTGGCAGGCTCGTCTTCAGGGCTTTAGGGCTGGGTACCTTTTTGTTGTGTAATCTCTATTATCAAGTCTTCCGATGACGCGTTTCTGAGCCTGTCTATGTACTTGGCAGGCTCGTCTTCAGGGCTTTAGGGCTGGGTACCTGTGTAAGTACAAATATAGGGCATAATGAGTTTTTTGACCCTCTGTGATGCATCACCAAAAAAAATACATCTGGCGTTGTTATTACCTTTTTGTTGTGTAATCTCTATTATCAAGTCTTCCGATTGATTTCTTTGTTAACTTTGTAGCGCCAGCAGTAACTACCGCTTACATCGGAGACCAACAACTTGCTGGATAACACCCTGGCTGTTTAACACGTGAGTGCTTAAAAAGATCGAGTAGAAACCACTAGTAGAAAAATAAGAACCTGGGAACATACCATGTTATTGTTTCCATTCCAGAAATACAAAGAGTCCCCACTAAAAGAAATCAATCGGAAGACTTGATAATAGAGATTACACAACAAAAAGGTAATAACAACGCCAGATGTATTTTTTTTGGTGATGCATCACAGAGGGTCAAAAAACTCATTATGCCCTATATTTGTACTTACACAGGTACCCAGCCCTAAAGCCCTGAAGACGAGCCTGCCAAGTACATAGACAGGCTCAGAAACGCGTCATCGGAAGACTTGATAATAGAGATTACACAACAAAAAGGTACCCAGCCCTAAAGCCCTGAAGACGAGCCTGCCAAGTACATAGACAGGCTCAGAAACGCGTCGGCTTACAGGCTCTTGACCTTCATTCGTCTTAAATCCGAATGTTTTTGAGCGCATAAGGCTCGCTTCATGTTTTGATAAACGTATAAAACATTGACTACACTAACAGCCTCTTGCGCTACCAGGCCACAAGAATAAAGTAAAAACATTTGGTTCTAGTGGTCTGACGAAAAGTATATGGACAGGGTACTGTCAATCTCGAAAATGTGTCCAAATGCTTGTTTTGTATATATTATCTAATTGTACAAATTCTGTTTTTTGTGAATTGTGTTTGTAAATATATGTAAATACATGTGTCTATGTGCAGGACAGTAAGTTACTCTTCGGACAATCATAGTATTGTAAAAATCACTGCATTTGACTTTTCTTCAATAGACAAAAAAAACTTAAAGATTGCACAGAAGGATTAAATACCTGAGTGCAAGATTCTGCCCTAAATAAAAATTGAGCAGAACCATCAAACGAGTGACCGGGTTTTCTTTCCTCTTATAATTACAATTGTCCTACCCGGCCACACCCTTTGGACAAAACCCCCCCTTGATAACAATTCATATAAGTAAAGTCAGCCTTTACCAGGTGTTTAAAACAAATGAAATGTACGTGAGAGAGGGTCTATGGAGAGATGAGGGGCATGAAGGAATGCGAGGAGGAGGTCATGGGGGGCAAAAATGAATGTTGCAGGGGGTGCCACCAGCGCTAACGCCGGCCCTGGTAGAGGGACAGCATTGTATGCAAATATCCAGAGAGGAAGGCATAGAATCCACGCCGCCCAGCGCCATTAAAGCCCCGAGTGCAGCTCATTTAACGCGATCACTTCTACGCGCTATGCTTTCATCACCTCACAGATCTATCAGATAGACAACTCCGCCTTTTATCTACTGGAGGATGTTAACATGTGCATCCCTGATTTTACTTATAGTAGCGCCTGTCCGTTACAGCACAGCCAGACAGTGATGGACAAAGAAATGAGTTGTGTGTGATATGTGCGTCATCCCTGCCGTGGTGATACCGACGCATAAACAATCCTTCCTATCGACAGCAGCCGCACTGGGGGCTCGGTCACTGAGGCCTCGGTCACTGAGGGCTCGGACACTGAGGCCTCGGTCACTGAGGGCTCGGTCACTGAGGGCTCGGACACTGAGGCCTCGGTCACTGAGGCTTAGGTCACTGAGGGCTCGGACACTGAGGCCTCGGTCACTGAGGGCTCGGACACTGAGGCCTCGGTCACTGAGGGCTCGGACACTGAGGCCTCAGTCACTGAGGCCTCGGTCACTGAGGGCTCGGACACTGAGGGCTCGGACACTGAGGCCTCGGTCACTGAGGGCTCGGACACTGAGGCCTCGGACACTGAGGCCTCGGTCACTGAGGGCTCGGACACTGAGGGCTCGGACACTGAGGCCTCGGTCACTGAGGGCTCCGACACTGAGGCCTCGGTCACTGAGGCCTCGGACACTGAGGGCTCGGACACTGAGGCCTCGGTCACTGAGGGCTCGGACACTGAGGCCTCGGTCACTGAGGGCTCGGCCACTGAGGCCTCGGTCACTGAGGGCTGGGACACTGAGGGCTCAGACACTGAGGCCTCGGTCACTGAGGGCTCGGCCACTGAGGCCTCGGTCACTGAGGGCTCGGACACTGAGGGCTCGGTCACTGAGGGCTCGGCCACTGAGGGCTCGGCCACTGAGGCCTCGGTCACTGAGGGCTCGGCCACTAAGACCTCTGTCACTGAGGGCTCGGACACTGAGGCCTCGGACACTGAGGCCTCGGTCACTGAGGGCTCGGACACTGAGGGCTCGGACACTGAGGCCTCGGTCACTGAGGGCTCGGACACTGAGGCCTCGGTCACTGAGGCCTCGGACACTGAGGGCTCGGACACTGAGGCCTCGGTCACTGAGGGCTCGGACACTGAGGCCTCGGTCACTGAGGGCTCGGCCACTGAGGCCTCGGTCACTGAGGGCTGGGACACTGAGGGCTCAGACACTGAGGCCTCGGTCACTGAGGGCTCGGCCACTGAGGCCTCGGTCACTGAGGGCTCGGACACTGAGGGCTCGGTCACTGAGGGCTCGGACACTGAGGGCTCGGCCACTGAGGGCTCGGCCACTGAGGGCTCGGCCACTGAGGCCTCGGTCACTGAGGGCTCGGACACTGAGGGCTCGGTCACTGAGGCCTCGGTCACTGAGGGCTCGGTCACTGAGGCCTCGGACACTGAGGGCTCGGACACTGAGGCCTCGGTCACTGAGGGCTCGGTCACTGAGGCCCCGGACACTGAGGGCTCGGACACTGAGGCCTCGGTCACTGAGGGCTCGGACACTGAGGCCTCGGTCACTGAGGGCTCGGTCACTCGGATACTCTCTTGTGAAGATTTGATACAAACGGGTCACTCGGGCCGCCTCTTATCGCATCGCATCGCTTTGTTTTTACAAAAACTGTTAGGGGCGTATTTACAAGCCCCTTGCGCCACTTTTGCGTCACCTTTCTCATGTTAAAAGTGACGCAAAAGTGTCGCAAGGGGCTTGTAAATAAGCCATTTAGTTGTATCCTTTGGTGCTTCTGACACCCTCTTTTTGCTGAATGGTTTTAAGAAACCGATACGATAAATTGTGTGTAAGAACCACGCCCCAGTGAGCATAAACCACGCCCGAAAAAGATTCTCTGTTTCTGGACGCTGGCAAAATTGATGCTTCTGCCCGTGGAGCTGTTTTGCTTTCTATGAATGGGTTTGCCTTGATTGGTGACAGCACTCACAGACATGTTTGCAGACACAACGGGTGCATGCATTACACAGACATCACACAAAGGGCTAACACGCTCGTGGTCCACGCATCCGGCCTCTTACCTGTTGTAGTGTCTTGCGCCATCGTCCCCAGGAAGAACATGGAGATAAGAAGTAAGGAGCATGTCAACGGCATCTCTGCCCTGCGCCCCCACGGGCCCGCTCTGCCAGACAGGGGCAGACTCGCAGGAAGACCCCACACTGTCCCAGGGCAGGCTCACAGGAGACCCCGCACTGTCCCAGGGCAGGCTCACAGGAGACCCCACACTGTCCCAGGGCAGTCACTGGCTGGGGCAGGCACGCACCGCCCTCAGAAGTGCACTCGGTGGAAGTGAACCTTTCACCAGAGGCCCCTGACAATCTGTCCAGCCGCTGCCTCCTGGCACGTCTGTCTGTCCTGCTCCTGCCTCCTGCCACGCCCCAGCACATCTTCTCGCACCTTGAACCCGCCCCAAGTTCACGGCCATCCATTGCCGGTAATTTCCACAATTGATGCGATGCGGGTGAACAGAAACATGTCACCCAACCAGAATAACCCACATTTTTCGAGTCCACTCCATCACCTGTCGGTTCTAAAATAAACCCTGAGAGGACAGTCAGTCAGCTGGGCCCTCCCATGACAACCTCGACCAGAGTCTGAAATGCAGCTCTGTGATTGGCTGGGAAGAGGTGTGTGCACATCTGGCACTGGAGTGTGACTGTGGCCCCCTGGTCTCAGACTATAGATGGGCGAACACTTACCTCCCTGGCAATTAGAACCTGGCACATTTCTGGCGTGCTGGTGTAATCTCACGCAACTTTGTGAATTTGGCGTCATGTTTCTCACACAAAATTCCCGATATAAAACCAGTATACCTCACGGTATAGTTGCAAAAAAATTAGGAGGAAACAGGGGAACAATGCAAATGACACAAACATGAGAGGCGGTTGTTCCAGGTACTTCTGTGTTTGTGCTTTTTAATAGAAATTAGGTATTTGATTGGGGGGGGCCCTTCTCAAGCATTATTCACAATTCTTATCAGGGTGAACCACACTAAATTGACCTGTGCTTTAGCCTCTATTAGTTTGGCACAACTGGTTTAAAGAAATATAGAGGCAAGAAGTAGAAAGCGCTAACTGTGGGTATCTGGTCAAGACTGGGATAAAGTCACAAGTTCACAATGGAGCGCGGGCCGGACACAGGGACCAGGCTAGTGCCACTGGGAGAGTTACCGCCTCCAATTCCGGTGCCCAGAGTTCAAAACTTCAAGGTTTCACAGGAGGAGCTCAACTGATGCCGGGCAAGGGTCCAACCTAGGGAGACACCACTCGGAGATCAAGAACTCAGTCCAGCAGAGGCCGGCAAGGCACAGGCAGGTCCGTAGTAGTTTGTCAGTTGGGCAGTAGCAGGGAGGCCTCTGTAGTTTCCCTGTAGCTCAGAACAGTAGGACTGACCGACCATTCATCCCAGGCTAGCCTGGGATGAAGAGAACAGGTCCCGTCCTCCATCTCAGAGAGCCGTGAAGGCCCCAAGCAGGAGAACAGTCCTCTGGGGAAGAGGGCAGGCCTCAAGCTGCAGGGCAGTCCTCTGGGGAAGAAGGCAGGCCTCAAGCAGCCGAGCAGTCCAATGGGTAAGAAGGCAGACCTCAAGCTGCAGGGCAGTGCTCTGGGAAAGAAGGGAGGCCTCAAGCAGCAGAGCAGTCATATGGGTAAGAAGGCAGGCCTCAAGTAGCAGAGCAGTCATATAGGTAAGAAGGCAGGCCACAAGCAGCAGAGCAGTCATATGGGTAAGAAGGCAGGCCTCAAGTAGCAGAGCAGTCATATGGGTAAGAAGGCAGGCCTCAAGTAGCAGAGCAGTCATATGGGTAAGAAGGCAGGCCACAAGCAGCAGAGCAGTGCTCTGGAGAAGAAGGCAGGCCTCAAGCAGCAGAGCAGTCATATGGGTAAGAAGGCAGGCCTCAAGTAGCAGAGCAGTCATATGGGTAAGAAGGCAGGCCACAAGCAGCAGAGCAGTGCTCTGGAGAAGAAGGCAGGCCTCAAGCAGCAGAGCAGTCATATGGGTAAGAAGGCAGGCCTCAAGTAGCAGAGCAGTCATATAGGTAAGAAGGCAGGCCACAAGCAGCAGAGCAGTCATATGGGTAAGAAGGCAGGCCTCAAGTAGCAGAGCAGTCATATGGGTAAGAAGGCAGGCCTCAAGTAGCAGAGCAGTCATATGGGTAAGAAGGCAGGCCACAAGCAGCAGAGCAGTGCTCTGGAGAAGATGGCAGGCCACAAGCAGCAGAGCAGTGCTCTGGAGAAGAAGGCAGGCCTCAAGCAGCAGAGCAGTCATATGGGTAAGAAGGCAGGCCTCAAGTAGCAGAGCAGTCATATGGGTAAGAAGGCAGGCCTCAAGTAGCAGAGCAGTCATATGGGTAAGAAGGCAGGCTACAAGCAGCAGAGCAGTCATATGGGTAAGAAGGCAGGCCACAAGCAGCAGAGCAGTCATATGGGTAAGAAGGCAGGCCTCAAGTAGCAGAGCAGTCATATGGGTAAGAAGGCAGGCCTCAAGTAGCAGAGCAGTCATATGGGTAAGAAGGCAGGCCTCAAGTAGCAGAGCAGTCATATGGGTAAGAAGGCAGGCCACAAGCAGCAGAGCAGTGCTCTGGAGAAGAAGGCAGGCCTCAAGCAGCCGAGCAGTCCAATGGGTAAGAAGGCAGGCCCCAAGCTGCAGGGCAGTCCTCTGAAGAACATGGCCGGCCTGAAGCAGCAGGGCAGTCCTCTGAAGAACAAGGCAGGCCTCAGCTGCAGGGCAGTCCTCTGGGGAAGAAGGCAGGCCTCAAGCAGCAGCGCAGTCCTCTGGGGAAGAAGGCAGGCCTCAAGCTGCAGGGCAGTCCTATGGGGAAGAAGGCAGGCCTCAAGCAGCCGAGCAGTCCTCTGAAGAACAAGGCAGGCCTCAAGCTCAGGGCAGTCCTCTGGAGTAGAAGGCAGGCCTCAAGCAGCCGAGCAGTCCTCTGAAGAACAAGGCAGGCCTCAAGCTCAGGGCAGTCCTCTGGAGTAGAAGGCAGGCCTCAAGCTGCAGGGCAGTCCTATGGGTAAGAAGGCAGGCCTCAAGCAGCAGGGCAGCCCTCTATGGAAGAAGGCAGGCCTCAAGCAGCAGGGCAGTCCTCTGGGGAAGAAGGCAGGCCTGAAGCTGAAGGGCAGTCCTCTGAAGAACATGGCCGGCCTGAAGCAGCAGGGCAGTCCTCTGAAGAACATGGCCGGCCTCAAGCAGCAGGGCAGTCCTCTGGGGAAGAAGGCAGGCCTCAAGCAGCAGGGCAGTCCTCTGGGGAAGAAGACAGGCCTGAAGCAGCAGGGCAGTCCTCTGAAGAACATGGCCGGCCTCAAGCAGCAGGGCAGTCCTCTGGAGTAGAAGGCAGGCCTCAAGCTGCAGGGCAGTCCTATGGGTAAGAAGGCAGGCCTCAAGCAGCAGGGCAGCCCTTTATGGAAGAAGGCAGGCCTCAAGCAGCAGGGCAGTCCTCTGGGGAAGATGGCAGGCCTGAAGCTGAAGGGCAGTCCTCTGAAGAACATGGCCAGCCTGAAGCAGCAGGGCAGTCCTCTGAAGAACATGGCCGGCCTCAAGCAGCAGGGCAGTCCTCTGGGGAAGAAGGCAGGCCTCAAGCAGCAGGGCAGTCCTCTGGGGAAGAAGGCAGGCCTCAAGCAGCAGGGCAGTCCTCTGAAGAACATGGCCGGCCTGAGGCAGCAGGGCAGTCCTCTGAAGAACATGGCCGGCCTCAAGCAGCAGGGCAGTCCTCTGAAGAACATGGCCGGCCTCAAGCAGCAGGGTAGTCCTCTGGGGAAGAAGGCAGGCCTCAAACAGCAGGGCAGTCATGTGGTAAAAGAAGGGCCCTCATCTAAAGGACACAGAGGCTACAAGTAGCAAGACACACTTTTTGGGATTAAGGCAGGCCTCAAGCAGCAGGGCAGTTCTTCTGTAATTTCTACAGGTCCGAGAGGTCACTGAAGAGTGGGTCTGTGGGTCCTATTAATATACACAGATCCATCTTTGAAGTTGAAGAAACGTCTAGAGCAGTGATTACCAATCTGTGAGCCGCGGCTCCCCAGTGCGCCGTAAAAACTATCCAGGGGCGCGGCACACCAAACGCACATTTAGGGAACCACATTTATTTGTTAATCCTGGCGTATCAATAGTTTAGACATTACTTGTGGAGAAAGAAAAATTTAATTGTAGGAAAAGTGCACAATCCACAGAGGTAGTGCTCGCCTGCACACAAACAGGAAAATACTGCCGAGGGGCACAGTACCTACATCGGTCGCCGGGGTCGTGCCAAAGTCACTTCTTGTGTTTGTAAATAAAGCTCTGGTGGCCCGGGCTGAATCTGTCAAGCTGGGGAGCAGGCTGAGACGGAGGAGAAAGAAGCCTGGGTGGAGCGAAGGGCTGACAGGAGGGGCTTTACAAGGCGAGCAGGGAGAAGGCACAGACCCTACCAGTGGAAGGCTTTACTGAAGTGTTGATTACATGTTGGGAACACAGTGAAGCCTGCTATGGAAGAGCTGGAGACTGAATATTGTGTATGGCGAAGAGAACCTGGGGCTTATTTACAAGACCCGTGCGCCACGTTTGCGTCACTTTTCCCATGTTAAAAATGAGGCAAAAGTGGCGCAAGGGGCTTGTAAATCTGCCCCCTGCCTTTAAAGAAGCCTTCAGTGTACAGCAGCATACTCTTGACCTGTGATTTTGCGAGGTAAGAATTCTGTGAAGCCTCAACATTAAATAACAAGCACAAACTATTAAGGACAACACAGACTGGAATAACACACTGACTAAAGTACTTCGTGTGCACAGATTCAAAGAGGACAGACAGGTACGTCCCTTCCCACTCCACAGAACTTGTTGGGTACACAAACATCTTAGATGCATGCACCTTAACCTCATGTTATTTCAAATGGCAGCCCATTTGCAACATTTAAACATGCAAGACCATAAATATACTACCACATGTTCTTGTTGCCAATTGCGTTGCAGCTGTTACATATAGATCATACAATGCCCACTATTTAACAATAAAACGTTATTCGTACAAGCACTTTAAACAAGAGTTTTCCCTTTAAAACAAATACGTTCAAAATCTTATACTTTAAAAAACTGTACTGGTTACTGTTTCATTTGGTAATTGCATGCTCATTCATTTGTGGTCCAAACTTGTGCCCGTAGTGTGCTCACCCCACTTGCAGCTGGGGCTCAGCGTTATCACCTGAGCAGTTTCTGCAGGGGATCACTTTCTGTGTGTGTCTGGTTCACAGCGTTTACTTCTCTCTGCTGTAGGGGCCACAGTGCCCCTGTGTTGTTCCTACCAATCCTCTTGTAGTAACACCACAGGGCAGTGAGTGACTTGACCCAGATGATAAAGAAAACTATGGAGAAAATGTCCTGGCAGCATCCTGGTAAAGTGAGTAATGCACTGTACTGGACAGTGCCTTTCCGTATTGGTTGTAATCGTATATGAAGCTTTACCATAACTCACTGTGAAATATGCTCCACATAGTAAAGTGTAACACATGCTACTTCACTTTTGGGATTTTGTGTTATTCAGTTTTGTAAATACCAGGGGGCCCATTAGGATATCGAGCGGATCGCCACCGCCATGCGGGCGGTAGTCATCCGCCCGACATCCTTTCCCGCCTGCCACCCGGCCGCCACCCATTTCCCCCCCGCCATATTAGTATGGCGGGGGGTGGACCGCGGCGGACGGAAAGACCGTCCGCTGCTTTTCCGCGCCGATCGCCTTGCGCCCGGGGCGGAAAAGGTCTAATATGGTGGCGGTGTCTATCAGACACCGCCAGCCATATTAGGATGGGCTTTGGGGAATGCCTTTCCGTGGCGGCATTGGGCATGCGGAGACTCCCTGCTGGGGCCCGTTGTGGGCCCCCTGGGACTCCGGGGGTGGGGGTGAACATGGGGGGTACCTATGGTACCCCCCCACATTTCAAAGCACAACATGGCAGGCACCGCGCGGTGGATATACTCTAAAAGTCACATAGGAATGGAAAAGAACAAAGCGGACTACGGCATGTTCTAGTGATTAGAGTTATCTCTATATACATAGGGAAGGGATACGAATGGATATACTCTAAAAGTCAAGTAGGAGACTAGTCATTAGAGTTATCTCTATATACATAGGAAGGGATATGACCGGATATACTCTAATGGTCACATAGGAATGGTAGATAGTACACAGGTCTACTGCATATACTAGTGATTAGAGTTATCTCTATATACATAGGGAAGGGATACGAATGGATATACTCTAAAAGTCACATAGGAGACTAGTCATTAGAGTTATCTCTATATACATAGGAAGGGATATGACTGGATATACTCTAAGGGTCACATAGGAATGGTAGAGAGTACACAGGTCTACTGCATATACTAGTGATTAGAGTTATCTCTATATACATAGGGAAGGGATACAAATGGATATACTCTAAGGGTCACATAGGAATGGTAGAGAGTACAAAGGTCTACTGCATATACTAGTGATTAGAGTTATCTCTATATACATAGGGAAGGGATACAAATGGAAATACTCTAAGGGTCACATAGGAATAGTAGAGAGTACAAAGATCTACTGCATATACTAGTGATTAGAGTTATCTCTATATACACAGGGAGAGGATATGACTGGAAATACTCTAAGAGTCGCATAGGAATGGTATATGGTGCAAGGTCTAAAGCAAATACCATTGATTAGAGTTATTACAATAAGTCAAAGAGCAGAGTTCCATAAGTGTGGATGCAGTCACAGCACAAAGGGAGGGTGGGAGGGATGCAAGGGTATGGAGAGAAGGGGAAGCAAAAAAGGGAGGAAACATTTGAGGATCATCCACGGGGAAAAGGGTTAAAGGACGAGGGAATGGTAGGAGGGCTAGAGTCCAGAGAAACTGTCCGAAAACAGCAGCAAAGTGTCGCGACAGAATAAAAGTCAAGAAGTCCAGGAGAGAAGGTGGAAGCCCAGGTGGGAGATGAAGCTGGAGGCCAGCCGCAGGCGCGTCGCCATCTAGGAGAGCTTGTAGTCATCCGGCTCGGTGGGCGTGAGAGAGCGCAAGGTGGTGATATAGTCTAATTGTACCATGTTTAAGGAGTGAGCACATGCACTTTAGCACTGGTTAGCAGAAGTAAAGTGCATAGAGTCCTACGGCCCAAAAAAATAAATTCAGCAAATTGTATGGGTGAAGGAAAACATTTTTGAGGGTGACCCTGCAGAGAGGGCGGGGTCCAACACTATTTTATTAGTGCAAAAGGATTTCTTGCTAAAATATATCACTGAATGCCAGTTTTCCATTTTGCATTTTTTAAAATAATTATACAAAAGCAAATTACACAAATGTAACACATCCCTAGTCTTTTTGTTGTTTGCGGCTCAGCAGTACATTACCCTGTCTATACCTAGTCGTATCCCTCAGTGACAGCAGCATAGCGCACTCAGCTAAAAAGATTGTCTGTCTTTTCTTAAGGAGATATGTTGGGGTTTCATGCAGCTGTGCTAGAATATCTTTGCCAGGAATATCCTCTAGCATAAATATTGTGCCTTAATTATTGTTTATAAAAATATCATCCCATTTGGTGTAGATTGTCTATTAATTGCAATACGGCAATATTTCGGTAAACAATATTTACGGCACACTATTTTTGTTAGATAATGTACATAGAATGAGATTTCAGTATCACACCTTGAGGTTTTACAATGAAATGCAATTTAATTTAAATTCCGGACCAAAGTTTCAAACTGAAAAAAACCTATTTTATGTACTGTTCCACTGTTTTTTAATAAGAAAATTGAGCAAACAAGATTTTCCTCTAGCCTAATCTCATAACATTTTTGCTCTATGGAAAACAGGGATAATCGGGTCATGAAGCTATTGTATGGAATACTTGGCGCATCTTTTGTTGATGAATTGTTTATAAAGAACACACCTTTGTGACTTCACTTTGTTTTTGTTGCCCGGTTAAAAAGACTCGAAGCAACTCGATTTTGCCACGAGCTAAGCTTCGCATTTTAGAATGGGAGGAAGTTACATGTGGTCCGTATGTTTCAATGGTGCAAAACAATTATGAAATATAGATTGCAGAAAACCCCTGGTCTCTGGTTTGTTTACTTTAGCCCTGTTTTGCTACAAAGGGTCCCTGAAGTGAAAGTTCGCCGCTGACGAATGCAGTGATCTGAAGGTGACACGTTCTGGTAAAAATCTGTTGTTTGCAGGACTCTGAAGGGTTAAACGGGAAAACCCGCGCACATATGAAACTTTCCCCTTCATAATTTCCCCGGTGGGGACGCGCGAATGCGGTAAAAACAAGCATTGGAAATGCAATAGGTCTCGGATTTATTTGAGTTAGAGCTAATGGCATTGTAAATGGCAATGTCTTTTAGCCATGTGTTATGGAGTGTATGCATGTGGTGTGTAATGGTATTATGTGGTATGGATTGGAATTGTTCACCCTGCACACTCACTACTCTGCACTCACTACTCTGCGCTCACTGCTCTGCACTCACTGCTCTGCACTCACGGCTCTGCACTCACTGCTCTGCACTCACTGCTCTGCACTCACTACTCACTACTGTGCACTCACTACTGTGCACTCACTACTCACTACTCTGCACTCACTACTCTGCACTCACTACTCACTACTCTGCACTCACTACTCACTACTGCGCGCTCAATACTCACTACTGTGCACTCAATACTCACTACTGTGCACTCACTACTGTGCACTCACTACTCACTACTGTGCACTCACTACTGTGCACTCACTCACTACTGTGCACTCACTACTGTGCACTCACTCACTACTGTGCACTCACTCACTACTGTGCACTCACTACTCTGCACTCACTACTCTGCACTCACTACTCTGCACTCACTACTCTGCACTCACTACTCTGCACTCACTACTGTGCACTCGCTACTCACTACTCTGCACTCGCTACTCACTACTGTGCACTCGCTACTCACTACTCTGCACTCGCTACTCACTACTCTGCACTCGCTACTCACTACTCTGCACTCACTACTCTGAACTCACTACTCTGAACTCACTACTCTGCACTCACTACTCTGCACTCACTACTCACTACTCTGCACTCACTACTCACTACTCTGCACTCACTACTCACTACTCTGCACTCACTACTCTGCACTCACTACTCACTACTCTGCACTCACTACTCACTACTCTGCACTCACTACTCACTACTCTGCACTCACTACTCACTACTCTGCACTCCCTACTCACTACTCTGCACTCACAACTCTGCACTCACTACTCACTACTGTGCACTCACTACTCTGCACTCACTACTGTGCACTCACTACTCTGCACTCACTACTCTGCACTCACTACTCTGCACTCACTACTCACTACTCACTACTCTGCACTCACTACTCACTACTCTGCACTCACTACTCACTACTCTGCACTCAGTAATCACTACTATGCACTCACTACTCTGCACTCACTACTCTGCACTCTCTACTCACTACTCTGCACTCACTACTGTGCACTCACTACTGTGCACTCACTACTCACTACTCTGCACTCACTACTCTGCACTCACTACTCTGCACTCACTACTCTGCACTCACTACTCACTACTGTGCACTCACTACTCTGCACTCACTACTCACTACTGTGCACTCACTACTCACTACTCTGCACTCACTACTCTGCACTCACTACTCACTACTCTGCACTCACTACTCACTATTCTGCACTCACTACTCACTACTCTGCACTCACTACTCACTACTCTGCACTCACTACTCACTACTCTGCACTCACTACTCACTACTGTGCACTCACTACTCACTACTGTGCACTCACTACTCACTACTCTGCACTCACTAGTCTGCACTCACTACTCACTATTCTGCACTCACTACTCTGCACTCACTACTCTGCACTCACTACCCACTATTCTGCACCCACTACTCACTACTCTGCACTCACTACTCACTACTCTGCACTCACTACTCACTACTCCGCCCTCACTACTCACTACTCTGCACTCACTACTCACTACTGTGCACTCTCTGCACTCACTACTCACTACTGTGCACTCACTACTCTGCACTCACTACTCTGCACTCACTACTCTGCACTCACTACTCAGCACTCACTACTCTGCACTCACTACTCTGCACTCACTACTCACTACTCTTCACTCACTACTCACTACTCTTCACTCACTACTCACTACTCTGCACTCACTACTCACTACTCTGCACTCACTAATCACTACTCTGCACTCACTACTCACTACTCTGCACTCACTACTCACTACTGTGCACTCACTACTCACTACTCTGCACTCACTACTCTGCACTCACTACTCACTAATCTGCACTCACTACTGTGCACTCACTACTGTGCACTCACTACTGTGCACTCACTACTCTGCACTCACTACTCACTACTCTGCACTCACGATTCTGCACTCACTACTCACTACTCTGCACTCACTACTCTGCACTCACTACTCACTAGTCTGCACTCACTACTCACTACTGTGCACTCACTACTCTGCAATCACTACTCTGCACTCACTACTCACTACTCTGCACTCACTACTCTGCACTCACTACTGTGCACTCACTACTCACTACTCTGCACTCACTACTCACTACTCTGCACTCACTACTCACTACTCTGCACTCACTACTCACTACTCTGCACTCACTACTCACTACTCTGCACTCACTACTCTGCACTCACTACTGTGCACTCACTACTCACTACTCTGCACTCACTACTCACTACTCTGCACTCACTACTCACTACTCTGCACTCACTACTCACTACTCTGCACTCACTACTCACTACTGTGCACTCACTGCTCTGCACTCACTACTCACTACTCTGCACTCACTACTCACTACTCTGCACTCACTACTCACTACTGTCCACTCACTACTCTGCACTCACTACTCACTACTCTGCACTCACTACTCACTACTCTGCACTCACTACTCTGCACTCACTACTCACTACTCTGCACTCACTACTCTGCACTCAATACTCTGCACTCACTACTCTGCACTCACTACTCTGCACTCACTACTCTGCACTCACTACTCTGCACTCACTACTTTGCACTCACTACTCTGCACTCACTACTCACTTCTCTGCACTCACTACTCACTACTCTGCACTCACTACTCTGCACTCACTACTCTGCACTCACTACTCTGCACTCACTACTCACTACTCTGCACTCACTACTCTGCACTCACTACTCACTACTCTGCACTCACTACTCTGCACTCACTACTCACTACTCTGCCCTCACTACTCACTACTGTGCACTCACTACTCTGCACTCACTACTCACTACTCTGCACTCACTACTCAGCACTCACTACTCACTACTCTGCACTCACTACTCACTACTGTGCACGCACTACTCTGCACTCACTACTCACTACTGTGCACTCACTACTCTGCACTCACTACTCACTACTCTGCACTCACTACTCTGCACTCACTACTCACTACTCTGCACTCACTACTCACTACTGTGCACTCACTACTCTGCACTCACTACTCTGCACTCACTACTCACTACTCTGCACTCACTACTCACTACTCTGCACTCACTACTCACTACTCTGCACTCACTACTCACTACTGTGCACTCACGATTCTGCACTCACTACTCTGCACTCACTATTCTGCACTCACTACTCTGCACTCACTACTCTGCACTCACTACTCTGCACTCACTACTCACTACTCTGCCCTCACTACTCACTACTCTGCACTCACTACTCACTACTGTGCACTCACTACAAGACGTTCAATTCTACGGAACTCTATAAAAGCTAACCCAGAAAACGCATCCCTTGGTCAGGGGAAAGGTAGAAGAGGCAGCATTTCACAACATCAAAGAAGCACTACTACAAAATACAACTATGGCATACTTCGATCCTGCCAAGGAGACAAAGCTTATATTGGAAGTCAGCCCCATCAGACTAGAAGCTGTCCTACTGCAACCACTGGAAGGGATGAATGAAGGGCGATTGTCTTTGCAAGCAGTGCACTAACCAGTACAGAGAAATGCTTTGCGCACATACGGAAGGATTCCCTTACCATCAAATGGGCTTGTGCACACTTCCACCTATAACTGTATGGACGGTCCTTCAAAGTATCCACCAACCCCAAACTCCTCACACCAATAGGGTACTAGCCTGAATGCACAAATGTGGCTGACTACCTTTCACAACACCCTAAGTCCGAACAGTCAACAGTAGCGTGTGAAGAATATGCATAATGCATCACCACTGTGAACTGCGCCTTATCGATTGTGGGAAGTGAAACTGCAGAAGCTACCGAAGTGGATCTGTGCCTTCAACACACCCTTGCCACGCAAAATCTATTGAATGGAAAATCTTCCTACATGACATTGGGGATCATGCTAAAGACAGAAATATAGATTTGAAAGGACTATGCAACATGTGTGATGAACACAGAACCACAGATGAAGGTATCCTCGACCGAAGACACGGACTGGTTATGTCAAAACTTTCTACGACAAAATTCTGTGATTGGTGGGTGCTTTACTACGGAAGGGAAAGTTAGAAATGGAACTCTCAAACTCTTTAACGAGAGAATAGAAATGGATTTTGTGAAGTCTTAAGATGCAATGAAACAGCAGTCAAAATACTCGTATATTTGCTAGATTTCGCCAGATGCAACAGAAAGGGGAAAATATTGTGTTGGTGCATAGCCACAAGGACCAAGATATGATCCATCATCCAAATATGGAATCTTTTCCACTTTGAAGAATGTTTTGTGTAAGAGGATGCTTTCTCTGCTTTTAGATTGGCCAGACAATCGACATTCCATGCTTCTTGCACGGCGGGCAGCCATCAGAGACTCGTCTTGTGCTGCATTATATTTTCTGACACGAGTCCTCCGCATTCTGCCTACTTCCTCCGGACGTGACGCAGCACATCAAGATCCCGGCCCTCATAGTGTCCGATGCCACAGTGATTGACAGCAGTTAACGACTGCTGAGAGAGGGCAGCCCCTCCCCCCTGTGCGAGTTCAGTACACTGTGTGAGGAAAGCCGCACCGCTGCCACTGCTGCGCAAAGACACGCCGAGACGAGGTAGGAAGGGGGGGTGGGGTCTCTGTGTGTGCGTGCGCATGCGCTGCGGGGGGGGGGGGGAATGTTCTGTATGTGTGCGTGTGAGTGTGTGTATGTGCGGCGAGGGGGGGGGGTCTGTATGTGTGTGCGTGCGTGTGAGTCTGCTTCCAAGGAGCCATGGGAGACAGGAAGCGCGCGCGACCTGATCCCAGTTCCAAGGTTGCGCGTGCACCTCGCTTGTCTGTCTCCCTTGACTCCTCGAAAGCCAGAATGATTACAATAGAGTCTCGGAACGACAGATTGCTTCGCAATCTGCTCGCAGTTCCGAGTCCTAAAAATGACTGTAACGAGGTAAAAACGAGTAAACATTTTACATTCTTCCTCATTCCGGCAAAAAAAGGCTCCTAATGTTACATGAACCTTTACCCTACGAACTGCCGAAGATCACACCGTGGGCGTCTCCCAGAGCCGGATTTGCAGCGGGGCTCCCGGCTGTACTTGGAATGAGTGCCTTTGGGTTTCGGCAGGAGCTTCGAAGCAGGGGGCAGCGTCTTCACCTAGTCACCTTCTGACGTCAGTGTTTCTTTCAGACACAGAGCATAGGGCGCCTAGAAGGCCCTGCAGCTGCCTGGCTGCATTCAATCCTAGGGAGAGAGAGCACAGGGTGGGGCCGTGGGGTGAGAGAGCGCAAATTAAGTAAAATGTATAAGTGCACCATATGTATAACCTAGTTGCACGAATTTAGGTAAAGCATTTAGAAGTGTTGAAAATATATATAACTGCATATACACATGAATGTTTAGTTAATATAGGAAGCATATTTAGAGTGTGAACTAACGTAGAAATGTTTTGAAATGATAGAAGAGTTAATTAGATTCCATATTATGTGGCTGCTACTGAAGAAAATGTAATGCTGCAAAACGTGGAGATGTGCAGGCCTCATGGCAATGTATTAAGAATAAACATGCCTTTACATTTTTGCATGATATGGATACAGTATTACTTAGAATATTATAGAAAAAGGATAAAGAGTGTTTTAATAGAAGTGTTTCATATAATCAGAGAGTAATTTGTTAGAATATTATTTTTAAACTAAGAAATAAAGGTTCACCGAGTGCAGGCCTCTTCATGTAATTTAGTAGGCCTGGAAGAGATAAAGTGGCCTCTTTGATCTGCATGTGTTAGTTAAACTCGAGTTTCGTTAAGAATAAATTGTCAACCATGTTCTTAGTTTATGGCCTAAACCGATAAGTGAAGCCTGGAATTTGGGGCCCAAATCGCGTGTGTCTATTTGCAGGTGTGAGGGGGCCTTGGTAGTTTGGACTGGACTGTTCCCATGAGGCACAGGGTCAGAGCTGATTTGCATATAGCCAGTGTCTAACCCAGGGTGGTGTGGAGTGCAAAAAAACGATGGATTTAGGCCCAGATCCTTGTACTGGGGTGAATGTATGACATTGTTCTACATTCTGTCCATCAACTGTGTTTTTTGCAATTTTCACCCCGAGTGGGCTGGGTATGCTCAGACGTGAGTCCCATGCTCTCCACACCAATGGAGTCAAGCTACCCAGGCTGATGAAGGCTGATAGCCAGAAACCGGTCCTTGGATGCTTGATTCCGGTCTGGGAAAGACATGGCTTGGTAGTTCGGACTGGACTGTTCCCATGAGGCACAGGGTCAGAGCTGATTTGCATATAGCTAGTGTCTAACCCAGGGTGGTGTGGAGTGCAAAAAAACGATGGATTTAGGCCCAGATCCTTGTACTGGGGTGAATGTATGACATTGTTCTACATTCTGTCCATCAACTGTGTTTTTTGCAATTTTCACCCCGAGTGGGCTGGGTATGCTCAGACGTGAGTCCCAGGCTCTCCACACCACTGGAGTCAAGCTATCCAGGCTGATGAAGGCTGATAGCCAGAAACCGGTCCTTGGATGCTTGATTCCGGTCTGGGAAAGACATGGCTTGGTAGTTCGGACTGGACTGTTGTGGAAAAAGGTAGGGCTGATGACCTTTTTCAGAGTTGCCCGGCGTTAACCGCCTCTATACCCACTCAAGTTACCAAACAAAGAGGCAGGCGCTGGAGACTGGAAGGCAGGAAACAGAAGTTTTATTCCGACGGAGCGGAACACATCAAATCAGACAACAGGGTATCTTCTCGAGGTGCTCTAACCGCATCTCTGAGGCCTGGCCTCTTATACACAAGTTTATTGCTTTATTGTATGAAACACATCTCTGTCAACTCTTTGATGTACAGGAAGACAACCTCGGAATCCCCCTTCAGGCCCGTTCCCACACACATTTACAGTTGGAGTCCCCACCTCGGTCACAACAGGTGATGATTATCGTGCAGCTGGACATTCCGCCGATTCACGGAATGTGTGGGGTTGATCGGATCTCATAGGGTGGGGGCTTTGATCAACTTGAGGGTCCTTTGATGGGGGAGGCTTCCTACTGTACGGGGGGGGCAATAAACAGTATCCGCAGGGCCAGGTGGCGGCCTGGGAACGAGGAAGACAAACGGGCACACAGGAAAAGGGGGTTTTATCAAAGGGCCCGGGACCATTAAAGGAATGAAGGGAGGTGTCGCGCTGGGAACAGGATGGGGTTCCGAGGCAGAGCTGCGCTGAAGAGGGGTTTATGACCCAAGGCATGTGTGAGTGGGGGTTGTCAGCGTGCGGGGGATGCTTGCGAGGTTAGGAGGGAGAGAGAGAGATGCGCTGGCTATCAGCGAGGGGCAGAGAGGCCATGGTACTCAAAATTGCTGCCGCTTACACCCACGAATGGGCTCAAAATGGGGCAAGATGGCGCCGATAATGTTGACGTTTGCAGCCTAAATTTTAACAGTCCTCCCTTTTCAACATATCTTAGCCAGCTTGCCTATTCGATGTCGATCTTCATCAAATTCCTAACCTCGGCATCATATAATGCTCCCATGCGTTCATTTCCAATGTCCACAGTCTTAGGGCAGATACAATTCATACATAAGCAACACAAAGGCGGCAGGCATTGAATTCCTAAGCACAACCCACATATAGCAATTACAGGAATCAGGATAATGGTAAACAGTCTCCTGCCCCAGTTCTTAATGGTGTTCCGAAACCAACCACCAAGCGACCATTCTTCCTGTTCCTGGTGGACTTCTGATGAGAGTCTGTGGAGGTGTTCGATGGCTTTGTATACAGAGGGTGAATTGTCTGGTATATATGTACAACAGCTGGACCCAAAAATGCGGCATGCTCCACCACGGCCCGCAAGAACCACGTCTAGAACCAGGCGGTTCTGGAGAGCCACCAGGCGGACCGCTTGAAGTTCGGCTGTGTTGTTAGCAAGAATACCAGCTGTGATGTTCATGGTTGTCTCGACTGCCTGAGTCAGATGTCGGATGGCACGGCTGTTTGCCATCGGACCCCAGAGTGGAACAAGTCCCTTCATAGCATCGAGGAACTGTGCTCCTGTTGAGTCGGCTTGTTCAATATCCTTGGCTCGCTTTTGTCTATGGTGATTTGCTGGGGCCACATAGGTCGGAGGAAGGATGAAGGAGATGAAACAGGTGCCCCCCCAGCCTTTGGGGAGCCAGGTGTAAGCCTTTGTGCCACAAACAAAGTACATATTTGGAGAGGATACAAAGGAAGGTGGATCGGTAGAGTCCAAAGTTCTGGTGAAACGGCAAGCACTGTGGCCTACCAGCTGTGTCCCAAGCCCTTCTATGCACATGTGGCCTGTGACGTTGATGACAGACAGGGCCACAGTCAGAGTGGCAGCCGTTCGTTTCCGCAAGTAGGAGAAGGTGGGTCTGGTCGGATTGTTGAACACCTGCATTTCAATTCGTTCTTTAGCAGGGATGTCCAGGTGGATAGAGTCGTTGGAGGTCTGCGGGCAGAAGTGTGTCTTTGTTTTGTTTCGCCAGACCTCGTGAAAGAAGTGCGTCATGGTTTTGCTGGAGGTGGCATTGTCCTTATAGCTTTCTTGCAGGAGGATCAGCCAAGCAAGGCAGGAGCCGTGAATTGAGAAGGGTGAAGGGATAAAAGGTATTGAATGTCCAGTGGCATCGGGTAGCAACCCACAGATCCAGCAGTTGGTGGCATTGGTGGCGAGATTGTGCTGGTGGAGCAGCTGCACAAAAGAGTTATTCCAGAACTCCTTTCGCCTTTCTCTGAGTTGGTGAGAGTGTGAGATCAAATGGTGTTCTTTCATGGTGGTAGGCTGTGCAGTGGTTAGCAGTATTTGATGAGCAGGTGTGCTTTCCTCCAAGATCCAGAAGGAAGTCATGAGGAGGAGGCAAAAGAGGAAGACAATGAAGAAGGCGATGAAGTGTTTGATTTGTGCATATTGTCAGTCTTTGGGTTCCTGTAGTGGGTATTTCCTGCTGCTTCCATCATCTTCTCATCTGGCGCTTCCATCATCTTCTTATCTGGCGCATCCATCATCTTCAAGGTGCTCGGTAGCGGGCAGAACCACAGACTTTGTTTAGCTTCTCTCCGGGTAACCCTTGGTAGTGTTTAGGTCACCGTTTTGAGATTTAACTCGGTCCGTGGTCTACTTAGCCGAAGCTCCCTCCTTTCGACGCAGGAAATACCCTTCTCTGGTTGGCACAGTGGGATCAGAGAATTCGGCAAGTTCAAGTGCCTCGGTGTCGGGATAACAGTTCAGTGATGGTCGATCCTTGCTCAGGAGCTCTTCTTGGTTGTCGATGTTTTCTGTCGTGGCCAGGGTCGAGGAGACCTTCTTGCAATGGTGTGCGTGCAGCCAGTGCCGTTTCCCCTCCACTCGAAGGGCCGTCCGGGTGGTGATCAGCACTTGCCAGGGGCCCGTCCACCGGGGTTCCAAACTCTTCGCCCGCTGAAAATTTCGGACTAATAAGTAGTCCCCCGGTTGGATGTCGTGGCCCGGACCCCTGAAGCATCGGGGATGGCCTGCTGCACCTGCTGATGAATGACAGACAGAGTTTCAGTTAACTTGTACAAATAATCAGACATTAGGACGTCCGGGACGTCATGAATGGAGGCTGGTTTAGGTGCAGACCAGACGCTCATGGGTCGGCCGAAAACGACCTCGTATGGTGTCAGGTGGTGTTTGGTGGGGGTGGAACGCATTGATAGCAATGCCAGTGGGAGAGCGTCTGGCCATTTCAGTCCTGTGGTAGCCACTATCTTGGCTAATTTTAACTTCAGTGTGGCATTGTGTCGCTCGACTAGTCCAGCAGACTGGGGGTCAGCTATGAAGTGGGGGCCATTGTCGCTCCATAAAATTCGACAAAGGCCGTAGCGAGGGAAGAATTCTTTTAGCAGTACCTTCGCAGTGGCCATAGCAGTGTTATCACGGGTTGGGTATGCCTCCACCCACTTGCTAAATGCACACACCACTACAAGCACATATTTCAGGCCTTGGCATCTGTCTAGTTGGATGTAGTCCATCTGTAGGACTTCAAATGGGTGATTGGGAACCCCAAACCCTCCCCGGGGGACCACAGTTCCTTTCCCAGGGTTATGTTGCAGGCATATCAGGCATTGTTGGACCAGACGTTTGGCGGAGTCCATGATTTTATCGTTGTGCCAAACTCTGGAGACAAGTTCAATCATGGGGGCTGATCCTATGTGAGCAGGGGAGTGTGCCATAGTCAGTATGGGAATCAGGTATGAGTCAGGTAACAACCATGTGTTTGCGTATTTTGTCCGCCAGCAGCCTTCATCGTCCTTTAATCCCACCCGTGCCCATTCAGTCAATTCGCATTGTGTGCTAGCCATTTGAATGTCCCTAACAGTGTCCCTAGCGTCAGTCCATTTCTCTGCTTGTGACCTGGTCACGTACATGCGTGTTGTCGTCCTCTTTTCAGCTGTCGTTCGAGCAGTGAGGTCCGCTAGTGCATTTCCCTGTCCAATAATGTCTGTCACTTTCTTGTGTGCCTGGCATTTGATAACCGCAAGTCTTTTGGGGAGAAGGACAGCTTCGATCAAGGCGGAGACTAAATCTCCATGCAAGATAGGGGTGCCGTGTGAGGTCAAGAATCCCCTTTCCTTCCAAAGGAGCCCAAAATGGTGAACCACCCCGAAGGCATACAGGCTGTCGGTGTAAATGTTTACTGTGGTTCATGCTGCTAGGATGCATGCTCGTGTCAGGGCAATCAGTTCCGCTGCCTGGGCAGATCGTTGTGTGATGCGGGCTGTCTCGACTACGGTTCGAGCCGTGGTGACCGCATAGGCAGCTGAAGTGGTGCCATCGCGGAGTTTGATGCAAGAGCTGTCCACCCACAGCTCTCCGTCAGGGTCAGGAAAAGCTGTGTCTCTGAGATCAACCCTACTTCTAGTCTGTTCGTCCGTGAGAGTCACACAGTCGTGTACAGGGGGCACATTGGGATCGTTCTCTGGTAGGGGAAGCAAAGTTGCCGGGTTCAGTGTGGTGCATCTTTTCAGGGTGATATGGGGTGCAAGCAAAGTCAGCTCGTATCCAGTCAGTCGTGCACTTGTTAGGTGTTGCGTCTTGGTTTGGTTCAGGAGGGTGTCAACTGCATGGGGTACTAGTACCGTGAGGGAATTCGAGAGCACGATCCCCTCACTCTGTCGGATAGAGATAGCAGCGGCAGCTACAGCTCGAAGGCAGGCAGGTAAGGCTCTGGCTACAGGGTCAAGAGTGGCAGAGAAGTAAGCGCACGGTCGTTGCTTTGGGCCAATGGACTGGGTTAGGACAGATAAAGCGCACCCCTCCCTTTCGTGAGTGTAGAGGGAGAAGGGCTTTGTGTAATCGGGGGTACCTAGGACAGGGGCCGAACAAAGGGCATCTCGTAGTTCCGTGAAGGAGGCTTGGCACTCGGGGGTCCAAGGGAGTGGGAAGGGGACATCTTTAGCTAGCAGAGAAAGCAGCGGTTTCACAATGAGGCTGAAGTTTGGTAACCACTGTCGGCAGAAGGAGGTGAGGCCTAGTAGGGAGCGGACCTGTTTCTGAGTCTTAGGGACAGGGGTTTCAAGAATGGTTTGGATTCGGTCGGGAGTAAGTTTCCTTCCGTCTTTGGACAGGAGGTGGCCTAAGTAAGTGACCTGGGGTTGACAGAATTGCAACTTCTTTTTGGAGACCTTGTGGCCATTTTCCGCAAGGAAGTGCAGGAGTTGAATGGTGGCTGTGACTGCTAGTGGAGTGGTGTCGGCCGCCAAAAGGATGTCATCGACGTATTGTACTAACACCACTCCATCGGGCAACTGGACTTGATCCAGTTGTCTCTTGAGGGCCTGACTGTAGATACTGGGGCTTTCAGTGTAGCCTTGGGGTGCTCGGCAGAACCTATATGAGCGGGCTTTTAGGGTGAAGCCGAAGAGATATCGGCTGTCCGGGTGGATGGGGATAGAGAAAAATGCGTTTTTTGAGGTCAATGACAGTGAAGGTGGTGGCAGTGGAGGGAATCAAGGTCAGGATAGTGGTGATGTCTGAGACCACGGGGTACTGGGGTACAACCACTTTGTTGATCTCTCGAAGGTCGATGATGAAGCGGTATGCTTTCTCATCCCCCTCTCCTTGTTTCTTGATGATGGGCAAGATAGGACTGTTGCAAACGTTGCTAACCACTTCCTCTACCACTCCTGCGTCTATCAGTGACTGAATAATCTTTACCAATGCCTTCTCGCCCTCGGGCGATATCCGATATTGTGGAAGTTTCGGGAGTATTGCGTCTGGTCGGACAGTAATGTGCACTGGGTCAATCATCATGCGCCCTACGTCCGAATCCGTCTTGGCCCACAGATACGGAGGCAGAGTGTCAAGCAGGGATGTGTCAGCGTCAGTGATAGAAAACATGCGTCGGGAAGGGCAATGTCTAAGCAGAGTGGGGTTGTCGTACAGGAAAACTCGAACTCCGTCTTGGGAACACCTAATGGTCGCTCGGAAGTGTTTCAGTAAGTCAAGTCCCATAATAGCGTCAGGAGTATTTGAGGAAAGTAAAAAACGTTGTGTCAGTGGTATTGTTTTCTAAGTTGAAGGGTATCGGAGCTGACAAAGGGTTAGTGGAGGGCATTCCATCGAAACCTATCGATGTCACAAGTGAGCCAGACAAGGGTGCCCTTGGAATCAGTCGTTTAGATAACGCACTACGTGTTGCGCCAGTGTCTACCAGGAATGGAGACTTCGTACCTAGGACCACAGCAGTGACATAAGGACCTTGCTGGTCAACATAGAGCTCGACTGGATCCCTCCCTTGCCCTTGGCAGTCCTATGCAAAGTCATGGGCATAGTCGCAGTCAGACTGTTGGTACTGATTCTGTCTGGGTCGGTCAAATGCATTCGGTCTGTTTGATCTGTCGTTTGTCGTGTCATTTGTGGGCCCCCGTTGCTGTCCTCTATTTCTTGGTCCACCCGCTACGTCTTTGGGGTCCCTATTTCTGTTCATCTCTGAAAGAACCGGGCACTGGGATTTCCAATGGCCGAATCCTTTACAGAAGGCACACTGGTCCTCACTAATGTCTGTACGTCCAATGTGGGGTGTCGAGGTGCGGTCTTTTAGAGGTGCGTTCTTAGGGACATTCGTCTGATAGTTTCCTTTGTATTGCTCTCGTCCTATAGTCACCCCCTGCAATTGCGCAATCATCACCCTCTCTTTTAAGTCTTTCTTCTTTCTCTCTGTCGCTCTATCGTTTTCGTTTTTCTGGTGTTCGTAGTATTGGGCCATCTGAAGGATAGCCGCAGGTTTGGAGGCTGCCCAACTACTCTCGCTGGCCTGCAGCTTCTGGTAAACCTCCGGTGACAGACCTTTAACATAATTTTAGATGAACAGATGGTGTCCGGTTGCAGTGGTCATGTCCTGGCGGCTGTAATCGGAGAACACCGTTTCAAACCGGGAGAAGTATTCCGATACATCCTCCTGGGGTTTCTGACGACAAGCCGTTACTATCGACCAGTCCACTTTCTTTTCTGGAATCAGGGTTTTTAATTTCTGTACGATTTTATCTGGGAGGTCTAAAATGGATTTCAAAGGTTTCTGTCCAGGTTCTCGTTGCCTATCTATGTCATCGAGTTGTGACCAGGTATGTCCGAACAGCTCAAGGTGGTCGACTTTCCGGATTTGCTTCCACACATCGGCTGGTAGACATAACCCGAAAAACAAATCGATGTCAGCCAGGGTCATAATCGTTGAACCTAGGGCTGTACCTAATTCAGTATAGAAGGCAGTGGGGTTTTTACGTAAATCGGGCAGAGATTTCCGGAACATCAGAATATCTTGCCGATCCCATGGCTGGTAGACCCAGTTGTACACTACCCTCCCTCTAGCATCTTTGTGGTTGACATCATCGTGAGTTCCCAGACCTCGTGGAGGAACCCAGTAGGGGGCAGCCTCTCTTATTGGCATCATGGTGCTAGCTCGTTCAGTTTGGGGTTCGGTTGCTACAGATGTCGGGGTTTAGCTTCCGATTCTTGTTCAGTGAGGTGGCGGAAAACCTCAAGCGTACGCGTAAGGAGGTCTGTCACATCACACTCACCCTCATCTCCGATATCGACCTTCTTGTACAGAGTCATTAGACTCTCGGGACCCTTTTCTCGATATCGGTCCTCGTACGCATTCAAGATGTGGTAACACAGTCGTACGGTAAAATGTCGTCTGTGGCTCCCTGTATATGTGTTGAACATGTCCGTGACATGCTCTTCACTTTCCTTTCTTTCTACCAATGTCCTCACTACCTTGTCAATCCCTGCTCGCTCTTCCTTGCTTAATCTGTTCGTTCTTGCAGAATCGGCTTTTCGTGTCTCTGGGTCATGTAACACTATCGCTTGTGCTGTACCTAATACAAGGGGTTCGGCCGGCACAGAGGCCACGGGGGCCGAAGCTCTGTACTACTCTCGCCCGTGCTTGGGGGTGATGGGTGCTGTGCTAAGGGTTGGGAAGGGGCATATGGAGGGGGCATGTAGATGATCGGAGGACCTAACAACAGATCATCGTTGGTTCGTTGTTTTAGGGCAATTCAGGATAGAGCGTAGAGGGCGTTCTAACCGGACACTGGCTTGATGTTTCCACCTCTAGTTTCTGTTTGGCTTCCTCTCTTTCCTTAATCTCTTCTTCTAGTTTCTGAGCAGCTAGGTGGGCTGCCTTTCGCAGCTCTTTTCCCAACCTACTCTCAGTTCTCTTTTTACGTTGTTCGGTTTCTTTTCGCCACATGCCGAGACTATCAAGCATAGTGGGCGTTGTCTTGTGTTTACCAAGGGCTGTTTCTAGCGCGCTTATATTATCCTCATCGAAGGATCCTATCAGTGGCCACTGACTTTCTCGATCCTTTTTCGTGTATTTATGCCACAACTTGCTATAAGCTATAGCGATCAATCCATGCTTCATGAACATGTCCTTATTAGGGGTGCCTTCCAGAGGAGCCGGATGGTTCATCTCTAATAAGCGGTCCGGGCTAAACAGGCTACCAATCAGTGGGGAGAAGACAGGTATGACGGATTACAACGGGGACAAAAGTCTGCACTACCTATCTTATCACTGCGTGCAAAGACTAGACAGAATATTTCTATTCTTCGTTGTTTGCAGGCGGTGAATACCTCAAAAAGAACCAATATCGAACAGTCAATGTTCGGTCAATCAAACAATCAATGGGGAGAATAAGTAGGCACGACGGGTTACAACGGGGACAAAAGTCTGCGTTACCTACCCTTTCACTACCTGCAAAGAGAGAACCTGTTCTTCCCTGTTTGCAGACAGAGAATCTCCAGAGAACAATCCACGAACAGTAGTTCGGGTCAAACAATCAATCAGTGGGGGAGGAAGATAGGCACGACGGATTACAACGGGGACAAAAGTCTGCGTTACCTATCCTTCACTGCTTGCAAAGAGAGAGCCTGTTGTTTCTCCGTTTGCAGACAGCGAATCTCCAAACAAATCAACAAAAGAGTAATACTAGTATTTTCCAAACAATCAAACAATCATTTCGCAATTTGTCGTGTTTACATGACCTTACCCGGACCGCATGGACAGTTTCTTGTCTTCCGAATCCAGCGCCCGATCGTCCTCTATTCTTCGTGAGCCTCGCGGCACTCCTGATGGTTCCCAGTCAGGACCGTAGATCACTCGAGAGAGGTCTGTTCGGAACCAGTGAAGTTCGGATGATCGGCTGTCAGACGAGGGTCTATCGGACAGGAGCTCTCCCGATCGTTGCAGTTGTTCACTCTGTCGTCAGGACCTCTCCCACTGGATCCACGAGTCGCTGATGGGCCCCACGTTTGGGACACCAATTGTGGAAAAAGGTAGGGCTGATGACCTTTTTCAGAGTTGCCCGGCGTTAACCGCCTCTATACCCACTCAAGTTACCAAACAAAGAGGCAGGCGCTGGAGACTGGAAGGCAGGAAACAGAAGTTTTATTCCGACGGAGCAGAACACATCAAATCAGACAACAGGGTATCTTCTCGAGGTGCTCTAACCGCATCTCTGAGGCCTGGCCTCTTATACACAAGTTTATTGCTTTATTGTATGTCTCTGTCAACTCTTTAATGTACAGGAAGACATCCTCGGAATCCCCCCTTCAGGCCCGTTCCCACACACATTTACAGTTGGAGTCCCCACCCCGGTCACAACAGGTGATGATTATCGCGCAGCTGGACATTCCGCCGATTCACGGAATGTGTGGGGTTGATCGGATCTCATAGGGTGGGGGCTTTGATCAACTCGAGGGTCCTTTGATGGGGGAGGCTTCCTACTGTACGGGGGGGCAATAAACAGTATCCGCAGGGCCAGGTGGCGGCCTGGGAACGAGGAAGACAAACGGGCACACAGGAAAAGGGGGTTTTATCAAAGGGCCCGGGACCATGAAAAGAATGAAGGGAGGTGTCGCGCTGGGAACAGGATGGGGTTCCGAGGCAGAGCTGCGCTGAAGAGGGGTTTATGACCCAAGGCATGTGTGAGTGGGGGTTGTCAGCGTGCGGGGGATGCTTGCGAGGTCAAACTACTGCTCCAACGCGACCCCTAAACATGAAGCAATGCCAGGACTTAGCTCAATTTTTCTCTGACAAAATTGACAATTTGATTGTCGAGATAGGTAAAAACACTTCGACAACCGCCCCTAAGGAAGATTGGGAGTACACTCCGATCATAAATCAGACCCTTCATAATTGGCCCCCTATCACAACGGATGCTCTCATCTCAATTATGAAGACGATAAAATCTGGTTCTCCTCAGGATCCCATTCCTATCAAGGTAATAAAATTACTTGACACGCCTGCCCTCAAAATCATTGCGGACACCCTAAATTCATCTTTGGAGCTTTCCACAGTACCAAAGATATGGAAACATGCTATAGTGACACCCTTGTTGAAAAAACCTACAGCCGATCCGGGTAAATTAGCCAATTATAGGCCTATTTCACTCCTTCCCGCTTTTTCCAAATGCTTGGAAAGACATGTGCATTCAGCACTGACGCTTTTTTCAGAGGAAAATGCCTTACTTCACTCCACCCAGTCAGGTTTCCGAGCGGGCTTCTCTACAGAAACTGCCCTACTGGGTGTTTCTGAAACCATGAGGAAACTCCTCGATGACGGTCAAACGGTTGCGCTTATTTTACTTGACTTAAGCGCAGCCTTTGACACCGTATCGCATAAAAGGCTAATCGCTCTACTAGGAAAAAATGGAATAGGCGGAAACGCACTCCAATGGATTAGATCATTCCTGAGTCACCGGACCTTTCAAATATCATCGTCAGCGGCATGCTCGGAAACTTTCAATTCCCCTCATGGAGTACCGCAGGGCTCCATCCTTAGCCCGCTTTTTTTCAATTTATATCTTAGACCCCTAGCGGACCTAGTGGAAAAAGCGGGTCTAACCTTCATGTCGTATGCCGATGATTCTCAGATTGTGTTCTCACTATCTGAACCCCAAACTTCTTCTCCATCTCTCCTTAAGGCTGGCCTGCTATCCATTTTCAACTGGATGTCAACTAACCAGTTGAAATTAAATGGAGATAAGACAGAGATTCTCCTTCTGGGCAGGAAACCAGAACTTTGGAACTCATTGCATTGGCCTGGCCAGATGGGAAATCTCCCGACACCAGTGCCGCAGGCTAGAAATCTGGGGATAATCCTGGACAATTCCCTGTCCATGATACAGCAAGTCAACAAAGTAGTGAGCACCTGTTTTACCATCTTGAGATGGCTCAGAAAGATCCTGTGGATGCTGCCCAGCCCTATGCAGAAAACGGTGGTCAATGCCTTAATAACATCTCGGCTTGACTACGGGAACATCCTGTATCTAGGTGCAAATAAAGCAGTCACAAAAAGACTGCAGCTTGTACAAAATGCGGCCGCGCGTCTTCTTTGTGACATACCTAAAAACAGCAGCGTGTCCCCTTACCTGCGTGAACTGCACTGGTTGAGGGTGGAGAACCGCATTAGGTTTAAAGCACTAAACTACATGTTTAAAATTAAAGCAGGTACCGCTCCTAAATATTTGCAGGCACTAGCTTCCCCCTACATCCCTAATAGGAATTTACGATCCAAAGCAGCTGATAAATTCTGTGTCCCCAGATTTAAGCTGGCCAGGATGGGAGGCAAATCTTTTGCCTACCTGGGTCCCGTCATTTGGAATACTCTCCCAATTCAAATACGCAAAGAGCAAAACCCTCTCAGGTTTCGAAAGGAGATAAAAACCTGGTTGTTTAACCAGTAACCCGATCACCTATGCTGTCTACACTCTATACCAGGCTGTGTGTTAGGCGCCGGGAAACCCTTTTTGGGTAGCTGTTGCGCCATATAAGTTGATAAAATAAAATAAATAAATAAATAAATAGGAGGGAGAGAGAGAGATGCGCTGGCTATCAGCGAGGGGCAGAGAGGCCATGGTACTCAAAATGGCTGCCGCTTACGCGCATGAATGGGCTCAAAATGGGGCAAGATGGCGCCGATAATGTTGACGTTTGCAGCCTAAGTTTTAACACTGTTCCCATGAGGCACAGGGTCAGAGCTGATTTGCATATAGCCAGTGTCTAACCCAGGGTGGTGTGGAGTGCAAAAAAACGATGGATTTAGGCCCAGATCCTTGTACTGGGGTGAATGTATGACATTGTTCTACATTCTGTCCATCAACTGTGTTTTTTGCAATTTTCACCCCGAGTGGGCTGGGTATGCTCAGACGTGAGTCCCAGGCTCTCCACACCACTGGAGTCAAGTTATCCAGGCTGATGAAGACTGATAGCCAGAAACCGGTCGTTGGATGCTTGATTCCGGTCTGGGAAAGACATGGCTTGGTAGTTCGGATTGGACTGTTCCCATGAGTCACAGGGTCAGAGCTGATTTGCATATAGCCAGTGTCTAACCCAGGGTGGTGTGGAGTGCAAAAAAACGATGGATTTAGGCCCAGATCCTTGTACTGGGGTGG
Organism: Lissotriton vulgaris; assembly: GCF_964263255.1. Classification (NCBI taxonomy): domain Eukaryota; kingdom Metazoa; phylum Chordata; class Amphibia; order Caudata; family Salamandridae; genus Lissotriton; species Lissotriton vulgaris. The sequence goes on along the minus strand of NC_141699.1, from coordinate 1,088,187,470 downwards.
ATGTATGACATTGTTCTACATTCTGTCCATCAACTGTGTTTTTTGCAGTGTTTTTTTGCAATACATTTAATGAGAGCATACCTGCACTTCTCAGCACTTGTGCTTTACATTTAATGAGAGTACCAGCACTTCTCAGCACTGCTGCTATACATTCAATGAGAGCGTACCTGCACTTCTCAACACTGCAGCTATACATTTAATGAGAGTACCAGCACTTCTCAGCACTGCTGCTATACATTCAATGAGAGAGTACCGGCACTTCTCAGCACTGCTGCTATACATTCAATGAGAGAGTACCGACACTTCTCAGCACTGCTGCTATACATTCAAAGAGAGCGTACCTGCACTTCTCAGCACTGCTGCTATACATTTAATGAGAGTACCAGCACTTCTCAGCACTGCTGCTATACATTCAATGAGAGCATACCTGCACTTCTCAGCACTTGTCTTTACATTTAATGAGAGTACCAGCACCTCTCAGCACTGCTGCTATACATTCAATGAGAGCGTACCTGCACTTCTCAGCACTGCTGCTATACATTTAATGAGAGTACCAGCACTTCTCAGCACTGCTGCTATACATTCACTGAGAGCGTACCTGCACTTCTCAGCACTGCTGCTATACATTTAATGAGAGTACCAGCACTTCTCAGCACTGCTGCTATACATCCAATGAGAGCGTACCTGCATTTCTCAGCACTGCTGCAATACCTTCAATGAGAGAGTACCTGCACTTCTCAGCACTGCTGCAATGAGGGTGTATCTACACTTCCCAACACTGTTGCAATAAATTCAATGGGAGAGTACCTGCACTTTTCAGCACTGCTGCAGCACATTCAATTGGAGAGTATCTGCACTACTCAGCACAGCTGCTATACATTTAACAAGAGAGTACCTGCACTTCTCAGCACTGCTGCTAAACATTTAATGAGAGTACCGGAACGTCTCAGCACTGCTGCAATACATTGAATGGGAGAGTATCAGCACTTCTCAGCACTGCTGCAATACATTGAATGGGAGAGTACCAGCACTTCTCAACACTGCAGATATACATTGAATGGGAGAGTACCGGCACTTCTCAGCACTGCTGCAATGCATTTAATGGGAGAGTACCGGCACTTCTCAGCACTGCTGCAATGCATTTAATGGGAGATTACCAGCACTTCTGCTGCAATTCATTCAATGAGAGAGTACCCGCACTTATCTGCACTGCTGCAATTCATTCAATGGGAGAGTACCTGCACTTCTCAGCACTGCTGCTATACATTTATTGAGAGTACCGGAACTTCTCAGCACTGCTGCAATACATTGAATGGGAGAGTACTGGCACTTCTCAACACTACTGATATACATTGAATGGGAGAGTACCAGCACTTCTCAGCACTGCTGCAATGCATTTAATGGGAGAGTACCGGCACTTCTCAGCACTGCTGCAATGCATTTAATGGGAGAGTACCAGCACTTCTGCTGCAATTCATTCAATGAGAGAGTACCAGCACTTCGCAACACTGTTGCAATACATTCAATGGGAGAGTACCTGCACTTCTCAGGACTGCTGCAATACATTCAATAAGAGAGTACCTGCACTTCTCAGCACTGCTGCAATGCATTTAATGGGGGAGTATAAACACCTCTCATCACTGCTGCAATACATTTAATGGGAGAGTATCAACACCTCTCAGCACTGCTGCAATACATTCAATGAGAGAGTACCTGCACTTCTCAGCACTGATGCAATGAGGGTGTATCTACACTTCCCAACACTGTTGCAAATCATTCAATCAGAGAGTACCTGAACTTCTCAGCACTGCTGCAGCACATTCAACTGGAGAGTCCCTGCATTTCTCAGCACTGGTGCAATTCATTTAACAAGAGAGTACCGGCACTTCTCAGCACTGCTGCCCGACATTTAATGGGAGAGTACCGGCACTTCTCAGCACTACTGTAATGCATTTAAGGGGATACTACCAGCACTTCTCAGCACTGCTGATATACATTTAACAAAAGAGTACCTGCACTTCTCAGCACTTCTGCCCGACATTCAATGGGAGAGTACCAGCACTTCTCAGCACTGTTGCAATACATTTAATGAGAGAGTATTGGCACTTTTCAAGCTCAAACAGGTACTCAGAAGAGTGAGCACCTGCACTTCGACATTTCCATTTAAAGCACTGGTAAAGCCTAGTGACTCCAACCCAGAAAGAAAACAGGTTATAATATTTGGAATATTTATTTAGCATCAAGTCAATATGAGAACATAGTCCGGGATATTCCAAGGATCAGTACTAACCAGAGGGGTGGAAACGGTTTTCAATTATTAGCTGCAAATCAAGGGGCATATCTACCAGCCCCTTGCGTCACCAAAGCGTCACTTTTTGTGATGCTCCAGCTGAGCAAACTTGTAAATCATATTTATAAGGCCACGCAAAGCCACTTTGCGTGGCTTCGAATGGCCTCTAGATATGCCGCAAGGCAGCGTAAATCGTTACGTTGCCGTCATCTTTGCAGGGAGTCCTTCCATGGTGTTGCGTTGGGTGTCTCCATGCAGCAGACATGGATTTTGATGCTTCCCCAGATTTACGTGAGCGTGTCAACCTGGGGAAGAGCTAAAACCCTACTCCGCCACAGGTGAAGAGTCATGGGCAGAAATTACTTCATTTCTCCTTCTTTATTCCTCTTTTATTTGGGCTCCATTCGGCAGCACACATAGAAGGGGGAACACGCCTCAATGGAATGTTTCTGTGCTGGAAAGTGCCCCTTCCTACACCTAAATAATCCTGCCAATAACACAAGTACCCTTGCACCATGGTGCAAGGGAGCCTGTGATGGGGCAAGGGTGCCTGTGATCATGGTGCAAGGGAGCCTGTGATCATGGTGCAAGGGTGCCTGTGATCATGGTGCAAGGGAGCCTGTGATCATGGTGCAAGGGTGCCTGTGATCATGGTGCAAGGGAGCCTGTGATGGGGCACGGCTTCCATAACGATGCCAACGCAGGGGGAAAGAACAGGAATGCACCATATTGGATAAATACGGTGCACTCCTGCCCTTTCACCTGGTTGTAGGGCAGAGCAGCAAGGTGATTTGCTGGGCTACCCCACTCCAAACCTCCATAACTGAGGCCGCAAGGGCCTCATTTACGAGCTTTTGATGCAGAACAGCACAAAAAGTCACTTTGCTGCACATCAAAAGAAAAGGGCAGGAATGTGCTGTATCTAAGAGATACGGGGCATTCCTGTAATTTCAGCCAGCACCGGCGCACAATAAGGTGCCTAGGGTCAAATCAGGCACCCTTACACCATGGTGCAAGGGTGTCTGCATTGTTGGCAGGATTGCTTTGGCATGGTAGGCACAACTTTCTGCACAAAAACAATCCATGGAGGCATTTTACATGTTGAATGCAGCACACATGGAAAGAGGAAAAATCGAGGAGAAATGAAAACCTTACTCCTTGCTCTGCCTGGTCTGGGAGGCATTGACCTGGGACATGAAGTGACCTTCAACCTCAAATTCACAACCTCAATCCACTTTTCCATTGAACTAATCAGTCTAAAGTTGAAGGCAGTGCTATAAGGCGGATACCATACAGAAGAAAGATGGAGACACTCAGTACAATTATTGTACATTAAAAAGCTGCTGCGTGCACATTACAGAGGACGAAAGCTCCCTGAATGGTAAAGAATGGCTTGCTGCAAGTCTCTGTAGGCTGCTTCATGTCTTAGAGATTGGGTCCATTTCTGCTCTTAATTTCTAAGGCCTGGACAATTACTTATATGACAACCGCATTATGTTAAAACGTATTATTAGGTAAAAGCACAGTGGCTAAAGATATCCCACTGTGCAAAATACTATGCTCAGAGTAACTCAAAAACAGTTCTCACACAATGTGTAAGCTGTTGAGTACAGCACACGTGCAACCCCAGAATAGTTTGACACAAAGCCCTGACTGCCCATGATAGTAGGTTGGGCTTCGCGTTACACACTGTCGGAGTTTGCGTGGGAATGCCAGTGTACCACCCATGGGACACCCCCTTGATGCAGAGTACTGAACATTGTTTGTGTCACTTTAAAGGAAACTTTCTTTCATACAGTTTTGTGCTGGAAAATATATAGTTTATCAACACTTTGTGCCGGTTTGCATCACTTTTGTTTTTTACTTGGAATGCGGTCGATGCGCACTGGCGCAAAACGTTGATAAATCTGCCACATTGTGAACTTTGCACAAGGGTTGAGCATGTACAAATGTGCATCCCAGAATTTATTTGATTTCAAAACAGATTGTACAGCACAACCAGAGACTATTCTGGAGTCTCCATTGTATAAATTGTGCAGCATTAATGATACATATTCTGGAAAACATGATTTGCGTTGCACTATAACCTCGAAACTGCAGGAAGAAGAACTGCACAGCAGCATCACAGCATTTTATGCAGATTCACATACTTATATGAACATGTTCCTATCCTGGATTGCATGAGGCTTAATCCAATGAATGCACCAGCCAGAGCCTGGAGATTGAAGGAGAATTAATGCAGAGACTGTTTTCCAGCAAATTCAGGGGATTGCAGGAGCTTACATCAAACAGAAGTTTCAGGGATCTCCTGCAATGATCAGGATTGTGAATTATTCAGCTTCTGAGAGCAGGATCTACTTTAGGGCTTTACCGTCTTTTCATTGATCTTTTGTAGAATTCGAGGAAAGGCAGATGAGGGGGGCTATGGGAGGGTGTTGTTTCTTAGAGTCATCAAGAGGAGATAGAGCACACTTCTTTAATTCACTTGTGAATGATGGGATAGCAAAAGCAGTCTCTCTTGAACTAACGAGTCGCAAAGTTATCAACTGGAGCAAATAGTATAGAACAGAGCCAACTTTAGGTGCAGTGCAACCAGTGCTGACCTGGAGGGGGTGCTGACCTCAGGTAGGGGCTCTGTGTTTAGCAATACCTTCCAATGTAAAAGAAGCTGATACAGAGTTCCTTGTGAGTCCAGATTTCAGGCAGCAATAAAAATGTCAAGATAACTCTTGTGATTAATGTTTGCTACAGAGATCAGAGTTTCGTCTTTTGGCAGTTTTGACTCACAATAAGGTAGCGCAGAGGACTGATACGCCTGGAGTAAAGAACAGATCTGTATTTAAAGTGGATAGCTGAATGGATTAGTAAAGTCAGACTTTTGCCGGGTGGTAGTGAGGGAATCTAAGGAGGTGGCCATGGGGAGCGGGGGGAGGAGGGGCTAGAAAAGACTGTCACACCGGATGCCACCAGCGCTCAAGCCGTCTCTGGTGTAAAAAAACTTGCACTGGCAGTCGAATGTCACAACGACCGAAGGGGCTGATTTCAGACAATCCCTTTATCATAAGTCAATCAAGAATTTATAAAGTGTAATAGCTACTCATTAGAGTGTCCCAGTGCTAAATAGACTGCAACAATTCACCCCACCCACCTAGTACAGCCCTCAAAATGCCAGACTGAATAGCCAAGTTTCACAGCTTTCCTAAAGAGACATTCCCCCATGATCTTGCAGAAAGAGAACTGATTGGGAAATCATAGGCAACCTTTAGGCAACTGAGATGTCTTCCAAAGTGGTCTTTGGCAAGCAGCCCTTTCCAAAATACCACAATAAAACAAAATAAATAAAATACCTGCTGTGAAAGAACAGCAACCAAGCAATGAACTATCAAGACACGTCAATCCAGAAGATTGCAATGCACCGGACAGGAGGAAATGTTACCTTATGTGTATTTGTATGGCTCACATCACACCCAGGAGGCCACCCTGTAGCCTAAAGAAGGACGGTGCAGTCCAGGCTGGGACCTATTGGATTAGGTTTTCAGTTTCTTGTGAAATTCCAGGTCTGCACAAGTAGTGGGAGGTTGTTCCAGGCTTTGGGTGCAAGGTACAAGAGCTTTCCTGCCAGCTCTGGTTTTCGGATACAGGGAAGATGGGCATGAACTTGGTAAATTGAACTACCATCCAGTGCTAGTTTTAGAAACATTGCGGCCATGTTGAAGAAGATGAGAACATGTTGCTATCCTGCCAGAGGAGTGAATTGTCTATTTCACAAATATGAATGTGTTTTACGTTTTATACAAGTGAACCAACTTGAGGAATACAACCAGCCTGGCACACTGTGGTGTTATATACTGACTTACTATTGACTACACATGACTACGCGAATCAGTATTAACATTAAGCTACCGAATAGAGTAGAAATTATAAACCCATGTACATAAAATGTCTATATTTATCGAGCTTTACTTCTGTGAAAAGTTGTTTACACCTTTCCTGGATTGTAGGAGAGTTTTAATGATCTGTTTCTGTGCCTGATGAGAGTCCCAAAGTTTAGCCAATTATACAGTAAAAAGAAAGCCCACTGACTCATTGTTTCCTATATGGAGAACCAATCAGCTTTGTTACCAGACTGGAGTTTAGTGTTCCCTTAAGGAGATATTTTCCAAGCTTGGTTGAAAAGTGTACTTGTGATGTTGGGTGTCCTATGAGTGACGCACAGGGTTTTGGAAGTTGATCAATGTTCAGTAAACCCTTTATCAGGGTAAGAGCCGCAGTCTGGAAATGTTGCTCATTCATCAATCTATACGTCGAAGGGCCTGATTCACAAAGGTAAACTTAGAACAGTTGTAAAGCCACTACTAGTAAAATACTTTTGTTAATAGCAAACGCACATACACTTAAACAAATGTGCAGATTTACCTTTGCCAGCTGCAATTGTGTTTTTAGTAGTTATAATTTTTTTGACCTCTTTAAATAATTATAATAATTATAATGTCAAAGTAAGCACATCAGGTGCCTGTCAAAGGGCTCCTGATCAGGTGGTGCTACCTTACAATGAAGTTCTCCTGGCACCGGATTACCTTCAGAACTGAGATAACATAGATGTATTCTGACGCCCTAGAAAGGCCATTAGGAAAAGTCAAATCATCAAAAGTTTGGCAATTGCAAAAGCTACATTTGAAAAGATGAAAGCAGAATTATATTGTTTTTTGATAACCATTCCTCAAAAAAGTTTTTAAAACAGCCAATCAACAATTCCATCACTAAAATTATAGCAGAAGGTTGTTCTTGGCTGAACTGCATCTCAAGTGCAAGGCTAGTGACTTCTAGGTGGGCCCTAACTCTGTACGTGTCAGTTTTCTTCATAATCCGATTAAGAAATCAACTGAACTGAATTCATGGATTATCTAAGAAATGTGGTTCAGAGGTATTGCTAAACAGAGTATTGTGCTTTATCGTCCCATCTCTGTGCCACCATCATTGTTCATGGTTTAACAACATTAGCTACAAGTATACATGAAAGTATGGGGTAATAAGATATCATGAACATTGCAGAAAGGCAGCAGAGCACTTTCCTAAGAGCCTTAGGAGTTTAGCGGATGGGTTTGTCCATCAAAACAAGATGGATATCTCATCAGCCGTATTACAAATGCCATAGACTATGATGCACTTGTAGTGCAATGGACAGGACATCCACATCATTTGTGACTGAGTATCTCATCTGCCAACCTCTAAATAAGGCACAGTGCGGACCATGGCACACATTCATATGCCACCGAAAAAATCTCAGCCCAATAATGTCCCCAGTTATTAGGGTTCAACCAGGCCTGGTGTGGTGGAAGAGGAGGAGAAACACAAGGCTGCAGGGACTGCAGGGATGGCACTCATCCAGGAGGACCTACTGGTGACCTTAAAGGAGTTCAAGAGAGAACTTAGAGAGGACATAAAGGCGGACATAGGCACCTAATTTGGTACCTTCAGAGCAGAGATTGTAATCGCTCTGCAGGCAGATGTGGACTTGGCAGACTTCCACACCCTGGATGAAGAGGCAAAGTGCCAGGAGCTTGAAGGCCGACTCAAGCCCTTGAAAGAAGGCACGGAATGTCTTCCCGCTCAGCTGAACACCGCCCTGCTAAAATGTGAGGATTTAGAAAATTGCTCCTGAGAATATAATATACGGGTGAATGAAACTGATTTGGAATGAAAAAAATAAAGTCAGGCAAGAGTTGTTGACAAAAATGTTCCACGCAAGTACTTTAACAAATTCAAGGGACTTCTGGGATTAATTAACGGTCTAGCTAGACCAAATAAATCTTCTGTAGGATCTGCCCTAACTGAACACGAATGGGCTATGTTTCTCATAAAACACCTAAACCCAGAGACTACAGCAAATATTCAATATAACACACAGGAAAAGATGACTAAAACTGACCTGGAATGTGATTACGAAATTTATATAACTAAATCCCAAGTGGCCAAGCTGATAAAGAAACAGTAGGATGGGGCAGCTGGTCTCAACGGTATCCAATTTGCACTGTGGAAGGAAGAACCAGATTTTTAGTCTGTCTATCTAACTGATGTCTTTAGTGAAGTGGTTCAGAGTGGACTAATTCCGGAATCGTGGAGAGGCTCACAAATATCTCCTATCTTTAAGAAAGGAAATTGGCAACGGGCGGAAAACTATTGTTTAATTACCCTTCAAGATACTGATGCAAAACTGTTTGCTGGGATCCTATTAATGATTTCAACAGATTGGGCAAAGGAGAAGCAGGTACTGCCCCCTAATCAAACAAGCTTCATTAAAGGTCTTGGAACATCTACAAATATACTAATATTATATGTTCGAATTGAGAAGGCAATCTTATGAAAACAATCCTTATACTTTTGTTTCGTTGCTTTTAAATCTGCTTTTGATTGTGTTGACAGACAACTTTTGTGGGCAAAACTTAAAACACAAGGTATTTCTGACACATTGTTAAAAATGATTAAGCTTCTGCACTCCGATACTTGGGTCAGGGTGAGGATTGGGGTTGGACGCACAATAACAAACAAAATCCCTGTGTCTAGGGGACTTAAACAAGGGTACGTCCTGGCCACCTTACTTTTTAATTTATTTTTAGCTGATCTTACTACGGATTTGAATGAAATCAATGCACATCCTCCAAAGGTAGCAGACAAACAGATATCCAACTTGTTGTATGCAGATGATGTTATACTCTTAAGTCATACCAAAATCGGATTGCAACGATTAATTGACAGCATTTTAAAATATTCAAGGGCAAATGGAATGGTAATAAAGGAAGCTAAGACCAAAGTATGGCTAGTACAAAAAACACGCGACTTAAACATAAAAATAAATGGTTCTTGGAAGACAACAAATTAGAACAAGTTGTTTCCTATAAATATCTTGGTGTTATTTTTTTGACAATGGAAACTTCCTACCACAAAAATTGGACATCACAAAGAAGGCAAATACCCTTGTTGCGGCATTTAGGACTATCCAAAAAACTATAAGTGACTTGTCTTATCGCCCTTTTTTAAATGTAATCGCTGCAAAACTACTACCAAATTTAACGTACGGTAGTGAGGCAATAAACGGGAAAGACGCAGAGATCACCAATAGTGCTGTGGCTAAAACTTACAAAAGGTTATTCTCCCTGCCAAAGAATGCTTCACAAGCGCAGGTGAGGTTGGAATTTGGGCTAAATAATAAGCTATATGCTAGGAAAGGGCAAGCACTTACAGTGTGGAACAGAATAAAAAATGATCAAGATAACCTAATGTCTCAGCTATTGTGGCAGGAAGTAAAAAAATAACAGAAAATTATGTGTCTCGTCCTATCTAAACACTGCAATAGAATAATTTGGCATAGCAACGATTTGGAACATCACAATCACACAGGAAAGCTTCAAAAAAACAATTAATAAACTTACTAACCATCTCTCCTTGATAAAGGATAAAGATACGCTTGTAAAAAGAAATCATGCATGGCCGATTATAAATGGTTTTAAGGAAAAAAAGGTGCAAGAAAATCTGGAAACATCCTGGTCTAAGAAAACCAAACAAATCTTTATCAATGCTAGATTTGGTTGTTTGCCTGGACTAAGTCACTTACCACTATGGAAGAGAACAGAAAACGACAATTTATGTAGGCTCTGTAAATCCGGTCAAGAAAACATTATACATTTATTGTGTCTTTGCCCGGATTTGGATTACAAAAGAAAACGTACTCTTAGGAAACTTGAAATTGAACTTGAGTGGCCTTGCAGAAGGAAGGGAAGGATCAGACCTGGACTCATTCATGGTGGGCCTTTTCTCCAGCGTCTTGGGGGACATCGCCTCAGAGGTGCGACTGGAACAAGTACTTAGTGTGGGTCCACTACAGTAAGGAGAGAAAAGATGCCTGAAGGATATCGTGGCCAAATTTGGCTCCTTCAGGGTCAAAGACCTGGTCCTTAGGAAAGACAGAAGCAGCGACGCAGTTAACTGTCAAGGGGTAATATGCTCATTCTTCCAGGATGTGGCCCAGGCCATACTGGCTTACTGACAACAGTTTCGACTGATCACAGCTGCTCTACGAGATCGCCACATAAAATACAGATGGACATACCCCTTCAGGATAACCTTCTCCCTCAGCAACAAACATCATGATTTCCCAGAGGTAGAGGGGGCGTCGGCTCTCCTTGGCCTGGAGAAATGAAGTCCTCTGCAGTGGGAGGTAATCGCAGGGAGTTTACATGCAGAGAAGCCGACGGAGCGACACATGCCTGATCCTTGGTGGATGCCCAAGAGGGGGGGAGTGAGTGAAATTTTAATATTAGGCCTTCACCCACGTTCCAATGCCAGGTAGAAAGATCCCACCTCAGCCGTTGCCCGAGTAAATACCCCACCAAGAGAAAGAGGTGATATTATGAGAGAGGCACTAGGTGCCAAAAGATCCCAAATCCTGGGATCAAGGAGAAGGGAGAGCTTGTTTATCTGTACACTGATAGCAGACCTCTTTCTGTCTCTCTCTCTTTGACTCACCCCAGCTTTCAAATAGTGGCTCAGTAGGAACTAGTGTCCAAAATCGAATACTAATAGGGCTCTGGGAGCAGGAATGGTCTTGACCCAGAAGCCACCAGAATATGAAGGCCCTTGGTGGCTTTGTGGACTTCCTAAACAACTGTTATTGGTTTAGTTTATTGTTAGTGTTTTTAACGTAGCGCCTAACATGTGTAACTTTTAAATGGATCACTAGAGGTGGTGGGGGTACAGGTTTGGGGTGCTTATCAAGTGGCAACATTTGCGGAAATTCCTGGGGGACAACTAGGTAAACCTGGTTGCCCTACTAAAAAAAATCTTAGAAAAGGGGAAGACACCTCTTGAAACATAAAAAATGACCCAATAATTGTTTGCTCATCCAACGTGGACAAGCAGAATGAGGTAGCCTTGCTATTTCACTCTTCAAATCACTTCCAACCTCACAACACCAAAAGAGACAGGGGGGGGGGGTGTCTGATGGTCAAGGGGAAGCTGATAGGACGACCCTGCATCATTGCCACAGTTTATGCTCCCAACGCAGGGAAGTCAGACTTTCTCCTCAAATTTCTCTACTCTGGAGGGCTTCTTAGTGGGGACAGGGTCTTAATGGGAGACTTTAATCATATTTGGGATCCCACAATAGACACTACGCAATCGCAGAGGGCTACGGTGGGGAGTCTTTAGTAAAGCACTTAAATCATCTCTGCAACAAATGTGTCTGCTGGATGTCTGCAGTGTACTTAATCCTTCAATGTGCGACTATTCTTTCTTCTCCCAATCCCACAGATCATACTCCAGGATTGATAATCTGTGTGCCAGCCAATCACTCTTACAGTCAATCACGAGTGCCCAGCTACACCCTATTAGCCTGTCCAACCATTCCCCTAAACTGGCCGTCTCCGTACTCCAAACTTGCTAGCTGGTCTATTCCAATATTGAATGCCAAGATAAGCTCTTCCAGGATTATCTACGAAAGTCGATCAAGGACTTCTTCGTCACTAATGTCCCAGCAGACACCTCTCACTTAGACAATTGGGACACCTTCAAGGCAGTCATATGAGGACAATGCATCGGACTGACCAACTCCATGAAAAAGCTCCAGTTGGAGGAAAGATTATCACTAGAGGGTGATCTATGAGAGGCACGGTGGGCACACAAAAACAGCCCGTCTATCCACTCCCTGTGGAAAGTCACATCACTAAAAGAAAAGCTCCAAGCTATCTATACCAATAGAGCAGAAACAACTATTTTACAACTACAAGCCCAGGGATATGAGAGCAAAGATAAAATAAGCCCACTGTTGGCTCAACAGCTCAGAGAGAAACAAGAAAAATAATATGTCAAACAGATAGTCGACAGTAAGGGGTCTATACACCTTAGCGAGGCGAGGCAGGCAGAGACCTTCTGCGACTTCTATTGTGCGCTCTATTCAACTTTTCCCCCACTAGAACAAGACCAGTCCCAGTACCTGGACTCACTGGTGCTCCTGCAGGTCTCTCTGGTCACCAACAACAAGCTTAGCCATCCCATCACACAGGAGGAGGTACAGAAAGCAATAGACGGTCTCAAGCTCCGGAGAGCTCTTGGTCCTGATGGACTAACTGCCCAGTTCTAACAAACGTTTGTGTCCTCACAGACCTCTTTAATGCTATAGCAGCGAGCCAGCATGTATCTCTGTCCATGGGGAGGCTTTAATCACGATAATCCCCATGTGCTTCATACAGTCCCTTTTCCCTGCTGAATTTTTACTCTAAACTTTACTCCAAGGTCTTGGGAAGCAGACTAGAGGATGTCTTACCTATTCTCATTCACCCCGACCAATCAGGCTTCATCAAAGGTCATCAGACCCAAGCCAACCTCCGCAGAGAATTCTACTTAGTAGATAAAGTCCAGAAGAAACGCATTCTGGCATCCCTTCTTACCCTTCGATCGTGTTGACTGCTCCTTCTTATTGTGCACCTTATGCCTCTTTGGGTTTAGTGAGGCCTTTATGGGAATGGTGAAAGCTAAGCATGGGTTCAGAGAGCCCAGGTACTGGTGAATGGAGTGGCTTCAGATTTCTTCAGCCTTGTTCGAGGCACCAGACAGGGCTGGCGCTTGTCCCCCATGCTTTTTGCCCTCAGTATTGAACTGTTTGCAGTGAGAATAAGATCCAACCCTGGGATTAGTGGCATTATCTTTGGCTCTGACGAGCACAAAATCTTGCTCTTCGCAGATGATGTTCTATTACTGTTATTGTTATTGTTATTGGGTTTTTGTAAAGTGCCTGAATAACCCGGGGGCATCTCCGCGCTGCCTAGTCCTTTTTCCTGAGAGCGAAAGTTAGGATACCAGAGTAAATCAACAATATAGGAAGGCTTTAAGATGTTTCCTGAAAGTCAAGTATGAAGGAGATTTTCGCAGCCCTTCGGGTAGGGAGTTCCAGTATTTAGGGCCTACATGCGAAAAGGCTTTACCTCCCAGGCGATTACGGTAGATACGTGGGATCGCTAGTAGGGCTTTACCATTTGATCTCAAATTACAAGCTGATGTCCATTTGCAAATTTTATCTTGTAGATATTTTGGGCCAATTTCCCTCATAGCTTTAAAGACCAGGCAGCAGGTCTTAAAAAAGGCTCTCTTCTTCACCGGCAACCAGTGCAGTTCCTTCAGTAAAGGGTATTACTAACCCTAGTGCTTCTCTCCCAGCAGTACAAGCCAAACTCACTCATTTTCAATGAGTGTCGGGTTTAAGGTTAATCTCTCTAAATCCTTCTTACTCAATTTGACAATGCCCCCAGAAATGCAGAGGGACATCGAGGGCGCTTCTCCCTTTTGATGTGCACACAAAGAAATCACATATCTGGGCATTAACATCACCACTAAACTGACAGTCTGGAGAACCACAGCTTTAAGGCCCGGCAGCGCAGGGTACGCCTGAAATCCCCAGGATTCACCTGCCTTGTCAGAAACAGAGACATAGACTCTTCGGGCCCGATTCACAGAACTAACTTAAGACAAAATCCTAAACTTACTACTTTTGGTATTCACAGAAGTTAGGATTTTGTCTTAAGTTTGTTTTAAGACAGACTTAAGACAGACTTAAGACAGAATCTTGTCTTAAGTCTGGCTTAAGTTTGTCTTAAGACAAATTTAAGAAAAAATCCTAACTTCTGTGAATACCAAAAGTAGTAAGTTTAGGATTTTGTCTTAAGTTAGTTCTGTGAATCGGGCCCAATGTCTGGCGTAGAAGATGGTATTTATTAGCTGCAGCTAGTACAGTGGTCTTAGAAGTCGTTAGTATAACGAGGTTCAAAAGAGACTGCCACTTAACTCCGTGGCGCACAGGTTTATATACGGTACAATACAATGCAAAATGCAATCACACAAGAGCATGAGCTACAGGCAAACGTTATAGACAATGTTTTAAGTCCAAAGCAACTCAAGTTCCCGTTTATGTTTGTCACTCGACCCCTTAAGTAAATTACAAATGAATCCACACAATTCGATTTACAAGTAGAGAAAACACAGCTGCATGTTGTGGAAGGACAGTCGAAAAACATTAGAAAGCATGAGACATGTAGCGAAGGACAGAAGATAAGATAACTTAGACAAAACAATGGTGTGAACCAACAAATAGTCCGGACGGGGATCATCAGCTCAGACAGGAATTAGTGTACTCGGCCAGACCCTGACACTCGTCAGTAAACATAGGCAAGGAAGCCACCTGACACGTAAATGCAGAAACAACAAAAACATTGCGTTCGCCGCGCTGCCTGAGTGAGGGCAACATAAAATGGCGGCGACTACAAAATGGAGGCTGAGCACGAGCGAATTCGTAATTTACAGAACCTCAAGTCCTCTACAAAGCAAAGCCCCCCCCTGCTCGAAAACTCAAAGCTGATTTTAAAAGATGGAGCTCTGCCTACATAACGTGGATAGGACAAATAAATGCTTCTTTATCTCTTCCAGGGCCTACCCATCAGAATAAACAAGGACTTTTTCAAAGAACTCCAGAGTATGACCACAAAATTAATTTAGTAAGGCCAGAGGGCTTGCCTTTCCCAGCGTCTCTTGACAAGACCACGCACGGAGGGTGGGCTCTCCCTCCCCGATTATCTTTTGTATTACAGAGACGCTCAATTGCGGGTCCTGGGGGAATGGTCCATTAAGGCCTCAGACAAACTATGGCTACACATGGACAGGCAGATTGGGGGAAGAACTATCTGGTATTTGCCCTGGAAGCTGAAATCAGACAGGCCGAACAATGCCTATTTGAGTATCCCCATAGCTACCACATTGAAGGTGTGAGATAATGTGACTAAAACACTGCCAGTGAGAATATTCCCGTCCCCTTATACCCCTATTCACTTCAATCCCACCTTCTCCTCAGCGCTTGAGGAAGGGCCCTTTGATAAATGGAGGGAGGGGGGTGCCTTCTGAAATCGGACATCTTCCAGGCAGGAGAGATGCGGTCCTTCGTTGTCTGTGCTGCCCGTTTCACGCTACCACCTACAGAAGCATACCATTATGTTCAATTTTAAAACACTGGATACAGCAACCCCAGTTGTGAAAGTCTGTGACCAGGAATCTGCTCTCCTTAGAAAGGTTTGTCCAAACCGGTAACATGACTAAAGGTTGAATCTCCTTTCTGTACGGCCTCCTTCTCACTCTCAGCCCACATCAAGCTCTGCAACAAATAAGGTTTGGGGATGACATAATACAGGCTACTATCAAAGAGAAACAATTGGGGGTCCCTCTACAAAGATATCACCAAAAAAAACACTCCGTGTTTTTGAGAGAAGCCCATTATAAAATGATGTACAAATGGTATCTACACTCCATTTTTCCAAACACTTCTGATAGATGCTGGTGGGGCTCTGAGACTCCTGGGAGACTACTGTCACATTTGGTGGGACTGCCGTTCAATTAAACCCTTCTGGAAATTCAAATTAAACAAATCCTGGGTTCCCCGATTCCTGCGCTCTAGAACACACACTTCTAGGATTACGTGACCCCAGCCTAAAGGGGACCGCTTGATTATGTTGTTATGCCTTAGACAGCCAAGATGGCCATAACAGCTGCCTGGAAAAAACCTGAAGCCCCCTCTCAGACCTTATGGCATGCCCATCCGTGGCAAGCCCTAGCACTTGAACGGATGACAGAGGCCACTGAAGATTCCAGTAAGAGTTTTGACTATATCTGGAGTCCTTTGGTGAGCTACCTGTCTGAGGGATTACCGCTATTTGCCTGCAAGCCTAGGTTGCGAGCCCTCCAACTCTTCCTGACATAATGTATAGACCCCCGATCGGAGTCCATGCGGCATTGAGCCCTCCAGGGCTTCTTCTGGCTTCCCCGGGGGCAGCTTCTTTCCCCGGCTCCCCTGCCCTTGGAATGGAGGAATCTCTGAGGCCACTGGGCAAGTGCGGGTGCATACCCCACACATACCTCATCCACATCACAACTATGCACACATGACACCATGGAAATATTAGATTTTTATGTTACATTTAAATTATTAGCTCCCGGAATAGAGCGCAGAAGCAACATGAGACATGTAGTTTGTACCGGTAAGACTTTGTATTATTGGGCCTTTCTGCTCCTAGTTAAAACCTTTAGGCATGTGGGGAATTTGTGATCAAAGTGTGTATTGTCTTTAGCTAACTGATGATCTTGGTATGCATTTTTGAGCTCGGTTGAGCCACAAAGGTTGCATATTTTTGTAATCCCTTCTATTTTGCAAAGGGCTTGCCATCAACTTTGAGTTGGTGGTAAAATGAACTCATCCCAATGTCATGACCCCCAGAAATGGAATTGGCTACCTGGAGCATTATCGAGTAATACATCGATGAGTAAATGCTTATTTCAGCATCTTTAACAGACAACTTAATATCATCTCCTGGAATGCTGCAGGTTTACACAATTCCCCTGAGAAACTGAACTATCTCCTTTCTCTAAAAACTGACATATTGTGTATCCAAGAAACATGGTGTAAAGATATACAATATGGGGGGAAAGACTATTTTGTTTTTGAGGCCCCAGCTACGCCATCCTATAGAGGTCATGCAAAAGGGGGAATTGTCTGTTTTTTATCTAATGCTTTCCAATGGCAATTCTCTCATCATGTTGATATTAGTAAACTCTTTCAAGTAATATCCATTAACAAGTTAGCTTTAGAGGGTCCTCGAAAGTCTTTGGTGATTATTAATGCATATATACCCCCAGAACATAAATTTACTGCTGTTTTAAAGCGAATGTTCTTATATATAAAACAGTTGATAGAGGGGCCTGTCCCTCCATATATTCTCCTTATGGGTGACCTGAATTGTAAAGTCTCCAACATAAGCCTAGAGCTATTTAGAAATAAGACAAAGGAAGAAGCGTATAACATTCCTCAATCTCTTTTTCCTAATAAAATAAAAACCAACAAAAGAGGAAAGATCTTATTAGAGGAATTAAGCTTGGTAGAGGGGCTTATAGTAAATGGCAGAATGCCCTCTGATGTCCCAGCTAAGTTCACACATGGGTCTTACAAAGGTGAATCTATTTTAGATTATGTCATCACAGACTATGAAACGTACTCTTTTATTCAGGATATTGTGATCTCAAACTCTACACTGAGTGATCATAAAATTATTAATACCACAATTTCCCTCCAACCCCCGGCGGCTGAATCCTGGTCTTTGAGTAATACAGGACTTAATATTAAGTGTAATGGAGGCAGATGCTTCTGGGACTCTAGATCCCTAAAGAATGTTCAAAGTATCCTGGTCCAAACCATATTGGAACTAGAGGAATGGCAAGGTTCAGAACTCCTTCAGTTTGAATTATTATCACAGAAACTAAGAAGGATGGCAAAGACGAATTGTAACCCTAAAAACCTTCCACGCCCTCCGCCTCTATTGCTAACCTTAAATAAGGAAGTAAATAAACTCGTTAGGCAATATTACCTAAATAGAACTGGAGAAAACGAGCGAAACTTAGCCCTACTCAAAAGAAGGAGGAATAGATTGAAAAATAAATTAAAGAAAGAAAAAGAAGACAAATTATGGATACGGTTAAGAGAGGCATCCGTCTATAATAATTCTAGAGACTTCTGGTCTGTAATAGGAAAAGGATGTGGAACGCGAACTCTTCCGACACCAGTTTCTATAGCAGAGGAAGTATGGATGACATTTATCTCTAATCTTTACGCTTCCAATAGAATGGAAGACAATAATTTGGAACCTATCCTGAATAAAGATGATAATATAGATCTTCCTACTGAAGAATCTATAGCAGCTGTGATAAGAAGTATGCGCTGTTCCGGAGCCATGGGCCCGGACGAATTGCCCATGACTATGATAAAGCAGGATGTTATCCTATGGAGCAAGATATTACTCCCATTGTTTCGGAGATGTTTTATTACTAAATTAGTCCCCAATTCTTGGAGGGGTAGTATTCTGATTCCCATATTTAAAAAGGGAGAACGGGATAACCCTAAGAATTATCGCTTAATTGCACTTTTAGATTCAATAGGAAAAATCTTCGCAAAATGTGTTCTATTATTAATTATGAAATGGATAGACGTAAATGATATTTTACCTATGCAGCAAACTGGCTTCCGTAAAGAGCATGGAACCCTGGATAATTTAACTGCCCTACAGGTGCTTGTAGACAAATATGTTCGAGTTAGAAGAGGCGGAATATATGTGGCATTCATTGATTTTTCAACTGCGTTTGATAAGGTAGATCGGTCAACGCTATGGAAAAAACTTGCCACAATGGGTATGCCAGCATACTTGTTAGAATTGGTAAAATCCCTTCACACCAACACATGGTGCAAGCTGTTGCTGGGTGGGGAAAGGGGGCTTTCCCAATTAATCCCTTCCCCGAATGGATTAAAGCAAGGATGCATACTAGCACCTATTCTGTTCTCCCTATATACAGCTGACCTACCGTCCCAAATAACATCCAGTGGAGGAATAGCCCCAAAAATTGGGGGAGTACCGATATCTGTTTTAATGTATGCAGACGACATACTTGTTCTTGACTTAACTCCGAAGGGCCTGTCAAATCGCCTGCATACATTATCACTCTTCGCAGATAAACACTTTATGAAAATCAATGCTACTAAAAGCAAGATTATGTGTATTTTCGGTAAGAAAAAATGCAGGTCCGCAAACTACAACTGGACTTTGGGAGGACAGAAATTAGAGGTAGTTAAAACCTACACCTTCTTAGGGAAAATAATTACAGCAAACATAAGTGAGACTGCCCACATAGAGCACAATTTTTTTTTTTTGAAAAAAACTTTTATTGCAAAAGTTGCCAACTGTCTGAAATCAAATGTCATTACAGTCCGACCATACAGTGCATCAACGTGTACACAAGTTACAAAGACAGATTCGCAGCGCCTAATACACAGCCGGTGTGCTGGCATCCCGGAGGCCCAGCGGCGTCACTCAGTGTCACAACTCGATCAAAAGCAAAGCGATCTTGCACTGTTGGTCCCCAGCGTGTCAGCAAGACAGTCGATAGGCAATAAATGGAGGCATAATAGTGCGGTCTTTCATGAACCAGGGAAGGACAAGTAACCAGAAGTAAGGAAAGGGAAAAAACTAACCTAATCTACCCCCAAACCCCCCCCAGGCCCACCCCGTGTGCTATTGAGTACCGTAAAGGAGTCCTAGTGTCTCTTCCTGCCTACGTAATGTCGTGTGCGTACCGTGTATATTCTGCACCCGCCCCCCGCTAGCCCTGTCCCCTAAGCCATGTCACACCCCTCCCCCCGACCCCGTCCCATACCTACACCTCCCCTGTGCCCACCTCCCCCCAGAAGAACATTAAAGCCCCTCCTGCGGCGAGTGACTTCGCTCCAGAGCAGTATCTAACCCCTCCTCCCGTGGGTCCACCTCCTCCGATATGTCACTGTCGTCCACCTCCCCCCTTTGTTGGTACTCCTTGTAGAGTTCCCAAAATGACTTCGGTCTACTCCTGGGCGGCAACAGCTCGCTGTACACTTCCGTCTGTGTGCAACAGTATTGGAGATCCCTGAGCCATCTCGCCTTTGTGGGGAGAGGACCGCGCATCCAGCACGCAGCCACCACCCTCCTGGCCAGTAGTAACGCCACGTCCACTAATCTGCGCAGCGCAGGAGCCAACGGCTTGGAGAAGCCCAGTAGCGCGAGCGCCGGAGATCTCAACAGAGGTTCCCCTATAATTTGTCCCAATTCCGCGAAAACCTCCTCCCAGTACGCACTCACTCCCGGGCACAGCCATGCCAAGTGTAGAAAATCCGCGGACCCAGTCCCGCAACGCTCACACTCCGGGGAGCCACGTAGGCCATAGCGGTGTAACCGCTCTGGAGTATAGTACACTCTCTGCAGATATTTGAAGTGCACCAAGCGGTGTCTGCCATTGAGCGAGACCCTGCGAGTGTTGGCGCAGCAGTATTGCCACATGGCGTCGTCTATAGGGGATTGCAGATCTGCCTCCCACGCCGCTCTAGGGGTCGAAGTAGGGAATGTCTGATATGAAGGCCCAAGCCTGTGAACCGCTGAAATCAATTTGGCCGGTGTGTTCGTTCTGATGACGTACGTCAGTTCTGGGACCTCTTCAGGCTCCTGTAGTGCGGGGCCCAGTATTACTCTGCAGGCCGACCGTATCCTGTGGTACTGAAACTTCTGCAGCAGCGATGGGGACGGGGCGACGGGAGGGAGCTGTTCCCAGGTTTTCAGCGTTCCATCCAAGAATAGGTCCTCCATGGTGTGCACTCCCAGGGCCTGCAAAGCCTCTACCACCCCCCTCTCATTGAGCGGATCTAACCACAGGGCCCAGGATACCGACATCCGTGGGGAGTACAGCAAGGGGCACCCCCTTTCTCTCTGCAGAGCTCGCCACGCATGGTTCGTTGCTTTAAGCGAGTCCATGCGCCCGATTGCTCGGTCCGTAGTGAGACAGATCGTGGCGGGTAAGGGAAGAGGATCAGCAAATAGCTTCTCCAGGATGAGATGCGGAATGCGGGCATCCCCATGGACCCAGGAGTGTAAATGGGTCGCTTGCGCCACCCGGTAATAGCGCTCCAGGTCCGGCGCCCCCAGGCCCCCCTTTTCACACGGGAGCATCAGTGTCTCCCATTTAACACGAGGTTGCTTCCCGCCCCAGGCAAGCTTAATCAGTACCTGGTTCAGGCGTCTAAAGAACGCTTTCGACAAGACCACCGGAATATTAACAAAGAGGAAGAGAAACCGGGGGAGTACCACCATCTTCATAAGGGCAATCCTGCCCATCAATGAGAGAGGGAGCTTGATCCAGGCATCCACATCCTCCTCAAGCTTGGTGAATGCGACCCCATAGTTATCGCGGATCAGGATCTCTGGGTCCGTGTGGAGACGGATGCCCAGGTATCTCACTGAGTCATCCGTCCATTGTAGAGGATATTCCATCTCGAACGGCTGCGTGACTGGGGTCAGGGGGAAAGCAATGGACTTATCCCAGTTCACTTTGAGTCCCGATAGCGCCCCAAAGCGTACCACCTCCCTGAGAATTGGAGCTAGGTTATTGACCGGGTCTCGGACGTACAGTAAGGTGTCATCTGCATAAGTAGAGATGCCAATCTTATACGTGGGGAAGCTGACACCCTCCAGGCTATGATATTCACGCATGGCGCACGCTAATGGCTCAGCAACCAATGCATACAACAGGGGGGACAAGGGGCGTCCCTGCCGGGTGCCTCTACCAATGAGTATCGGTGCCGAAACTCTGTCGCCGACACGCAGGCGGGCCGTAGGGTGGTGATAAAGAGCCCCAATTCTCTGAAGAAACGGCTCTCCCAGCCCCAGTTTGCGCAGGACCCTAATCATGAACGGCCATTCGACGGAGTCGAATGCCTTTTCCATGTCTAAGAATATTGCCAAGGCGGGGTTCTCCTGTTTCACATGCTGCATCGTCCCCAGCACCGTGCGGATGTTATAGGTTAGGTTCCTGCTGGGTACAAAGCCCGATTGTTCCGGCGCCACTAAGGTCGGGACCAGCAGCGCGAGTCTGTTGGAGAGGACCTTCGCGTAGAGCTTCGCATCCACGTTCAGCAAGCTGAGCGGACGGTACGATCCACATTGGTCCAGGGGCTTCCCCGGTTTCGGGATCGTGACCAGCAACGCTTCCCGCATCGAGGTCGGCATTTCGCCCTCTTCGCAGATCGCGTCAAAGAGGGCAAGCAAGTGTGGGAGCAAGAGGTCCTTGAAGGCTTTGTAAAAGCCTGCCGTTAGGCCGTCAGAGCCCGGGGCGCTCCCCGAGCGCATGCCACTCAGTGCATCCAGAATCTCGTCCTCATGAAAGGGGGCCATCAGGAATTCCCTGTCTGAATTCTTAAGGAACGGCATCGAGATGTAATCCAAGTAATCGTCTATCTCGGCTTCCGCACCTCCCGCCCTAGCTCGGTACAGGTCCGCATAGTATCGGCGGAACGTCTCTAATATTTGGTCCTCCTCGACCACTCGAGTGCCCCCCGGAGTCCGCAGTTCATCTATCACCAATGGTTTACGGGACCCCTTGGCCATACGCGCCAGCAGAGCCCCCGGTCTCTCCCCCTCTCCAAAAGTCCGGGCCGTGGCATACTTCCCCATATAGAGAACTTCCCTATCCGCAAGCGCGTGATATTCCGCTAGCGCGGGCGCTAGGTCTTGTCCCGCCTCTCCCCCCGGGTCCACCAGCCGTTCCCTCTCCAGGGCAGCTATCTTGCCCTCCAGCGCAGAGAGATCTCTTCTAATGGAGCGCAGGACACTGGAGTGTTTGGACATGGCTATTCCCCTAATATAGACCTTAAAGGCCTCCCACACGGTAAAGACATAGAGCACAATTCTCGTAAAGCGTTGTCACATGGCATGGGATTGTGCTCTTTGTATAATGCTACAGGGAAGAGACACTTTAAATTATTCCTTGATGTGTTTAAAGCCAAGATACCTGCCACTCTCCTTTATGGGATTGAATTAGTGGATATAAAACATTGGGGATTTGTGTCGAAAGTAGAAGGAAAGATCTTAAGGAAAATATCATCCCTAAATACAGCCTGCTCTGACAGCTCATGCAGGCTAGAATTTGGTTTGAGAAGTGGTTGGGTGCAGGGGCTGATTGCCCTTGTAAGATGGGTAGCCTGTCTGGTTAGAGGAAAAAATGGTTCCCTGAGAGAAGCGATTAAAAGAGAACTTCTGGGGGATCTCAATGACTTCTCTCTACTGGTTAAAAACTTTAGAATGGCTGTTGATCTACTAGAGTTGGATGCAAATATCTTGTTCTTATTAGACCCTGTTGAACTTAAGACGAAATTAAAAAATGCATCCTGGGAACTATGTTATAAACTAGATTGGATTGCCCAAACAAAGAAAAAAGATAGACAATCTTTGTTAAATACATACCTGTTTAAACAGCCCCAACAATATCTCACCTGGAACATCCCTCATAGAATCAGAGGGTTATGGTTTTTATTGAGACAAGATCTGCTTCCTTTAAATTCTCTTTATGCAAAATGGTACGGTGTGTCTCCCGTATGTAATTTCTGCCATAATGAGGTACAGAATCGCAATCATGTCTTGTTTGTATGTAAGGTATTGCGTCCTTTTCGCCTCAAATGGCTAAAACCAATTTGTCTACAGCTAGGAATTTTAAATGTATATACTTTCCTCCATGCACTTTATAGCCCACCTAATGAAATATTTTGCTATAGAATTTTTAACTTTTTTAAATGTTTTTTAGATATTTATTAATAATGCACGAGAATGGCTGAGGACTGCGAGACTAATGACTGTATGTTCTACATTGCTTCTTCTATACTGTAAGATGTTATTTTGTTGACTTTTTTATGTGATGTATATTGTATGCTTTATTTTATGTGGCCCTCATTGAGAGCCAAAACATAATAAACTTTGAATTGAATTGGTGGTAAAATGCAAATGTTTTGCGAGCACAATTCACTCACAAAACATTTCGACACACAAATGTGAATTGGTATTAGGAAAGAATGCACTAAACATGCCCCTCCCGAATACCGATGTGCAATTCCAAATTGTGATCTGGTAACCGATTACCTATGCACAATGCCAGCATCCGTGACAAAGCCCTCAAATGGGTCTGCTCCTTCTTCAATGGCCGAACACAGAGAGTCAGACTTCAACTGTTTAAATCAGAACCCTAAGAGATCAGTTGTGTAGTGAGTGCCTCAGGGATCTTCTTTGAGCCCCATCCTCTTCAACATCTACATGGCTCAGCTTGCAGCCATCGTGGGAAGCCACGGACTCAACATTGTCACCTATGCTGATGACACAGAGCTGATTCTTTCCCACACAGACAAACCCACAGCCGCCAAGAGCAACTTCCACAATGGTAGAAAGGCAGTTGCTACCTGGATGAAGGACAGCTGCCACAAGCTTAATCCAGACAAGACCGAAATCCTCATCCTGGACTCCTTCCTCTCAAAACAGGATGACTCTTGGTAGCCCGCAGTGCTCAGAATCCCCTCACACCCAAGGACCATGCACAAAACCTCAATATCATCCTAGACTCTTCACTCTTAATAAACTGCAAAATAAATGCCTTCACGTCGTCCTGCTTCTTCATGTTCTGCCTCCTTCGTAAGATCTTTAAGTGGATCCCCACCGAGTCCAGGAAAAAAGGTCGACCATGTGCTCATCAGCAGCAGACTTGACTATGGCAAATGCACTCTACGTCGGCACCACCCAGAAACTCCAAAATAAACTGCAGAACATCCAGAATGCTTCTGCCACACTCATCCTGAACATTCCATCCCGCAACCACAACACCGGATCTTCATACTTCAACTACCTCCTCTCCTTCCTCAGCCTCACCAGGCACCTTTGTGCTGCCCAACAAGCCCTGACCATCGTCCCATGGATCTGCAAGACCACAGCTGGAGGAAGATCATTCTCCTACCACGCTGCTAAGACCTGGATCTTCCTGCCTATACACCTCAGGCAATCACCACCACAATTCGGGAGGGACCTCAAGACCTGGCTCTTCGACTAAATCGCCGACCCAGTCCACCCCAGTGCCTTGTGACCCCATGGGGGAGTAGTCGCACTTTATAAGTCCCATATAGATAGATTGATTGATTGAGGGATTAGCCCCCTCTCCTGGTCACAAGCAGGAGTCTTTCAGAGCTTCTCCCCCTAGCACGCCTGACTGGCTGCTTGAAATCTGACAATGCTTGGGGTCTCAAAGCTTCCCTTCTTAAAGTTTCTTTCCAGACACTACCTGTGATTTAGAGTCTGAGTCTTTGAAGTTTAGGTTGGGGGTCTGCTTCATTTTGCAGTGCCCACTCCTTTGCCCCTTTCGTCCACCAGAAAGCAGTTTGTCAAAGCAGGAGGGTCTTCAAAGATGGTAGCCCCACAACACAGGCCAATGAAGTGACTAGTAGTTCACACCTGGATGCCAGCCACAGTGATATGTGCATCAAAAGATTAGCTCGGGCCCCCACCCCTACCTTTATAATTCTCTTATCAGCCCCAGCTCCTTCCTGAGATGTGCCCAGGACCCTTCCTTGTGACCTCTCACTGACTCAAAGACCACCATTTGAAGTGTACAGAGGAAGCTTGGCTCTCCCCTCTCCACTGTATGTTCCACCTAGCTTACTGGAATGCAGCAATACACAAATCTGTGGGGGGAATTTGTCTACCTCCTTATGTTTCATCGTGGTGTCTCCTAAAATGGTACCCAGAGTCAGTCATGTACTGTAGGAAACATACACCCTGCTTGTAAATTGATACTTGTATAGCGCACTACTCACCCGCAAGGGTCTCAAGGCGCTTGTACGAATACCGCTGTGGAACCCATCCTGGCTTTCCCTGTGAGGCGTCCACTCCTGGGCACCCCCAAGGTAGAGGCCAGACATCCTTAGCATTGTGGGATTAAGCAAGCTATTGCCCAGAGTTGGACTCCATGATTGGAATAGGCACTGAGGTGAGAATTATCAGGTCTGTGGAATTTTGAGCCCAAGACCCGCCGAGGCGGGGAATTGAACCCTGGTCCCGGGCCAGACCTCTGCATCAGGGTCTGCCGCTCTAACCATTGAGCCACACTTCTCCACTGCTTGTGTATACAGCTTACATACACATCACTACATCCTTCATGTATTATATGTATGGATAAAAGTCAGCGAGAAATCAATTTTTTTATATGGAATTACAAGTCCACTCGACTAGCATGGAAAAAGTTGAGGAGGAGAAGGGAGAAGGGTGGGCTCGCTCTTCCGGACCTGCAGTAGTATGCATGGGCTTTTCAGCTGTCCCATACAAGAATGCTTCTAAAAACGCCATTGGGTACATCATCTGGGACAATGTTTAAAGCCATGCTGAAGGGGTCGAACTTGGTAACTGACGGGTTCTTTTTCAAATTTGGGACCAGAAATTATTTTAAAAAGATTAAATTAAAAATTCTAGGATCCTTAGGGACAGCATGGTCTCAGATTAGGAAAAGAATAGGGCTGGCCTATTATTCCAACTATGCACCGATATGGGAATCCCCGGGTTTACCACTATGTTTGCAAGATAGATTGTCCATTCCTGTGAGGGAGTCCGGGGTGGTAAGATGGGAGAAGCTCATGGCTGAAGGGAGTTGAGGGCCTGGGAGAAATTACGGGAGTTGGTGGGCTCGGACTTCTCCAGATTTAAATATCTACAACTAGAAAGTTGGGCCAAGGTTTTGATCAGGAAAGGGGTCCCATTGGGAAAGATTAGTAGTCTGGAACAACAGCTAGTAGAGCGCCTAGGGGGAGGCAAGGAGGTTGCCCTGTGGTATTGGACTCTGTTGGAGGAGGTGGATAGGGACCTGGTTCTTCCAGATGACCTATGGGGCGAAGAGCTCGGGCTCCCATGTGAGGCGATATGGATAAAATCCTTCACCCTCCTATACAAAATCGCGAAACCAGCCTGGCTTAGGCGGAATCACCTGTTCACGCTACACAGGGCCTACCTTACGCCCCTGAAATTGTCTAAATTCCTCCCGGGAAAGAAATGTAATAAATGGAACCACAGGGCAGCATCGGACGTGCATATGTTCATGGACTGTCCCCATATCGCCAGCTTTTGGGAGGAAGTAAAAAGATCCTTGGATTCTATCTTAAACATCTCGCTGTCACGCATGCTGCCACTAATCATCTTTGGCTCAAGACAGGCATAACTGGCCAGGCTAGGTCTTTTTTATTTTATGCGATCCTACTGGCCAGGAGGCAAATTTGCAAAGTTTGAGTGGAGAATACAGCACCGTCATACTCGGGCTGGCTAACAGCGTTATACGAAACATCTAAAGTTGACCTTGCTAGATCGGGAAACCAAAGAAATCTGGCCTTTTGGGACATGTTGGTTCAGTGGAGAGGATGATCACAGGGTTTTTTTTTTCTTCCCCGGGTCCAATGATTATGCCTAGAATACTCCATGGACTAAGTACAAGGGTGCCCGTCGAGATACTGTTGGTCCGGCAGGTTGAAATATACCGAGATGGAGAAGGAGTAAGGGTGTGCTCGTACTCTATCCCCCCCCCCTTATTTCTTTCGGGACTCTCCTTCCAGCAGTATCAATAATCGTGTCGCAATACACGAGGGGGCAAAGATCTGAAGCCTTCTGGCATGTGACACGCAAGGTGGTTGGCGATTCTGAATGGAGAGCAAGGCAAATGAGGATACGAAAAAAAGAAAATCCTTCATGTATTATACCACTCAAAGGCACATATGCACCCAGCACGTGCATTACATACACACATTCATTAGTTCCACAATAGTCTTGTTTTATACCACGCATAGGCACATCTACATCCAGTACATGTACACCACACATGCACTGTGCAGCACTACAGACCACACATATGTAGGCCATGAGAGAGTAAAGCACACAGCAGCAGAACTTTGAATGAGTGAGCCTGTATGCCTCACTGCAGTGACACATGGAAAAGGACCTTTTCACACATACTGATCACCACGGTTTGCTGCCACCTCATCGCTTGTGGTGCTTAACTCCTTGTGTAGTCAGCAGCCTTTCGCCACTATGAGAGTAAAGCTTTGGGTGCCTCTACCCGTCCAATAAGACTGCAATCCAAGAGACAGACGTGTGTCATGGAGCACATGCATGATCTTTGGTTACCTATGGCAGCACAAATCAGCATTAGGGATCCAGACATCAGTACAGTTGGCGCGCTCAGCGCAGCGGTTCACAGCCATTACCATGCAGAGGACTTTTTGGTATTTTGTGAAATAAATGTTATGGGGGCTTGTGTGTGGACTGTTCCAAACATCACAAGAGGCTCAGCATAGAGGTGTGGGGGGCCACTCACTTGACTGCTGTTTCCACTGCAAGGGTACCGGACTTGCTGTGTTGCTTCCTGCGTTGCCAAGAAGAGAAGGATTGCCGAGATCTCTGTGTTCCGCTTTGCTGCCTCCCCGGGGACTCGCTGGTGTGAGCGAGAGCTGCTGTCTGCTGCTCTGACCGTCGCTCCCAGCTGGAGTCTCCAGGGTCGAGGCAAGGGCGTAAATAAGGACTACATCTAGCCCGGGGGACTGCGAGGACCAGCAACCCCTGCCTGGAGCAGCTGCTGCCTCTTCCCCCAGGCGACACGCCCACGGACACGCCCACCGGCGAAATCACTACTTCAATTCGTGACACCCGCTTCGCGGGCGCCACTCACTTGACTGCTGTTTCCACTGCAAGGGTACCGGACTTGCTGTGTTGCTTCCTGCGTTGCCAAGAAGAGAAGGATTGCCGAGATCTCCGTGTTCCGCTTTGCTGCCTCCCCGGGGACTCGCTGGTGTGAGCGAGAGCTGCTGTCTGCTGCTCTGACCGTCGCTCCCAGCTGGAGTCTCCAGGGTCGAGGCAAGGGCGTAAATAAGGACTACATCTAGCCCGGGGGACTGCGAGGACCAGCAACCCCTGCCTGGAGCAGCTGCTGCCTCTTCCCCCAGGCGACACGCCCACAGACACGCCCACCGGCTACACGCATAAAACATCGCGTGGACTCACGCGACGCGGGACGCGCGCGGGACCAAGCGCGGGACTAAGCCCGGACAAAGGGCGGGCCGTCTGTGGCCGTCCGGGGTCGACCGAGGACGGGACGGGACACCCCTCTTACATCGACTTCAGGAGATCGAGCCCACCTGTTTATTTGTCCACAATACCCCTCAATGATGGCTCTGAAAAAATTGCGCTCAAGAACAATTTACATGAAACGCATGGGTACAGATGCAGCCATTAGAAAATCTGTGGATAAATCATTGAAACCCGGCCAAATTACCAACACACCCGCAATAACCAAATACTTTTCTACTCTTTCAGAGAAAAATCACTCATCACCTCGAACATCGGTAGAAGAAAATAAACATATTTCTATTTCCATTGATAGTGAACGCCAGTCAGAATTATTAGCTGTACCAGGGAACAATAACCAAGAATCTTCTAATCCAGAGTTAAATCAGCCAAAAAATCCGCCCTCGGAAGAATATTCCCAAATGATTCTAGAAATGTCGCAAATAACACCTATCAGGCAACAGGAGAACAAATCAGCTAATGATGCCTCTGAAGAGCAGAAATTAACGTCTCCGCTAGGAAAAAATCAACCATTCACTAGTTCCCCAGACAAATCACCTAATCTGTTCTCAAATCAATCCAATCTTACAAATCTTTATTTCCCTAACGCGACCCTTCCAGCTGCCTTTCCACCCCTGTCCAAAGTACTCTTCTCCCTTCAAGACATTCTGGAATCAGTTCTCACACATCTCGGCCAAATCTTAGCCAACTCAGATGACACATTGGACGTCCAAATAGGCATTCTCAAACATCTGGTGGAAGAAAAAAAGAAAAAAGAGTCACACATAGCCTCTTCTGTGGAAACAGAAACGGTCAGACAGGTACCATCTGTAGCTGGTTGCAAAAAAAGTTCAAGATCTCAAAAAATGCAAAGTGTAAGTACGCAAACATCAGATGCGAAAATAAAGGAGAGTGAATTGAAGAATCTGCAGACTAAGGAAAACCCACCCTTAATCTTCTCTCTAAAAAAGCTTTTCAGTGAAGAAAAGGAAAACACTTCGGAAAATAGTCTCAAAAACTATCCCATCTTTTCCAATAAAGAAACTGAGATTGGTTATGGTAAGATATCCACCGAAAACAATATACATCTGCCGAATGATAGCAAAGACAATGAAACCAAACAGACAGAAAAAATCGAAAAAATGACTGATGTGAAAGAAAATATGGGCAAGAAAAAGCGAGGACGTCCCCTGAGAAGAATCCATAAGAAAAAAGGGAACAAACTCAAATTTCAAAAACATACTTATGCTAACTTGGAGATCACTCCACCGACTAAAACAACTACGCCGACGAAGCCTTTGAATCCTAATGCAGAGGAATATTGCCAGTCAATAGTAAGAAAACCACTAGAGCAAAATATCGTCAATCCAAAAAATCTACAAGACCATATAACTTGGCAGTGGGACAGAATAACATCAAAACACTTAACTATCGAGGAACTCTTTCCAACAGATAATATCCCGCTCAATCGAGGAAGAATAGTTCAGCTATTGCAAGAAATTCCTTCCTTGGCTTCTCTGACAAGTAGAGAAATAGACCTAGTAAGCTTTCCAAAAATAGAAAATACTCAATTCGCACAAGTGTCATTCTTCTCTTCAGTTCTCCCGGGTCTAATCATGAGAGAAAAAGAAATTCTACAAAAACACGGATATGATGTAATCTCAATTTCAGACATCAAAACCAACTTTCAAAATCCCGTAGTAACTAAACAACATCTTGCAGATAAAATACCTAACATCGAAAGGGATGAACGTACACTAAACTACATGAGGAAAGACAAATTAAAAATACAAGTAAGGCAAGGCGCAAGGTCGGTGTGGTCAAGGAACATTAATCCAAAAGAAGATGAAGATTACCAACAATCTTGGTCGTGGTTACCAGAAGCATTAAATGGCAAAAAAACGGACAATCTACATCAACGTCAGGTTTAACAAAGGTCTGAAAATATCCCTATGGAATATGGCCGGGAAAACTTACAATAAAATGAAAGGTGTAATAAAAGATAATCCAGATATTTTAGCGCTGCAGGAAACTTGGTCAACCACCTCCTTCACGCAAAAAGGTTATTACGTATACGACAACCCAGCAAAAGAATCTAAAAGGGGTCACGCGAAAGGAGGTATGGCAATCCTACTGAAAGAAGACTATAGCTGGTCACAAGAAAGTATTGATACATATTCGTACAATCTACAATGTATCAAAATTCAACTCAGATTACAGCCTACTGACACTTATAAAAAAATATTACTCTTCAACATTTACGCACCACCAAGTAAAAAACATGATTCCTTATTCGATCATCTCTTAGAAACCATATCCAACATCCTCGAAGATCAGCATCACTTACCGTATATTTTGATGGGTGACCTAAACGCCAAAATATCAAATAGCGAAATAAAGAAATGGTCATCGTTATTTAAGGAGGAATCATTGGAAATAGCACTCCCGCAACTTCCGAAAGGAGTGAAGTCGGATAAAAGAGGAAGCCTGTTATTATCGTTCCTCCCAAGTATAAACGGGATAATCCTAAACGGAAATATTAATGGAGATAAGCCAGCTTCATTCACAAGACAAGGAAATGGAGTTTCCTCCATCTTAGATTACTTTATATGTGAGAATGAGCTAAGAGAACAAATCTCCGACTTGTCTGTCAAGTTCAACGATGAAAGTGATCATGCCACTCTCTGCTTATCTACACTCTGGACGCCACCAATCACTTATCAGATCGACCCAATATTTAGTAAGACCACAATAGAAGTAAATCCAGTCCAGCGTCGGATTTATTGGGAGGCGGAAAACTTGGACTATTTGAAAGTATTAATCTCACAATTCCAATTGTTAACCAATATTTACTCTGAAGATCCTATCAAAAACTACGAAATTGTACTACATGAACTCAAAAATGCAATACAATGCAAATTAAAACAGGACAGACCAGCACAAAGAAAGTGCGTCAGCAAGCACAAAAACTGCAATCAGCCTACGGTTAAAATGTTAAACAGGATGATTCGGGCTCAGTACCTGTGTAAAACACCATTATATAAAGCTGAAATAAACAAATTAAAGAACCAAATCCGTAGGCAACGTACTAGACAGGAAAGGTTGATACAGGATCGCAATTGGATGGATATCCAAATAGCAGCAAGGCAATGTAACCAACGAAAATACTGGTCCTTGATTGCAAAGATGACGGGAACTAAAAAGAAGCTCGAAGCAATTCCCGTCTCGGAAGAAGATTGGGTCACATTTTTAAATGATCTGTATAAATCCAACATGAAGGATAAGGCGAGAAACGCATTTGAACAGAAAAAGGAAAATAATGACACAAAACTCTCCAGGGCCTCGGCAGCGTCAATTGCCTTGAACATCAAAAAGGCAAGAAGTACGGGAGCATCCGGTCCTGACCAGATCCCGATAAAGGTTTATCAAGCCGACCATAAAGCTTGGGGCCAGATGCTAGCGCCACTATTTAATTACATATTCGACTCTGGGAACATTCCAAACTCGTGGAAAGGAAGCACAATAATTCCTATCTATAAAAAAGGAAAAAGGACTGTTGCTGGCAATTATAGACAAATTGCCTTAATGGATTCTGGCGGAAAGATCTTTGCGGCTGAAATTCTTGACCGGTTAAAGCTTTGGGCTTTTTCAAATGGACTAATCCCCATGTTCCAAGCCGGGTTCCGATCGCACCACTCGGTTACGGATAATATAGCTATCTTTCAATTTCTATTAGATAAATACGTAACCGGGAAATCGCAAACAATATATGCAGCCTTCATCGACTACTCAACAGCATTCGACAGGGTCGATAGACCAACACTATGGTCGAAACTGAGAAAAATGGGTATCCCAGAGCCTTTATTGCAACTAATTGTGAACCTACATAGCAATACCTGGTGCCGTGTCCAAATGGGGGGCGAGAGGGGCATGTCAAAAATAATACATACGTCTAATGGCCTAAAGCAAGGGTGTCTGTTGGCCCCGATTTTATTCTCTCTCTACCTGAGCGACCTGCCGTCGCATCTACAACAAGGGCAAAGCACCCCACCGAAAATGGCATCTCATCCGATACATTGTTTACTTTATGCGGACGATATCGTTTTGTTTGATCTGACACCCTTTGGTCTCCAAAATCTCTTGGACACTTTATACAAATACTCGAAAGATCATTTTCTAACTCCAAACATCAATAAAACTAAAGTAGTTGCATTTACAAAAAAGAAGAAAGAAGTGAGGTTCCAATGGAAACTGGGAAGCGAGATCTTGGAACAGACTAAGGAATATACTTATCTAGGAAGAATCTTTTCGCATAACTTGAGTAACAGGAAGCAAATCACCCATCTAAAAAGGAAATGTGACCTACACGCAGGCGCAATATCACGCCTGTATAGGAAGACTGGAAGTAGGCACTTCTCAGCACTAATAAAAATATACAGAGCCAAAATATCTCCGGTTCTATCTTACGCCTCAGAACATATTCCCCTAAAACAATGGAGTTATATGGATACAAATGAAGGGAAAACATTAAAAAAACTACTGAAAGTTTCCAACTCAACACCTGTACAGGCCCTAAGACTCGAATGTACGATCACCAGCGCATTTGCAATATCAATAGCAAGCCTTATAAGGTGGGCCTATAACCTTCTGCATGCTAAGGCTGGTACCCTACGACATCTGCTAAAAATCGAGATCTTTAGAGAGGATGCCATCAACTCTACTTTTGTGAAAAACCTGGGAAAGGCGTTCAGTCTAGCAAAAATCAAAGCAGAAATGTTATCCTCTTGGACTCCCGCACAACTCAAACTATTTTTAAAAACATTTTCACCAAAATTAAGTTACGAGTTAGATTATTTACATTGTACCAAACTATCCTTGTACAAACCTTATGCTGACTCCCAAGAATATAAGTTAAAATTGCCATATCTGGAATACACTCTTACCCATGGCGTAAGGCGTACGATCATGATGTTACGTCTGGGTATTCTCCCTTTGTTATCTTTTACCTCCACCTGGAAACCAAACAGTTCCTCTCAATGTAACCTGTGTTCGGGGGGTAAACAGAACTTAGAACATATGCTCTTTGTATGTCCAAATAAAGTCGTTGTTACTGCTAGGGTAACATGCCTAGAACCAATATATCGGTCCTGCAGGATTACGAAAGCAAGGGATTTCATCTCTATGTGTGCTTATCTACCTAACGAATATGTTTGTAATAAGATTTATAAATTTTTTAAAATAACTCTGAAAATGTTTTAAATTATATGTAAATGTACTATGTATTTTCCTTTTAATGATTTTGTGGTCCTCGAAAGAGTACCGAAACAAAATAAACTTTTTGACTTTGACTTTTGAGGTGTGGGGGGTGGGTAAAGCTTAGCGATTAAGGGGTCTAAGTGGGATTATTAAATTATTTTTACATCCAACCAAAAGTGGGTTCGTGAAAGGAAGGTACATGAAGGATAATATAAGCGTTGCAAACCGTACTGAAAAAAATAATGACCCCCACCACAATAATTTTGGAAAAGTGTTTGATACTGTAAATTGTGGATTCCTCCTGCATATGAATGCCATTGTAGAGCATTTTAGAAGTCATGTTATTTTCCAATGGTAGTACAGACAGCACACATTACTGGACCATCACCTCCAAACCATCACTCTTGCGTCTCTGATAATGGATCTTGAGTATCTTCCCCTTTCTAAGTCGCAAATTATGGGTCCTGCTGTGCATTGCAGGTCTTTCAACAGGAAGCCTGTCATAATTATCGCCAGGATTGTGTACACAAAACAATACAATATGCACAATACCTATGACTGCGCTGTAAGGGCTTCATTCCCATAAATCAGATAAAAACTTGTTCTCAAATAACTTGCCAAACCTGATCTGCACATGATGCACTTCAATCCAAGGCATGTCACCAATTCTCTTTTTTCCGAATCACAAAGTACGTGCGCGAGTAGTAAAGTCATGAACCCGAAACTCCTTCCATTTCTGCACCTGAACACTTATGTCAACGCCGCTAGTCATGTGCTTGAATTATGCCCCAGGCTACTTTGTGACTCTAATCTTGCACGCATACACTTCCTTCAAGGTCTGCACTCAGATAGCTTTCCATGTCCACTGCCATCAGCAGTGACATAACATTAGCCCCTGCAGTAACTGCGGAGCTGCCCCCCCCCCCCCGAACTTCGGGGGCCCCTAAGAGCTACAACACTGCGCACGTGCACAGCCAAAAGGCTCCACCCAACACCTTCCAAGCCTGT
Organism: Lissotriton vulgaris; assembly: GCF_964263255.1. NCBI lineage: Eukaryota > Metazoa > Chordata > Amphibia > Caudata > Salamandridae > Lissotriton > Lissotriton vulgaris. The sequence goes on along the minus strand of NC_141699.1, from coordinate 1,088,152,355 downwards.
GGCGTGTGAAACTTTTATCTGACAAGCGAGAGCTTCCAGAGTTCTTGAACTCTCTAACCTAACAATAGCTCGGAGTTTCCCGCCTTTCTCACGAGGGTTAGTTGATTCACGTATCTTTAAAGCATGTTTTATAAACGTCCATAACTTGATTATCTTTTTATTGCAAAAGTCATAATTTTCACAGAGAAGCCAATCCCATATACAGGTTTCTGACAGTGATCGATTTGTTTAAGATGTTTTAAGAAACATATAAAGATTGTGGCAATAAACAGTGCAAACTCGCATACCTCCATTCCTTTATCCTTCTCTGCACCAGCCCTATTTCTTCCTTGCACATGGAATCTGCAGTTGGGTGGACACAAGAAGTAGGGTTTCCACCATTCCCAGAGAAATTTCCTGCTCAAGTTTTAAGACTGGAAAGACCTGGAAATTATACTTAAATAGAACTTTATACAAAATCGTCTGTATTAATTTTTAATACTGCCTTTCTGTGTTACCCTTACTTTAATAGTCAGTGAGGGATCGTTTATGCATCTGTAGAATCTAATATAACGAAAGATCTTCCTATCTAAAAACTGTAATAATTAAGGAAAAAATACCAGCTTTAGTTGATTTTTCAGATTTTCATTTTGGCCGGAATGTAAAAAGCAATTGTCTAGCTGGCAACACCATCTGGAAGCCACACCCGACTCTAGCAGGGCCGTTGCTGAAGACTCCCAAGGTGTGAATCACAAAGGTAAACTTTCACTTTTGTGTAGGTTTAATATTTTTCTGCTATTTACAAACTCAAAGTTAATAGTAAGTTTATGACTGCAAAGAGTCTGCAATGAGGTGGTGGGTGGGGGGGATGGAACACTGAGATTGAAAAGACAGGAGGGGCCCATCTTTATATGTGCAGAGCTCCCCATCCCGACTAAAAGTTACTATTAATTCATAGATTGTGAATATCGAAAGAATAGTAAGTTTACCTTATTGAATCAGGCCCCCAGATGGGGAGCACCAGCTATTGGAACTGAAGGTGGCTTTTATAGCCTTCAAAATGCGCACCGAGATCTGGTGCTCCTGACGCCAGAACTGCTGCATGGGGGGGTTTGTGCTGGGATGGCAGCAGGATGTCAAGGAAGAACATTTCTGCTACACTGCAGGCTTTTGTCCAAAAGGGAAGTTTGGGATATCAGCGATCCCACTATTTGGCAGACCATCTTCTGGCTCTTGGCCCCAGCATGGACTGCAAGATCACAACCCCTACGCCCTCTGTTCTGGGCCTGTCTCACCCCTCAAACCCACTGCACAAATGTATCATCAATTCACTTGGTCGAGTAGTAGAGACAAAGTTCTATCTCAGCCTTGTCTTTGAAGCAAAGAGTCTGCATGTTGCATAAGATCACTTCGTTAATTAGTAAGGACTTATTTATGAGAGGCTTGCGCCACCGGAGCATCACTTTTTTGACGTTCCAGTGGCACAAGCCTCGCAATCTTATCTATGAGGCAACGCAAGGCCACTGTGCAGGGCTTTGCAAGGCCTCAAGATATGGAGTGAGACAAAGCAGTGCAAGTCGCTGTCTTGCCGAACTCTGCATCAAGGAGACATTCCATGGATGTTGCAGTGGGTTTTCCCATGCGGCACCCATGGATTTCCACGCTGCCCCAGATTTACGTAATCTCATAAAGCTGGGGCAGCGCCAAAACCGAACCCCTCCCCAGAGGAGGCCTAATGAGGAGAAATATTTTGAGTTCCCCTTGTTTTATCAACTTTCCATGTGTGCTGCTGCCGCGCCATTGAAAGAGGAAAACGCCTCTCCATATTGTTTTTGTGCAGGAAGGTGTCCCTCATGCAAAGCGCCCGGATACCTGATATCTTTGGGTCGAGTTCACCATATATAAGACTCCTCTATCTTGATGAGCACCACGCACTGTTGTATCTCGCGTCCTTGCAACAAAATACCGGAAAATCTAGAGATAATTTACATTATACCATTACACTGCTGAGGTATGCTGCGATGTCCCAAGGGGAGGTATGATGGAAAAGAAAGAGAAAGAGACACACACACAACTTCAGGTTCTAAGAAGACACATTCAGATCTCTCCGGCAGATACATCAATTAATTAAGCTGTCCACTCATTTCGAGCCTCCTTGAAACGTTCTTTAAAAACATGTTCAGCTCACTGAGTTATCCTCAGATTACTTTATGTCTTGTTGGATCAGGATAGTAGAGAGGTGCATCAGGAGAGTCCTCGAAATTCAAGTGCCTCGGTTCTAGATTGTTGAACCTGCCTCATTTACACTTCAGAAAGTACCACAGCGACTGATTATAATATCGTCTTTGCCACATCACTGCGAGATCATTATGCGCATCATTGTCGGATCCCCATGACACCGCAACATCAGTGTAAAGTCCTCAATGGCGGATCACTGTGGACCTATCATTGTCACATGCTTGCAGGTGCATCCTTTCGCTAGCACCATAGGATCATCATTTCTACATCCCAGTTAGTAAATTATTTACTCAGTGCTTGGCAGTCGATACGATCAAGCCATCTTGTAATAAAACTCTGATTGTATGAAAATAGTTCTGACCCGTGGGGGAAGTTCGATCTGGACACATTTTTAGAAAAAGATCTTGGTGGAGAAGGCAGGGCAGTCCAGATCTATTGAGATGTGGCATTATTTTCCTTTCTCCCTACACTAGTGCACTTAAGGCTGCCAAACGCCAGCAAACCCACCCTCGGGCTAAAGGGTAAGGGTGTGTGCATTCTGAAAGGAATAGTTTTGACAGGGAAATAGCCATTTCAATGCGTTTTTAACCATGCAATGCCATTATTTCGCATGTGTTACAAGGCATGGGATGTAATGGCTATCCACATCGTTGTGAGGAAACTGAGGCTGTTTCCTCACAACAACGTGCACCGCCCATCAGACGGCCCTGGAAGCAGGAGAGAGGAACCACTAGGAGAGTGAGGTAAGGGGGATTGTGCTTGGGGTAGGGGTTACTTTTTCAGTGTTTAAAGTAGTGTCAAAGTAGTGTTGTAATGTTTGAGTAGTGTTTTAGGGTAGTATCGGAGGGGTTGTGTAGGGTGTTTCAGTGTAGGGACTAGAATCAGGGTAGGGCCTTGCAGGGGGTAGTCTCGGGTGGAGGGTTGAGTAGGGGTACTATATTAGTGTTTAGGGCAGGGTAGAGTCACTTACCTTGCAAACTTTTACCATGAGTATAGCTTTACCATGCATGCCTTGAAATTAAATGAAATCAAATTAAATACCAGTATTTGTAAAGTGCACAGCTGCCTCCGAAGTGGTGTCCTGGTGCTGGGGGCCCTCGGGAAGATTAAGCAAGCTATTGCCCAGAGTCACATGGTGCTGGGGGCTAACCTGTAGCCGGCGATCGAACCGTGAACCCTGTAGTCCAGAGTCAGGCACCCTGGCCGCTGTGCCACAACTCTTCCACAAATGCCTTTGCGTTGTAATGAAATGCGTGGTAAAGGCATATTCGTGGTAACATTTTGCAATGTAATGGCATGTCGTTGTCATTGACATCACGTAATAACACCTGCGTTGTAATGGCACGGGTGGTATGCAATGTAATGTCATACATTCCTTTTGGCACTGGAAGAGGACCCACCCTTCACAATCAAAAATTATCCTTCAATTTTTCCTTGGTATGTTTATGTGCTCTGTACCATGCAGCACACATGCAAAGTGGGCAAAATGGGGAGAAATTAAAGGATTTTAAAGGAAATTAAGATTTTGGCACAAATCCCTATATATGAATTCCTGTTATACTGAATGCATTTATTAGGCATACTCTTAACTTCTCCTTGACCTGAAAACATTTCAACCTGCCGCAATAGAAGGGACCTTCTTGTAAGAAAGAGATACATTTCCACATATGTGCCTCCCACAGACTCACCCTTGCCCCAGAGTACACATGTTATACATTGTAGTCTAAGTTATTCATGTAAACAAACACATCTGAATATACAAGAAATAAAGTTCATTAATTTTGAATTGTATAAAATTATAATTATTTTCAACAATGGCAAAAAAAATGCAAGATTTTGGAACAAATCCCTATCTATGAATTCATGTTATAGTGAATGCATTTAAAAGGAATAGTTTTCCACTGCATGCATTGCACTTTCCCTGAGTTTCCTGGACATTGCACCTACCCCTTCCCCAAATGCATTCCAACCTGTTGCAGTGGAAGGCAAGGGAATGCATGGGCATGAGAACATGTGTAGGGACCTTACTGTAAGAAAAAGATAAGTGTCCACATATCTGCCTCCCGCAGACTCACCCATGCCCTTGACACTAGGGAGAGTATTCACTTTTATTGACACACCGGCAGCGCAATGGACTTCCCAATTTTTTATAATGCCATGTAGAGCCACACATAGCGTGAACCAAAGAAAGGCTTGGCTAGTCTGCAGTAAGGCCAAGCCTTATAAACTATGAAACAACAACCAATTGCCACTACTGCAATTCAGGACCTCAGAATATTTCTCAAGTTTCAAATGATTTTGGTTATCCTCAATAGTGGCACTCATTCGTTTAGAGTAACGTATGTTGTCTCCCAGCGGGGGGCTTCAGTTGTAGTCGCTTCTTTGTTTGAGAGGGGAATTGTGATTTAAATCTTGCGTATTTAGTTGGCGTGTTTCCTGCTTGTATCGTTCCGATTTCTCTGTTTGGAAGCTCCCAAATCACAATTCCCCTCTCAAACAAAGAAGCGACTACACAAGAGCGACCCATAAGGGACTCACTGGATCAAGCTCTCAGCAAATTAACAACTGAAGCCCCCCGCGGGGAGATAGTATACGTTACTCTAAACGAATGAGTGCTCAGTTCGGGCTGGACTATTCCGATTGGGCACAGAGTCAAGACTGATTTGCATATGGCTGGGTCCAAACCGGAATGGCATGGCGAGTAGAAAACGATGGATTTAGGCCCAGATCTCTGCACTGGGGTGAATGTATGACATTGCTCTGCATTCTGTCCATCAAGTGTTGTTTTTGCATACATCTTGCTGATATGGCGCAATCCCGGCCTTTTATTTATAGGTATAAGGCATCATTACTGGGGGCTCCATCAGCTCATTCACAACGCCTAGATCAAATGTAGCTTCATTAAACAGTTCTCCCGCCGGGGGATGGCAGAAATGAGTTAAGTGAGTTGATTCCTCATATAAATGACCACACGATCTCCTATCCTCAATGGAGCACATTGCACAATTACAATCGCCCATCATAATGATCACACCATCGGTAGGGTTAGCATTACAAAGGCATATAGCTCTTTACTTACATTTCTTAAAACCAGACAAAGTTCTGTTGAAATCACATTGTTATAAAAATTCACTAGTATTACATATTGGTTCATAGGTATGGACACCTAAATTATCTGATAAAAGCTGCTACTCAAAAAAGTCTGTGTTTTGACAACTAACAACTTATTAGAGATGTACAGACTCAGACCTCCCTTAAGCCTGACCCCAAGGCCTTTCATGGCTGATGTGCGCAAAATGTTAAACCCATTAATATGGATTGGCTCATTGACCCAGGTTTCCTGTAATCCTATATTATCTCTATCCTGAATGAACTTGTGCCATTCTGGGTTCAATATATTCGATTGCAATCCTGCGATATTCCAGGGAATAATATCAAAGGGGGGCGTATTACCATTCGCAGGTGGCAGCAGTAGCATGTTCCTGGAGCTGATACTATCCCCAGTGTAGGGAAGTTCAAATAATTGCATGGTAGGAGCAATGTTAAGAGTGACGGGAACCTCGTTGCTTTCTTTTTGTCCCCTCACTCGATCCACCCCATATCTTACAAACTTGCTACCTTCTGACACCGTGTTACTTATCCCAGGTTGTGAGAGATCCTCCCCAAGAGTCCTTACTGTCTCAGTATTCTTGGCCGGATGATATGGACCGCATTCAGTTAGTCTATTTCCCCCAGGGAACTTAGGGCTTCAAATTGGTTGCTAATTGGACTATAGAATGTTTGTTGAAAACCTCCTAAGTAGTTCTCTGTCTCACTATGGTACTGTGGACGCCTGGGAGGTTGATAGAAGAACTCCAGTGGTAGGATATTTTTACCCCTTGTAGAGAAATATCTGGATCCAACCCTCTCCAGAATGGTTTTAATCTGGTAGGTGAGCCAAAAGCTAACACTATACAATCACCGGGCAGGGATTTAACAGATCCACCTACCCTGGCAATTTGTCTAGCCATTTTAAACTCGGCGAACAGGATGCTAGTAAGCCCCGTCCTTGCCCCCAAAAAATGTAGAGCCCTGTTTCTCAGGGTTGTCCAATGCTCTACTGTTCCAATTGGGAGTGGGGGGACATTCGCTAAGATAATGGTATATGGAGTTGCTTCGGGCGGGAGGGTCAAGTTCCAAGATTCTGGTGGGCATTCCTGCCTTGATGTTAGACTACCTGTTATATCTGAGGGATATTCACCATAATAATGGTCAGCATGGAGTTTTCCACCGGCCTCCCTCTTCCTGACCCTGGTGATATGTCTTGCCTAACATGGATTGACTGCACTTGGTTATAAAAGGCGTTGGGTGGTCTTACTATCAACGGCTCTGATCCAATCCGAACATTTGGAGTGTTAGGATCTAGCTGTGACTGTTGTGTCTGCTGCTGTCGTACAACCTCATTAACATTGCTCGCTGAAACATGACTGCCTTGTGTTGCTGTTTTTGAACTCGAATGGGTTGTTTGGCTACAGCAGGTACACACCGTCGGGTTAATGTTCAGAGAGCACTCCAGTGTTGCCAACCTGTTGTTAATTTGTATGAGCATTTGCTTTAATGGATCCAGCATATGTTCCACTGTTGATTCAATTTTTACCAAAAAGAACCTCCCACCGAAGTGCAGACTGAGGTCCTGGACATAAACTATCCTGACCACTTATAGTAGGGACCTGGAGTTGATTTGATGGCTTCCTCACAGGCCTACACTTACCGACCGAGTTTTTTGCAGGATTTCTTAATTTATTTATGCCCCGTCCCTTTCTCTTTTTAGGTGGGGGCATAAGTCTGTCATACACAATGGATTTAGCCTTTTGGCCTCTGGTGGTCACATTTGGCCTAGGCCTTTTATTACTAGGCTCTGGGTTCTCTGTTGGAACTACATCCTCTGGATCCTCTACAATAGATTGAGATATTACAGTTATACATGGATTACTATCATTACTAATTTGAGGAATTACTACTGTGGGGTGGGGGTTGCTATCGGTCCCACTGTATGGTTCTGTGGTTCCAACAAGAGCCTGCGTTCAGTTAGCTGTATTTCGTGAATTAACGCCAACTCAGCCCTTAATAAAAACGCATCTAAGGTTCCCACCACCCCCACCCTGTGGAAGATTTACCCCTATTCATTATGAAGATCCTTCACTATAATTTTGGAAAAAGAAGGAGAAACAAAACTCTACACGCTTAAGAGGCAATTGACTGTCACCAAACCCAATCTTCAATTACTGCCCAGGCACCAAATTCCTGGGCTCTGTTTAAAGTACTGACTTGATGTTCTTAAACATGAACCATATGAATAAAAGTCACTCACAACAGTCCCTTGTAATTCCTGGGCTGTACTAAATATACGGGGCAGTGCAGCAAGTATATTCGAAGATAAGGTCTTACGGTCCCTGACAGGCACAGACGGGCCCGCCCTTGGCCCGGGCGAGCCCGCGCGCGTCCCGCTCCGCGGGAGCCCTACAGGATCTTTATGCGCTGGCTGGCGCGGGAATGGTGCACGGCTCCTGCCGCAAGGTCACTGTGCCCCCTGGGATATGTAGTCCCCTTTGTCAGCAGTCTGTGATCCGTGTAGATGAGCACCATGGCAGGAATGTCCGTAGCGGCGACAACTGCGGTGTCCTGGAGTCCAGGATGGCTGCCAATTAATGGATGCTTGATTCTGCCGAACGTGAGAGACTTGAGCTAAGTTGCGAAATGAAGATACATGTAGGCCCAAAGACTCTGTTAACAATGGACCTTTAGAAACTCGATGAGTCAGTGTGAAACCTATCCGACTAAGGTGGGAAATTTTAACCCACCCCAAATGTGTCCAATCAGAGCCTGAGTTGGAGACGTTAAGATACTTTTAGTTAGATGAGTTAGAGAATTAGTGTATGAAACCCCCTGGTTTTGTTCGGAAGTACCGCTCCTTTCGATTTTGTCGCGAAGTGCTGCTCAACTTTGGATCGACTTCTTGGATGTAAGAACTTTATGATTTATACTTATTCTCTTTGCAGGACTGACTGAAAAGATGAGGGTGTTAGTTTAGGGATGTTAGAGAGATGGAACTATCGATTCTTTGCTAATAAAACTTTTCACTGAACTCTAAAATAAATGTCTATTTTCCAAGCTTTTAAATAAAATGATAATTTTGAAATAAAGATTCTTAAGTTTTTGAATAAAGAGTTAATAGAAAGTCAAAATGTCAGACATGCTAAAAGTTTGCTTTTAATAAAAATTAGATAAATGGAGAATTAAAGCTGGTCTTTGTATTTTCCTATGCCTATTTGTCTTACTTACCAGACCAATTCCACTATGGTGGTGTGTCTGAATAATGACATTTGTTGAAATCCATGGTAAATCATTTAAACTGCAGATGTAAATAAATAAGTTGATAAATAGATTTAGACACTCCGCCAATGTTACAGCAAGTACTCCTGTGTATTCACTAAACCCTGAAGTAGAACCAAGTGTTATTAGTGATAAGTGCAGTGCTATGGGCCCCATTGGTGAATGAGTGCGTGATTGAGTATTTCAGGGAAACGTTGATGCTGGTTTAGAAATTATTTCTGGAGTACGGCTGCAACAACGCTCTTTGGTAGTTACTGTGTTGGTGCCCATCTCTCCTATAATTGGTCTTCCACTTTGAGCCTCCCATGGACTCTCCAATTTATATTAGTTTTCTTCATCTGGTGGTGCCTGCTCTAAGGCCTTTTCTGGGCTGTGTCGTGTTGGGCTTACCTGTCGGGACTGTGTCCCCCGTGTTGTGTTTCTGGACTCCAGGTTGCTTGAACTTGCTCTGTAAGCGGTTTCTTGTAGAAACCACATCTAGGTTTCCAATAGATCTCTGGCCCCCCAAGGAAGCCTCACACTGCAAATTTGAAAGGTACAGATTCTGCAGATCTGACCTCAGACAACAAGGGTCGTGAGTACACCCCCCGTGATTAAGAGCCTCTATGCGCTCTTAAACATGTCCCGGTCCTGACCAAAGTCTCTAGAGCATCCAGGGGCTGAAACATGTTGACCAACACCAGTGCAATAGACCATTAACTGGGTCTATATATGCATGACTCCGTTTTTAATTTCCCACATCACTACCCTTTTATTAAAATACATCTGAAAAGTGATGTAGGGAATTTTACTTCACCTAACTAGAGCACGAGCACACCCTCTTTTTCATTCCTGGCCACTACTGATAAAACCAGTTGCTCGTCCTCCATGGGGAAGTCAGCATAATGACTAAGGAAAAGACCCTATGATCATGCTGTTACGGTACACCCAGGCAGAGAACCAAGATTTACCGCCTTTCTAGCCTGTGTACGTATATGAGAGTTTTTAAGATGGTTCCTTGACGAACAAAGACCCTGGTTATACAGGACAAGTGGTCCATTCTCCCCCCTCTTTTGATTTTTGTCCTAACCATTGGAAGCCGAATGGATCACAGCTTCTTTTTCCCTCCTCTTTGATTATTGAGAACTCCATATCATATGTAGGAGGTCCACGCCCACATCTCCACATCGGTGGAAATAGCAGTTAAGATGATTTGGAGTAAGGTATGCCCGGTGTAGAATGTAGGAGCTGATCAGCCTAAAACAGGTGTTTTGGGATACCCCGAGAGTCCTATCCATCATGTTCTCCCAATCCTTGTCCTCTAGGGGACTACCTAGGTCTTCTGTTCAGCAGTCTCTGAGCGTTACTCGAGGCTTGATGGAGTCTTTGCCTATTGCTCTATAAAGGCAGGATACAACTTTTATAGTTCCCCTGCCATTCCAATGTACCCATATGTGGGGTGATGATCAGTTTCTAGGTTGCCCACCCCCCAGTGCCTTTGTGTATCTCCTGTGAGAGTAAACGAGATAACTATTGAAGGTATTGCACCGTCAAGAGCATCGACTTACCGGGCAAATTGGCTAATTAGGCAGGCGGGTCAGCGAGGGGCTGCCGTCTTGGATCGCCTGTAAGATGACCCACCTATCTGCTAGTTGTATGCAAATAAACCTGCACCACCGTTTTCCCACAATTATGTCTCATGAGTCTTCTTGGTTGTGAATGTAGTGGGTACAAGTGGAGCAAGCGATGGCGGTGTGGGCACTACGGTCTCGGCGAGCAGCTCTCTCCGTTCCAGCAGCCCCTGCAGCTGGTCTATAGGTGTCCACTCATTAATGGGGGTCTGTTCCCTCGTTCACCTCAGGGCCCCTCGATTGTGTCAGGATGGCACTGGATGGGGGATCGCTGATAGGAGAGTGGGCTAAAGCTCCCTACTCCATCTACATGAGGCCACAACCCCCAAGTTTTCCCACATCCTGTTTCATAGAAAATCATCCTCACTAGTTCAATAGAAGAAGTGATGATGGATGTGGGATATTTCCACAGATCTGACAAATACATACTGATTAGAGGCTGTTTAACGTATTTCAGCCAGGCGAGAGTTATTGAACCTTGATTACCCAGGTTGTCTTTGAGACTTGATTTTCAGGGTTCTAGCTCATTCATTAGCCATATCCGCAACTAATATAGGATTGGTTTGAACCCTAACTTTAGCAATTATTGGTTGCATGGCCAGATCCGTATGAAAAAAGATCAATGGGGTACTTTGCAGAAGTCTTAGTGCGGCTAGGGACCTACCTCAAGTGGTTACCCAGAAAATAAAGAAGGAGGTTGACTTGGGGAGGGTGGCCGGGCCATATTCTTCCCCACCTCTCCCGAATTTTCTAGTTTCCCCGTTAGGTGTAGTCCCGAAGAAGCAGCAGGGCTCTTACAGACTGATCCACCATCTTTCGTACCCAGAGGGCAATTCAGTTAACCACTGGCTAGATGAAGGGGCATGTACGGTTTCTTATTGCTCTCTAGACATGGCCATCGATTTGATCAGGAGGACAGGTAGGGGAGCTTGGTTGGCAAAAGCAGATATAGAGTCAGCATTTCGCCTCTTGCCGGTCCACCCCGACAGTCAGCATCTGCTGGGTTTCAGCTGGGGAGGGGCACTGTACTTTGACCGTTGCATGCCAATGGGTTGCGCGGTGTCGTGAGCCTTTTTTGAGACTTTCAGCTCTTTCCTACAGTGGGCACTCACGCACAGGTACGGTATTTCACAGGTCACTCACTACCTGGACGACTTCCTCTTTTTTGGCAGGGACGGTTCTCAGGAGTGCGATGAAGCACTGCGAGCTTTTGAGGACTTGTCTAAGCATTTGGGGGTCCCCTTGGCACCAGGGAAGACTGAAGGGCCCGCACAGGTGCTAACATTCCTGGGTGTAGAGCTAGATACTGTCAATGGGCAGTCCAGACTACCAGCTGACAAGGTGTGTGACTTGAGACAGGAGATTGCTGCAATGCTGGGTAAGGGCAGTGCAACACTGGAACGGGTGCAGAGCTTGTTAGGCAAGCTGAACTTCGCCGCAAGAGTTATCCCGGCAGGCAAGGTGTTCTCACGCAGGTTGGCTAAGGCTACGGCAGGGATGGTAAAAAAGCATCACCTAGTTCGTCTGGGACCTGGATTGAGAGCTGACCTGACCATGTGGGATGAATTTCTGAGTAATTTTAACGGTACAGTAATCTGGAGGGCCCCCTGGGAGAGCAGCCAAGGCATCTGTTTATTTTCTGATGCATCAGGGAGAGTAGGATTTGGTGTAATATTTCGTGAGAAATGGTGTGCGATGAAATGGCCAGATGCATGGCGCAAGAAAGGGGTGACGGCGAATATCACTGTCCTCGAGCTCTTTCCCATCGTGGTGGCTTTGCACCTATGGCCGGCAGAACTGGGCAACAGGAAGGTGGTGTTCTGGTCTGACAACCTTGCTGTGGTCCAGGCGATTGACGGCCTGAGCGCAAGCTGCCCGTTGGTTCTTAGCCTACTGAGAGAGTTGGTCAGGGCAGGGTTACGCTACAACATCGAGTTTAGAGCTAGACATGTGGAAGGTGTCAAAAATGTGGCAGCTGACGCTCTCTCTCGCTTTCAGCTGTCACGTTTCCGGGAGGCATGGCCGCAGGCAAGCGAGGAGATGACACCGTTCCCGGCAGTGTATTGGCGACTCCTTCGGTGGGGGAACGCTTGAAACAGATGGGCCAGCGTTCCCTGGCACAATCGACAAGGAGGAGATATGCGTCCCAGCTGGACACTTTCCGAACAGTGACAAAGTACCTTGGTGCAACGGAGGGGGGCTTGAAGGGACAGGTTGAGGGTTTTGTTGTTTGGGCGAACGAATCCGGCAAGTCCCATTCTTGGGTGTGCAGCCACCTGGCCGCACTCAGGCATGACACTAAGCTGAATGGTGAAGATGACCCCACGGGAGCATTTAGGATTAGGGCGGCGCTGAAGGGCTGGGCGCGGGATGAGATCAGAAGCCCTGATAAGAGAGCCGGGATAGAGTTCCCTACCCTGAAATGCATGGTAGACGCAGTGCCTGCGGTGGCCAGTTCTGCCTTTGAGGCTCATCTTTTTGCAACAGCGTTCTGCCTGGCCTTCTTCGGGGCATTCCGGACCAGTGAGCTGGTAGTCAGGTCCAAAAACGACAGGTCGGGGAGAGCACTGGACATGCTAGACGTGAATGCCAGGGATTCCCTGGTCTTATGGTTGCGCAAATCCAAGACCGATCAGGCTGGGAAAGGAGTAGCTATAACATTACATGCTTTTGAGGACCCCAGATATTGCCCGGTGTCCTTGGTGCGGGAGTACTTGAAAATTAGACCTCTGCTGGCGGGACCTTTCCTGATCCACGCAGATGGCATGCCACTAACTAAGTTTCAATTTGAAAAGGTGATGGAGAAAGTGTTGGCAAAGGCTGGGTTGGCAGCAGCTGGGGATGGCAAAACATTTTCCAGCCATTCTTTCAGAATAGGTGCAGCCACAGCAGCATACAAGGCGGGCCTGGGGGAAGAAGGGGTCAAGAGAGTGGGGAGATGGTCATCAGCATGTTACCAAAGATATGTACGCCCGTAAATATAGGGGCATCGAACGTGAATGTTGGCGTTGCATATCCGGGTTGGAGACCTGCATAGAGGGTTGAGTCCATTTGCTCTTTCAAGGCAATGCCGAGCTGTCAGTTTCCCTTTTTGAACCTTGAATTTTGTGAATTAAATTCTGGTGTGCTATTGTTTGTTGTTGCTGTGCAGTGAAGTTTCGAATAAAAGTGTAATACCAACGGTGTCTTTTCTTACAGTCGGCGTCTGCGTGTGGGTGATGGGGCATTCATATGTTTCCAGACTCGAGCGATGGGCTGCATACAGGAAATGGGAGTTGGCCTTTGCAAAGACCCGGATAGCATGGATGGGCTCACCTGGAATGAAGTGGGGTCAGCTGAGGCGCAGACTGGCGCAGGGTGTGGCAGCCTTGGGGGGACCGCCCAACATTCTAGTAATACATCTGGGTGGTAACGACCTGGTAACCATGGGGAGGCGAGCCTTAGTGGATACCATGCAGCGGGAATTCACGGCGATAGCGAACGAGTTGGGAACCACGGAATTGGTATGGTCAGAAATTGTCCCACGCAGGACATGGAGGGGAGCGCGGTCACCACTTGCCATCGAGCAGGGCAGGAGAAGGGTGAACAGGGCTATGCAGAAATTCACGGAAAAGAGGGGTATGGGGTTTATTAGGCATTCATTAATACAGGACAGGACTGTGGGTTACTATGAAAAGGATGGGGTTCACTTGTCTGAGACGGGGATGGATGTGTTTCTCCTTGACTTACAGGAAACATTAGCGGCAGCAGGCTGCGTTTGACATGCAGGTGCTAGGTTTAAGTATAAGGTGCTAGGTGGTGGGGGGCTCTGTCATCGTCGGGGGCCTCATCCAGAGCTGTGGCGGAGTACAGGGCGATCTGGAAGCAGATGGACAGTAAGGGTACCTCTGCGGCAGAAGGAGACAGCAATACCTCTGCCTGGCACAGTAGGGGTGCCCGAGCCAAGAACCTGGAGCCGAGGGGGTTCCAGGAAACAACGTTGGCGCCCCGTTAGTCCTTCGGGCGGTCGGGGGGCCTAAACCGACCGGGGGGTGTGCCTCATCGCTCCGCCCCGACAGGGGGGGCGGGAGTAAACGAGATAACTATTGAAGGTATTGCACCGTCAAGAGCATCGACTTACCGTGCAAATTGGCTAATTAGGCAGGCGGGTCAGCGAGGGGCTGCCGTCTTGGATCGCCTGTAAGATGACCCACCTATCTGCTAGTTGTATGCAAATAAACCTGCACCACCGTTTTCCCACAATTATGTCTCATGAGTCTTCTTGGTTGTGAATGTAGTGGGTACAAGTGGAGCGAGCGATGGCGGTGTGGGCACTATGCCGCTGGCCGCGCGACGCGAAGGGGAGATAACGCGAGACAGCGTCTTAGTGACACATGCCTCGCAAACAAAACGGCATCAGCGCGACAGTCAGGGCGCCGCCCCCTTTAGGGGGTGGCCAATGCAGGTGCGAGCGCGTAAGGTGGTGGGCGGTCCTAGGGCCTTTATCAAGGCCAGCCCGGTTCAGTACTTCCTCTTTTCCGCCGAGTTTCATCTGGACTACTCTGCGCTGTTCCTGCCCTGGCCCAGACCCAGCGGCAGAGCAGCAGGTTGGTGTGAACAATTAATGGTCTGTTTTGTGTTGCAGGCGGAGTCACAGGGCGATCTGGAAGCAGATGGACAGTAAGGGTACCTCTGCGGCAGAAGGAGACAGCAATACCTCTGCCCGGCACAGTAGGGGTGCCCGAGCCAAGAACCTGGAGCCGAGGGGGTTCCAGGAAACAACGTCGGCGCCCCGTTAGTCCTTCGGGCGGTCGGGGGGCCTAAACCGACCGGGGGTGTGCCTCATCGCTCCGCCCCGACAGGGGGGGCGGGAGTAAACGAGATAACTATTGAAGGTATTGCACCGTCAAGAGCATCGACTTACCGTGCAAATTGGCTAATTAGGCAGGCGGGTCAGCGAGGGGCTGCCGTCTTGGATCGCCTGTAAGATGACCCACCTATATGCTAGTTGTATGCAAATAAACCTGCACCACCGTTTTCCCACAATTATGTCTCATGAGTCTTCTTGGTTGTCAATGTAGTGGGTACAAGTGGAGCGAGCGATGGCGGTGTGGGCACTACGGTCTCGGCGAGCAGCTCTCTCCGTTCCAGCAGCCCCTGCAGCTGGTCTATAGGTGTCCACTCATTAATGGGGGTCTGTTCCCTCGTTCACCTCAGGGCCCCTCGATTGTGTCAGGATGGCACTGGATGGGGGATCGCTGATAGGAGAGTGGGCTAAAGCTCCCTACTCCATCTACATGAGGCCACAACCCCCAAGTTTTCCCACATCCTGTTTCATAGAAAATCATCCTCACTAGTTCAATAGAAGAAGTGATGATGGATGTGGGATATTTCCACAGATCTGACAAATACATACTGATTAGAGGCTGTTTAACGTATTTCAGCCAGGCGAGAGTTATTGAACCTTGATTACCCAGGTTGTCTTTGAGACTTGATTTTCAGGGTTCTAGCTCATTCATTAGCCATATCCGCAACTAATATAGGATTGGTTTAAACCCTAACTTTAGCAATTATTGGTTGCATGGCCAGATCCGTATGAAAAAAGATCAATGGGGTACTTTGCAGAAGTCTTAGTGCGGCTAGGGACCTACCTCAAGTGGTTACCCAGAAAATAAAGAAGGAGGTTGACTTGGGGAGGGTGGCCGGGCCATATTCTTCCCCACCTCTCCCGAATTTTCTAGTTTCCCCGTTAGGTGTAGTCCCGAAGAAGCAGCAGGGCTCTTACAGACTGATCCACCATCTTTCGTACCCAGAGGGCAATTCAGTTAACCACTGGCTAGATGAAGGGGCATGTACGGTTTCTTATTGCTCTCTAGACATGGCCATCGATTTGATCAGGAGGACAGGTAGGGGAGCTTGGTTGGCAAAAGCAGATATAGAGTCAGCATTTCGCCTCTTGCCGGTCCACCCCGACAGTCAGCATCTGCTGGGTTTCAGCTGGGGAGGGGCACTGTACTTTGACCGTTGCATGCCAATGGGTTGCGCGGTGTCGTGCGCCTTTTTTGAGACTTTCAGCTCTTTCCTACAGTGGGCACTCACGCACAGGTACGGTATTTCACAGGTCACTCACTACCTGGACGACTTCCTCTTTTTTGGCAGGGACGGTTCTCAGGAGTGCGATGAAGCACTGCGAGCTTTTGAGGACTTGTCTAAGCATTTGGGGGTCCCCTTGGCACCAGGGAAGACTGAAGGGCCCGCACAGGTGCTAACATTCCTGGGTGTAGAGCTAGATACTGTCAATGGGCAGTCCAGACTACCAGCTGACAAGGTGTGTGACTTGAGACAGGAGATTGCTGCAATGCTGGGTAAGGGCAGTGCAACACTGGAACGGGTGCAGAGCTTGTTAGGCAAGCTGAACTTCGCCGCAAGAGTTATCCCGGCAGGCAAGGTGTTCTCACGCAGGTTGGCTAAGGCTACGGCAGGGATGGTAAAAAAGCATCACCTAGTTCGTCTGGGACCTGGATTGAGAGCTGACCTGACCATGTGGGATGAATTTCTGAGTAATTTTAACGGTACAGTAATCTGGAGGGCCCCCTGGGAGAGCAGCCAAGGCATCTGTTTATTTTCTGATGCATCAGGGAGAGTAGGATTTGGTGTAATATTTCGTGAGAAATGGTGTGCGATGAAATGGCCAGATGCATGGCGCAAGAAAGGGGTGACGGCGAATATCACTGTCCTCGAGCTCTTTCCCATCGTGGTGGCTTTGCACCTATGGCCGGCAGAACTGGGCAACAGGAAGGTGGTATTCTGGTCTGACAACCTTGCTGTGGTCCAGGCGATTAACGGCCTGAGCGCAAGCTGCCCGTTGGTTCTTAGCCTACTGAGAGAGTTGGTCAGGGCAGGGTTACGCTACAACATCGAGTTTAGAGCTAGACATGTGGAAGGTGTCAAAAATGTGGCAGCTGACGCTCTCTCTCGCTTTCAGCTGTCACGTTTCCGGGAGGCATGGCCGCAGGCAAGCGAGGAGATGACACAGTTCCCGGCAGTGTATTGGCGACTCCTTCGGTGGGGGAACGCTTGAAACAGATGGGCCAGCGTTCCCTGGCACAATCGACAAGGAGGAGATATGCGTCCCAGCTGGACACTTTCCGAACAGTGACAAAGTACCTTGGTGCAACGGAGGGGGGCTTGAAGGGACAGGTTGAGGGTTTTGTTGTTTGGGCGAACGAATCCGGCAAGTCCCATTCTTGGGTGTGCAGCCACCTGGCCGCACTCAGGCATGACACTAAGCTGAATGGTGAAGATGACCCCACGGGAGCATTTAGGATTAGGGCGGCGCTGAAGGGCTGGGCGCGGGATGAGATCAGGAGCCCTGATAAGAGAGCCGGGATAGAGTTCCCTACCCTGAAATGCATGGTAGACGCAGTGCCTGCGGTGGCCAGTTCTGCCTTTGAGGCTCATCTTTTTGCAACAGCGTTCTGCCTGGCCTTCTTCGGGGCATTCCGGACCAGTGAGCTGGTAGTCAGGTCCAAAAACGACAGGTCAGGGAGAGCACTGGACATGCTAGACGTGAATGCCAGGGATTCCCTGGTCTTATGGTTGCGCAAATCCAAGACCGATCAGGCTGGGAAAGGAGTAGCTATAATATTACATGCTTTTGAGGACCCCAGATATTGCCCGGTGTCCTTGGTGCGGGAGTACTTGAAAATTAGACCTCTGCTGGCGGGACCTTTCCTGATCCACGCAGATGGCATGCCACTAACTAAGTTTCAATTTGAAAAGGTGATGGAGAAAGTGTTGGCAAAGGCTGGGTTGGCAGCAGCTGGGGATGGCAAAAATTTTTCCAGCCATTCTTTCAGAATAGGTGCAGCCACAGCAGCATACAAGGCGGGCCTGGGGGAAGAAGGGGTCAAGAGAGTGGGGAGATGGTCATCAGCATGTTACCAAAGATATGTACGCCCGTAAATATAGGGGCATCGAACGTGAATGTTGGCGTTGCATATCCGGGTTGGAGACCTGCATAGAGGGTTGAGTCCATTTGCTCTTTCAAGGCAATGCCGAGCTGTCAGTTTCCCTTTTTGAACCTTGAATTTTGTGAATTAAATTCTGGTGTGCTATTGTTTGTTGTTGCTGTGCAGTGAAGTTTCGAATAAAAGTGTAATACCAACGGTGTCTTTTCTTACAGTCGGCGTCTGCGTGTGGGTGATGGGGCATTCGTATGTTTCCAGACTCGAGCGATGGGCTGCATACAGGAAATGGGAGTTGGCCTTTGCAAAGACCCGGATAGCATGGATGGGCTCACCTGGAATGAAGTGGGGTCAGCTGAGGCGCAGACTGGCGCAGGGTGTGGCAGCCTTGGGGGGACCGCCCAACATTCTAGTAATACATCTGGGTGGTAACGACCTGGTAACCATGGGGAGGCGAGCCTTAGTGGATACCATGCAGCGGGAATTCACGGCGATAGCGAACGAGTTGGGAACCACGGAATTGGTATGGTCAGAAATTGTCCCACGCAGGACATGGAGGGGAGCGCGGTCACCACTTGCCATCGAGCAGGGCAGGAGAAGGGTGAACAGGGCTATGCAGAAATTCACGGAAAAGAGGGGTATGGGGTTTATTAGGCATTCATTAATACAGGACAGGACTGTGGGTTACTATGAAAAGGATGGGGTTCACTTGTCTGAGACGGGGATGGATGTGTTTCTCCTTGACTTACAGGAAACATTAGCGGCAGCAGGCTGCGTTTGACATGCAGGTGCTAGGTTTAAGTATAAGGTGCTAGGTGGTGGGGGGCTCTGTCATCGTCGGGGGCCTCATCCAGAGCTGTGGCGGAGTAAAGGGCGATCTGGAAGCAGATGGACAGTAAGGGTACCTCTGCGGCAGAAGGAGACAGCAATACCTCTGCCTGGCACAGTAGGGGTGCCCGAGCCAAGAACCTGGAGCCGAGGGGGTTCCAGGAAACAACGTTGGCGCCCCGTTAGTCCTTCGGGCGGTCGGGGGGCCTAAACCGACCGGGGGGTGTGCCTCATCGCTCCGCCCCGACAGGGGGGGCGGGAGTAAACGAGATAACTATTGAAGGTATTGCACCGTCAAGAGCATCGACTTACCGTGCAAATTGGCTAATTAGGCAGGCGGGTCAGCGAGGGGCTGCCGTCTTGGATCGCCTGTAAGATGACCCACCTATCTGCTAGTTGTATGCAAATAAACCTGCACCACCGTTTTCCCACAATTATGTCTCATGAGTCTTCTTGGTTGTGAATGTAGTGGGTACAAGTGGAGCGAGCGATGGCGGTGTGGGCACTATGCCGCTGGCCGCGCGACGCGAAGGGGAGATAACGCGAGACAGCGTCTTAGTGACACATGCCTCGCGAACAAAACGGCATCAGCGCGACAGTCAGGGCGCCGCCCCCTTTAGGGGGTGGCCAATGCAGGTGCGAGCGCGTAAGGTGGTGGGCGGTCCTAGGGCCTTTATCTAGGCCAGCCCGGTTCAGTACTTCCTCTTTTCCGCCGCGTTTCATCTGGACTACTCTGCGCTGTTCCCGCCCTGGCCCAGACCCAGCGGCAGAGCAGCAGGTTGGTGTGAACAATTAATGGTCTGTTTTGTGTTGCAGGCGGAGTCACAGGGCGATCTGGAAGCAGATGGACTGTAAGGGTACCTCTGCGGCAGAAGGAGACAGCAATACCTCTGCCTGGCACAGTAGGGGTGCCCGAGCCAAGAACCTGGAGCCGAGGGGGTTCCAGGAAACAACGTCGGCGCCCCGTTAGTCCTTCGGGCGGTCGGGGGGCCTAAACCGACCGGGGGTGTGCCTCATCGCTCCGCCCCGACAGGGGGGGCGGGAGTAAACGAGATAACTATTGAAGGTATTGCACCGTCAAGAGCATCGACTTACCGTGCAAATTGGCTAATTAGGCAGGCGGGTCAGCGAGGGGCTGCCGTCTTGGATCGCCTGTAAGATGACCCACCTATCTGCTAGTTGTATGCAAATAAACCTGCACCACCATTTTCCCACAATTATGTCTCATGAGTCTTCTTGGTTGTGAATGTAGTGGGTACAAGTGGAGCGAGCGATGGCAGTGTGGGCACTACGGTCTCGGCGAGCAGCTCTCTCCGTTCCAGCAGCCCCTGCAGCTGGTCTATAGGTGTCCACTCATTAATGGGGGTCTGTTCCCTCGTTCACCTCAGGGCCCCTCGATTGTGTCAGGATGGCACTGGATGGGGGATCGCTGATAGGAGAGTGGGCTAAAGCTCCCTACTCCATCTACATGAGGCCACAACCCCCAAGTTTTCCCACATCCTGTTTCATAGAAAATCATCCTCACTAGTTCAATAGAAGAAGTGATGATGGATGTGGGATATTTCCACAGATCTGACAAATACATACTGATTAGAGGCTGTTTAACGTATTTCAGCCAGGCGAGAGTTATTGAACCTTGATTACCCAGGTTGTCTTTGAGACTTGATTTTCAGGGTTCTAGCTCATTCATTAGCCATATCCGCAACTAATATAGGATTGGTTTAAACCCTAACTTTAGCAATTATTGGTTGCATGGCCAGATCCGTATGAAAAAAGATCAATGGGGTACTTTGCAGAAGTCTTAGTGCGGCTTTCAAGAATTTATTTTTGGAAAATCCCAATGGCTCAATGATGCTACGCCCCCAAAGTTTGGAGCTGTATGTGACAGGAATCACAGATTGAGCGCTCCAAATTTCCATAAGAGGAGATACTGCATGGAAGTAAGCGTTCTTTGCAAAGCTTAGCGTGGCTGCCAGCCTATGGTTCAGCAGCGGCATGTTTGTTGCTTTTTAACTGGGCCGAGTGTTACTGCATGAAAGACACCCAGGTAGCCGAAGTCTGATACCCTCTCCATTTTTGCTCCCTCTATGGGGATTTATTGCCATGAATTTTGTTTTATTCGTGTTTACCTCTAGGCCTTTATCGCAAGAGATAATAAACCTGGCAAGAAGCGTCTCAATTCCTTTTGGAATTTTCGATACCAATAGGGTGTTGCCAAAGAACAGTAAGGCATGGGTTTATATGACACCCAATACTGGGGAATCGGTTTCACAACTCATGAGGAAATCTACACAGAGGGCTAGACTACTGACCTGGTCAGTGTAACCGCTCTCCCCAATGCAGCTCCACCACTAGCTGTCTCCCGTCTGAGCCTCGAAGCTCTCCATTGTGGTAAGTGTTTGAGGCCCTCCTCCACCCTCAGGCTCCTGCCTGCACCTCATCCCTAGGGGTCCAGTGAGAAAGCACTCAGCTCTTCTGCTGTTCCACCTCTCTTGGCATTTTCTGTGCCCTCTTTTTTGCTCTCTCTGCTCTCTGTTCTCTGTTGCTCTCTTTTCCCTCTTTTCTAATTTGTGCTCTCTCTGCTCTATGATCTATCTTGCTCTCTTTTCCCTCTTTTCTCATTTTTGTTCTCTCTGCACTCTGTTCTACTTTGCTTTCTTTCCCTCTTTTTCTCTTTTCCTTGCCCTCTTCTCCCTCTGCCGCTGCTGCCCCCACAGCCCCACCCCCCCAGCATGTCATTCCCTCTCCCACCTCCCAGCTGACCTCTCTCCTCGACCTCTACCTAATGGCGGTCGCTGCGTGGCAAGAAGAGCTAGACCACTGACCTGATCAGTGTAACCGCTACCCCCACGTACCTCCACCACTATGTGCTGCCCTCTGAACCCCTGAGCTCTCCGTTCTGGTAAGTGTTTGAGGCCCTCCTCCACCAGCAGGCTCCTGCCTGTTCCTCATCCCTGGTGGTCCAGTGGGAAAGCACTCTTCTCCTCTGCTGTTTTGCCTCTCTTGGCAATTACTGCACCCTCTATTATTGTTTTTGCTCTCTCTGCTTTCTGTTCACTTTTGCTCTCTATTCTCTCTTTTCGTTTTTGCTCTCTGCTCTCTTTTCCCTTTTACTGTCTTTCCCTCCTTTTCTCTTACTTGCCCCCTTCTCTCTGCTGCTGCACCCATGATCCCTCCCCCCAGCATGTCCTTCCAAATCCCGCCTCCCAGCTGACTACCCTCCCCATGACCCCTACTTAATGGCAGCTGCTGCACGCCAAAGGCGCTCCAAGGGCAAGCACGTCTGTGCCCGTCCATGATTCAACCACAACCAGCGCCAGGGACCTGCCTCCACTACAACTCCAGCACCCTCCACAATCTCAATCCCTGCCTCTGTTCCTTCACCCACAGCAGGACCCCAGCAGCAGCTCCCAGCTGACCGGACATCTCCACTCGGAAACCACTCCACCACATCTTCCTCAAAGTGTGCGCCCTACACAAACACACCATAGAAATCTGGGACCTTCTCAACACCAACGCGCCCTACATCACCTACCTCACAGATACCTGGGCAAATGCCAACGACATGCCTGACATCGCCACCGCTATTCCCGACAGATACTAGATCTTGCAAAAAGACCGCCCCACACCCCAAGGAGGAGGCATTGCCATCATCCACAAAAAGCTCCCTCCGCAAGACAACCACAGACCCGACACCACGACACTCGTGAAGCATATTCACTTCAAGATCCAGACCAACCCTAAAACAACTCTCCACAGAACTCTTATCTATAGGCTCCTCGACCCTCATGCTCCTTTTACCGACACCATCACTAACCTCATCATACCCCACGCCCTCGCCGCCACAGACTACATCCTACTCAGAGGCCTAAACTTCTACCTGGTCAACCACGATAACACCACGGCCCTCCTAGAGAACCTTGCCAACATAGGACTGAAGCAACTTGTCACCGCCCCCATGCACACAGTGGGACACTCGACCCCGTCTTCGCCAAAGGAAACAGTGTTTCCTACAGCCATACCACAGAACTCCTCTGGACATACCACCACTGCATCCACTTCTCCTTCAGAAAACCCATCGTACACAATCACGCCCACCACCTCCCCCGCAGAAGCTGTAACAAAGTCACCGAAATGCAGCTCACCTCTGCCCTCACCAGCAATCTACCTCTGATGACGCCAGAGGAACTCTGCGGCACACAACCTCCACTACTGGATCATGAACTACGCCAACACAACAAGTTGGTACACACCTGCACTCCAAGAATCCAAGCGCTCCTGCCAACGACTCGAAAAGACAAGGAGGAACAGCAAAACCCCAGAAACATGCACTGCCTATTGAACAGCCACCACAGCACACCACCAACTCATCAAATCCATAAAGAAGAACTTCCTCCTAGACAGAATTCTCACCAAAACCCATAAATCCAAGACTCTTCTCTATCATCAAGGAATTTGACAAACCTGGCTGCGAAACAACAGACGTCCTAACCTCCTAAGACCTCTGCAACAGACTCAGCACAATTTTTCACCTCAAGATTAAAACACTCTTCAACAACTTCAACAACCAAGACCTCTGCACCGCTCCAGCTCCCCCCCCCCCAGCAACGCCAGCCAACAGACCCTGCTCACTTGGGCCCTGCTCATGACAGAAGACACATTTAAGCATCCACTCTGGAGCACCCTCAGAGCCCTGCCCTCCCACATCTTCCACTGAGCCACCACAGCCATCGAGCTTGAACTATGCCAGACAATCCACTTTTCCCTCAAAACTACCACATTTCCTGATGACTGGAAATACGCCGAAGGTAACTCCTTCCTGAAGAAACCCTCCGCAGACCCAACGGACCTCAAGAACTTCAGGGCCATCTTCCTGCTTCCATTCACAGCCAAGGTCATCAAAAAGGCCGTCAACGCCGAGCTAGCAAACTTTATTGAAGCCAACAATGTTCTGGACATCTCCCAATCCAGATTCCATAGCAACCACGGCATTGAGACCGCCGTACTCACCGCCACTGATGACCTCTGCTCCCGGAAATCAGAACCGCCCTTCTAAAAGGCGCCAGTGGGAAAGCTGCAGGCCCTAATGGGGTTCCTATTGATCTTTTTAAAAGTGACATGGACTTTTGGACCCCTATTTTAATAAATGTTTTTAATGCAGCTATAGAATGAGTCCTACCTGCATCAGGGTCATAAAGTATTATCGTACCCATTTTTTAAAAGGGTAATAGAGGGAAGGCAAACTGCTACTGTCCCATATCTCTCCTGGACTCAACCTCAAAGCTAATGGGAAGAATCCTCCTGGGGAGGTTAACCCCTTCCGTGCTCATGACGAGCTCAGCTCGTCATGAGGTATACCTCTAGGGTGCTCATGACGAGCTGAGCTCGTCATGACCACACCCATTTACATTGAGTCCCAGCACAGGGGAAGAATCTACCAAGCAGCCAAGGTGTTAAAAGAATGGACTAATGAGAATAACATCATCTTAGAAGCCCAGTTTGGATTTAGAGGAGGTATTGGAACTGTAGAACAGTGCTTAAACTTGGAACATTTAATAGGAAAATATACACAGGCTAAGGAGGGGGCTCTACACCTTTGCTTCGTAGACCTTACAACTGCATTTGACCTTGTCAATCATGCCAAATTGTGGCAAAACCAAAAAGAGCTAGGAGCACCAAATGACATTGCTATATACTTGTCCTAAATCTACACCTTTTTAACCCCTTCGCTGCGGCGGCTATTCCGCCGCAGCGCTAAAGGGGCGGGGCAGCCGCGCGGCCGCCGCATGCTGGTGACAGAACCGCTCCGTCACCAGCTACAGTTGAGCTGTGCTGGTGACGGAGCGGTTCCGTCATGACTCGCCCCGCTCTTTAGAACGCCCGCGCAGGCGCGAAATCAGCGCCGCGCAGGCGCGGCGGCCGGGCCATGACGGAACCGCTCCGTCATCAGCACAGCTCAACTGTAGCTGATGACGGAGCGGTTCCGTCATCAGCATGGAAGGGGTTAACTTCAAGAGTACATTTTGGAACGAAGGGCGAATGTACACAGGATGCTATGGTCACTGTTGTTCTCCCTGTACATTAGTAATGTGGGGCCATAGGTAGGTAATGTTTGTTTTGCGATTCTGAAATTGTGATTTTTTTGTAATCACAATTAGAGAATCGCAAATCGAAATGTAGGTAGGATTAGCAATTTTTTTTGAGAATCCCAATTATTCCTTATTTGCGAATCGCAAATTACGATTCACCAATAAGGAATACCTTCTCATTCATTCCTATGGGCTAGAAGGCCCATAGGAATGAATTGGAAGACATACTCAATTTGCGATTCTCTATTTGAGAATCGCATATTGAGAATGCAATTTCATGGTTGCAAGGGTGTCAATAGGACACCCTGTTGCACCCCTGAAATTCACATGTGTGCACGCGTGGCCCACATACATGCCCTAAGGGCATGTATGTGACCCACATTGCGCTTTGAAAAATGCCAAAACTTGAATTTTTCCAAGAAATCGCAATTTACCACCAACCTGAAGTTGGTGGTATCTTGCGATTCCTTAAGCCACAATTAGCACAACTTGGGTGCTTCCTACGTTGCATTTAAGGAATTGCAATTTGCTATTCCTTAAATGCAATTGCAAAATAAGGAATCGCAAATTTTGCAATTCCTTTTTTTGCGTGTGGCTTTTTGTGTGCTACATAGCAGACTGCCCAAATTGCGATCGCAAACGCTGAAATTCTGCAAATTTCAGCATTTACGATCACAATGGGGCTACCTACATATGGCCCCTGGATCCTTTTTTGCGAAAGCAAAACACAGACAGTCCAAAAGTAGGCAGACGTACAACCCCGGTACTACTCAATGCCAATGACGCTGTCCTTTTATCAAGGACAGCGAATGGATTACAATGTCTAATTGAAAAATTCACCCAGTACATGACAGATAAGGATTTACAGTTAAATCTTACCAAAACTTTTGTTATGAAATGTGGAAAGATCAAACGGAAGCATAGACAACATAATGTGGGTAGTGTAGTCATAGGTAGAGTGCCAACGTTCATTTACTTGGGTCTTCTTTTTAATAGAAAGGGCAGCTGGAAACCATACATTGATTCATGTATACTGACATTTTTAACCCGTTAACCGCGGCGGTAATTCCGCCGCAGTGCGGACGTTTTCGTGCGCGGGTGGGGAGCCGTCGGCCAATGGCCGATGGCAGCACTGGGGAGGTAGTGCTGCCGTCGGCCATTGGCCGACAGCAGCAGGGAAGGGGTTAAGTATTCTTGAGGGAATCTTCAGATTTTCAGCCAAAATGGAAAATAAGCCCATGAGAGAGATACTCACCTTGTACAGAACCAAGTGTGTGACAGGTGCCAGTTAAGGGGGTTGAAATATGGAGAGAGTAAACTCCAAATCCCTTCAAATAGAAGAAAATACATTTTTAAAAAGTATTGGCAGTACCTAACTCAACTGGCAAGTATATTGTACACAAAGAATTGGCAGTACCTTATATAAATTATACTATCGGTATAACGGGATTCACATTCTGGCGAGGGTTGTGGGTAAAAGACAAGAGACGAAATGTATTACGTATATAATAAAGGATTGCCTGGCCCTGGATCATTGGAAAAAAATCCCATGGTCAGAATATATCCAAAATCTACTATTATACTGTATGATAGACTTTGATAAAGGGGATCGATCCATCAGCTATACAAGACATCACTAAAAATGAGCTGCAGTCTAGATATACCGCGGCTCGGGATCGTGTTAGAACCCATGAGGCTAGACAAAAATATAGTGTTACCACCTATTGTCAAATCCCCTCTGTGCTGGGTATGCAGACATATCTTACAATAATAGGAAATTTCCAGCACACATTCTATTTAACGAGGTTACGATTGGCACAATACACGAAATAACCGCATTTCGTGATAAAGAAAAGGGACCTTATAACCTACCTATCTGTCCATGTAATGGAAAAAAAAAACAGTCCACGCTACATTTTATATTAGTCAGCACTTTGTATAGCGATATTCGGAAATCTGTTTTAAAAGAAAACCACGTTTCCTACTTAATAGGCTGTATAACTATAAAAATGCTTTTACCTTCCTATGTAGCCTGGATAACATGAAGACTGTTTACACTGCTGTTCATTTCATAGTGAGGGCGGTTGGGAAAAGAAAGGAATCAGCACACTAAGATGTGTTATATGAGAAACCCGACGAGAGTAAGAATGCGTTATAAACGAGAGCAAAGATCACATTTTTAGACTCATTTTAGTCACCTTGTATAGTGGTTTCAATATGCAGTTTTGCACATTATGCATTTGTTTGCCAAAGTCTATTTTATCCTGTATATACTGTATCATGACGTAAGAGAAGAAGTAAAACTAGACGCAAATTGTTTTAATAAATTTGTACAATATATATGATATATAATAATGTTTTATGGAAAGTCTTGTGAAGTATGTATTTTGTTATAAAATTATAGTATGTTATTAGTCCTCCCCTATAAATGATCCAAAATGTTTTATTTGTACATCGCACCCTTGATATTTCTTTTATCTGTTTTTATAAGTATGCTTTTATGGATGTATAATTTACACCGAATACAGCTGTTTTGATTTTGACTTTGACATCTACTCCCTCCTTGGCCAGGGCCAAATGGCAGCCCTCATCCTCCTGGACCTCTCAGCTCCCTTTAACAGGTTCTCCCACCGCACACTAGCCACCAAACTCCACAATGCCAGTATCCTTGAGAAAGCCCTCAACTGGATAAGCTCATTACTCACAGATAGAACTCAGCGAGTAAGTCTCTTGACCTCCCTATTGGAACCAACACACACCAAATGTGGAGTGCCCCATGATTCCTCCCTCAGCCCTACCCTCTTCAACATCTACATGGACCCCCACGCTAAGCGTGGGCGGAAAATCCGTTCCGCTCGCGGATTTTGCGGATTTTCGGGAAATCCGCAATCCGCGAGATTTGCGGATTTCCCGCAAAATCCGCAAATTCGCACGCAGCGGATTTTTTTGGCGGCGCGCGGCGTTGGTGATACAATTTTTGCGGCGCGCGGCGTTTATCATCGTTTGCCGAGTTGTTTTTTTCGATAGTTTGCGAGTGCTGCGCCATTTTGGATCTTGCTGTGTGATCCCGCGGGAATTGGCGAGCGCGATTACGTCATCGCGGCTTGCCAGCGATAGTTTGTCAACGCGAGTACGACGAGATCACGTCTCGCGGTACTTCGCAATTGCGAGATTTGAGATGCGGCAAGCGAAAATATAAATTTGCAATTCTGCACAAGAAATCCACCAGCAAGCAGCATAAACCTTCTAGAAATGATGATTTTTATGTGAATAACTCCTTAGTTTGACATTTGCCTGCACTTTTTTAGCGAGGAGTCCATTTTGGGGAGGGGGGCAGGGGGGTGGGAGGAAGGAAGTGCCCCATAGTCTTCAACTTCCTGTTCCTGTTCAGCAGGCTCCTCCCAGTGCTTTGTCCATCTCCTGGTCACTTTTCATTCGGATGTGGACCTGGAAGGATTACTTTTTGTGGATGCTGCTGGATCTTTGGATTTGAGGCCTTTTTGACTTTCTTTGGATCACTGTTGGATTAGAAATTTTACAAGTAAGTTTGTTTGGGGCATTACAGTTGCTGCAACTAAAATTTTGGGATTTTCGATTTTTGGGCTGTTTTGGGGCCTTTTCCCCAGGGGTACTCAGTGGTGGGTGGACTGATTCTTTCTGTGGGTTGTCTTGAACTTAAACATCATGGAGGCCATAGATGAATTGGGATTGTGCTGATTTTTCTGTGTTTTTCGATTTTTTTTTTTTGTAAAATTTTGTGTTTTTCGATTTTTGACCTGTTGTTGGGGCCTTGACCAGGGGTAGTGAGTGGTGCATGGGCCTAGTCTTTCTGTGGGCTGTCTTTAATTTAAACATCATGGAGGCCATGGATGGAATGGGATTGTGCTGATTTTGCAGTGTTTTTCGATTTTTGGGCCTGTACTTGTGGCCTTTTCACCAGGGGTATATGAGTCTAGCATGGGCCTAGTCTTTCTGTGGGCTGTCTTGAATTTAAACATCATGGAGGCCATGGATGGAATGGGATTGTGCTGATTTTGCAGTGTTTTTCGATTTTTGGGCCTGTACTTGTGGCCTTTTCACCAGGGGTATTTGAGTCTAGCATGGGCCTAGTCTTTCTGTGGGCTGTCTTGAATTTAAACATCATGGAGGCCATGGATGGAATGGGATTGTGCTGATTTTGCAGTGTTTTTCGATTTTTGGGGGTGTTCATGGGGAGGGACATGCCATGTGGCTGGTGGCCATTTTGAGTGCAGCTACAGGCACTGGCCATGTGCTGGCAGGCAAGTGGCCATTTTGAATGCAGGCTTTGTTGTTAGGCCTCCAACCATTTTGCCTACTTTTCAACCTTTATTTATGCCCAGGGGTAGTGAGTCTTGCATGGGCCTAGTATTTCTGTGGGTTGTCTTGAATTTAAACATCATGGAGGCCATGGATTGAATGGGATTGTGCTGATTTTGCAGTGTTTTTCGATTTTTGGGCCTGTACTTGTGGCCTTTTCACCAGGGGTATTTGAGTCTAGCATGGGCCTAGTCTTTCTGTGGGCTGTCTTGAATTTAAACATCATGGAGGCCATGGATGGAATGGGATTGTGCTGATTTTGCAGTGTTTTTCGATTTTTGGGCCTGTACTTGTGGCCTTTTCACCAGGGGTATTTGAGTCTAGCATGGGCCTAGTCTTTCTGTGGGCTGTCTTGAATTTAAACATCATGGAGGCCATGGATGGAATGGGATTGTGCTGATTTTGCAGTGTTTTTCGATTTTTGGGGGTGTTCATGGGGAGGGACATGCCATGTGGCTGGTGGCCATTTTGAGTGCAGCTACAGGCACTGGCCATGTGCTGGCAGGCAAGTGGCCATTTTGAATGCAGGCTTTGTTGTTAGGCCTCCAACCATTTTGCCTACTTTTCAACCTTTATTTATGCCCAGGGGTAGTGAGTCTTGCATGGGCCTAGTATTTCTGTGGGTTGTCTTGAATTTAAACATCATGGAGGCCATGGATTGAATGGGATTGTGCTGATTTTGCAGTGTTTTTCGATTTTTGGGCCTGTACTTGTGGCCTTTTCACCAGGGGTATTTGAGTCTAGCATGGGCCTAGTCTTTCTGTGGGCTGTCTTGAATTTAAACATCATGGAGGCCATGGATGGAATGGGATTGTGCTGATTTTGCAGTGTTTTTCGATTTTTGGGCCTGTACTTGTGGCCTTTTCACCAGGGGTATTTGAGTCTAGCATGGGCCTAGTCTTTCTGTGGGCTGTCTTGAATTTAAACATCATGGAGGCCATGGATGGAATGGGATTGTGCTGATTTTGCAGTGTTTTTCGATTTTTGGGGGTGTTCATGGGGAGGGACATGCCATGTGGCTGGTGGCCATTTTGAGTGCAGCTACAGGCACTGGCCATGTGCTGGCAGGCAAGTGGCCATTTTGAATGCAGGCTTTGTTGTTAGGCCTCCAACCATTTTGCCTACTTTTCAACCTTTATTTATGCCCAGGGGTAGTGAGTCTTGCATGGGCCTAGTATTTCTGTGGGTTGTCTTGAATTTAAACATCATGGAGGCCATGGATTGAATGGGATTGTGCTGATTTTGCAGTGTTTTTCGATTTTTGGGCCTGTACTTGTGGCCTTTTCACCAGGGGTATTTGAGTCTAGCATGGGCCTAGTCTTTCTGTGGGCTGTCTTGAATTTAAACATCATGGAGGCCATGGATGGAATGGGATTGTGCTGATTTTGCAGTGTTTTTCGATTTTTGGGCCTGTACTTGTGGCCTTTTCACCAGGGGTATTTGAGTCTAGCATGGGCCTAGTCTTTCTGTGGGCTGTCTTGAATTTAAACATCATGGAGGCCATGGATGGAATGGGATTGTGCTGATTTTGCAGTGTTTTTCGATTTTTGGGGGTGTTCATGGGGAGGGACATGCCATGTGGCTGGTGGCCATTTTGAGTGCAGCTACAGGCACTGGCCATGTGCTGGCAGGCAAGTGGCCATTTTGAATGCAGGCTTTGTTGTTAGGCCTCCAACCATTTTGCCTACTTTTCAACCTTTATTTATGCCCAGGGGTAGTGAGTCTTGCATGGGCCTAGTATTTCTGTGGGTTGTCTTGAATTTAAACATCATGGAGGCCATGGATTGAATGGGATTGTGCTGATTTTGCAGTGTTTTTCGATTTTTGGGCCTGTACTTGTGGCCTTTTCACCAGGGGTATTTGAGTCTAGCACGGGCCTAGTCTTTCTGTGGGCTGTCTTGAATTTAAACATCATGGAGGCCATGGATGGAATGGGATTGTGCTGATTTTGCAGTGTTTTTCGATTTTTGGGCCTGTACTTGTGGCCTTTTCACCAGGGGTATTTGAGTCTAGCATGGGCCTAGTCTTTCTGTGGGCTGTCTTGAATTTAAACATCATGGAGGCCATGGATGGAATGGGATTGTGCTGATTTTGCAGTGTTTTTCGATTTTTGGGGGTGTTCATGGGGAGGGACATGCCATGTGGCTGGTGGCCATTTTGAGTGCAGCTACAGGCACTGGCCATGTGCTGGCAGGCAAGTGGCCATTTTGAATGCAGGCTTTGTTGTTAGGCCTCCAACCATTTTGCCTACTTTTCAACCTTTATTTATGCCCAGGGGTAGTGAGTCTTGCATGGGCCTAGTATTTCTGTGGGTTGTCTTGAATTTAAACATCATGGAGGCCATGGATTGAATGGGATTGTGCTGATTTTGCAGTGTTTTTCGATTTTTGGGCCTGTACTTGTGGCCTTTTCACCAGGGGTATTTGAGTCTAGCATGGGCCTAGTCTTTCTGTGGGCTGTCTTGAATTTAAACATCATGGAGGCCATGGATGGAATGGGATTGTGCTGATTTTGCAGTGTTTTTCGATTTTTGGGCCTGTACTTGTGGCCTTTTCACCAGGGGTATTTGAGTCTAGCATGGGCCTAGTCTTTCTGTGGGCTGTCTTGAATTTAAACATCATGGAGGCCATGGATGGAATGGGATTGTGCTGATTTTGCAGTGTTTTTCGATTTTTGGGCCTGTACTTGTGGCCTTTTCACCAGGGGTATTTGAGTCTAGCATGGGCCTAGTCTTTCTGTGGGCTGTCTTGAATTTAAACATCATGGAGGCCATGGATGGAATGGGATTGTGCTGATTTTGCAGTGTTTTTCGATTTTTGGGCCTGTACTTGTGGCCTTTTCACCAGGGGTATTTGAGTCTAGCATGGGCCTAGTCTTTCTGTGGGCTGTCTTGAATTTAAACATCATGGAGGCCATGGATGGAATGGGATTGTGCTGATTTTGCAGTGTTTTTCGATTTTTGGGGGTGTTCATGGGGAGGGACATGCCATGTGGCTGGTGGCCATTTTGAGTGCAGCTACAGGCACTGGCCATGTGCTGTCAGGCAAGTGGCCATTTTAAATGCAGGCTTTGTTGTTAGGCCTCCAACCATTTTGCCTACTTTTCAACCTTTATTTATGCCCAGGGGTAGTGAGTCTTGCATGGGCCTAGTCTTTCTGTGGGTTGTCTTGAATTTAAACATTATGGAGGGCATGGATGGATTGGGATTGTGCTGATTTTGCAGTGTTTTTCGATTTTTTTGTGCTCTATAACTGAACTGATGTTCCTCTGTCTTCCATTTTTTTTAGGTGCACAAGACTCAAGAGAACCACCAGTGCCAGGAAGAAGTCCTGCAGCGGTGTGTGTGTGCAGCATAACGTCACGCGACGTCACGTCTGGCCTCAGACAACTCTACAATTCGTGCAACTGCGGCCTGCTGTCTGACCTGCTCTGAAGAAGATGGCCCCGCCCCCAAAGAAAGTTCTCCGTAGCTCCTCTAGCAAGAAAGTTGCTAGTAAGGAGCAGAAGAAGCAAGTTACCAAGGAGGCTGGTGTGCCACCCGCCACTTTTTTTGGGAGCAAAAAAAAAAGTACGCCTGCAGCAGCAGGATCTGCTGGGGACCAAGCTGAGAGCAGCACCCCTGCTCCATTGGGTTCAGTGCCTCCACCACCACGCCAACTTAAGTCAAAGCCCTTGAGTGCTTCAGAGGCAGTCAGTGTACTTCTCCAATCACCATCGACCAGTGATGTTGGCTCATCGCAAGAAAGTAGCAGCAATGTCCCTGAATCAACACAGGTTGTTGTAACTCATCTGACAAGTGTTGAACAACCACAGCCGCAACAACAACACCATGTGCAAGTACACGCCCAAGTACATGTGGAAGGAGAGGCAGCAAAAGGAGATGCGCAAGCAAAGGTGCATGGAGGTTCACAAGTGCCCACAATAGTTGTTCCTCCCGAAGTAGGGGCACATTTGGAAATCGACAATGAAGCTGAGGTATCATTGGAAGCCACTCCTCCTGATGATCATTCATTGTCTTCCACATCCCTAGCAAGGAAAAGATCAAGGGGGGTGTCTACATCTTCTTCAAGCCCACCGCCTTCTGATGATCTGGATGACGAATGGGTACTACCACCACGGCAGCCTGAGAGTGAGGCACACCATGATCTGACACCGGTACCTCCTAAGCGTAAAAGGAAGGTCGTCCAAAAACTCAAACCTATGGAGTGTGATGAGGCTCAACAAGAAGTGACAGATACTGCTGGTGATGAAGCCTCTCACGATGACGACGAGCCAGTCATCACAAAGGTCACTGCAGCCCCACCGGGCATGCAGCAAAGAGACATTTTGACCCTATCCCGAGAAGCTGCTGAGCGTGATGATGATGTCGGCGAGGAGGCAATGGAAATGGAATCATTAGATTTGGAGTTAAGTAGTACACCAAAACCTACCGCTTCCATATTTCTTCGCAAGAAGGTACCCACCTCGTCCTCGACCTCAATTCGTGGTGGTGAAAGTGCAAAACGTACTGAAGTTCGGCAATCCACATCCTCCACTTCATCTGTCATTAGCAGCAGGACCACCACCACCAGTATCGCCGCCTCCTCCGGCCCCCGAAGACATTTCAAGTCTCCAGTTTGGGACTTCTTTAGTGTTTGCCCAAAAAAGGAAAACGTAGCCATTTGTAGCCTTTGTAAGCTTCGATTTAGTCGTGGTAAGCTTGGTTCTAACTATGGTACCGGAGGCCAGAGAGGTCATCTTGAGAGAAGGCACCCTGTCCAATGGTTTCCGCACCTAGAGGCGGTCAAGAAAGCCGGA
Organism: Lissotriton vulgaris; assembly: GCF_964263255.1. Lineage (NCBI taxonomy): Eukaryota > Metazoa > Chordata > Amphibia > Caudata > Salamandridae > Lissotriton > Lissotriton vulgaris. The sequence goes on along the minus strand of NC_141699.1, from coordinate 1,088,118,158 downwards.
ATTGCACGTAATGAAAACGTTGATTTGTCATCTGCTGATGACGAGGAGGTAGAAGAAGACGATTCAAACACTTCACTTACACCCAGTTCCCATGTCAGCAGCACACCCCATGGGAGCCACACTAAGAGTGTGGGAGAGAGTGAGACATCAATGCGGGAAAGTTCATCAGCGAGCGTAACTGGGTCGAAGAGATCATCATCATACCGTAAATCATTGGTCCAGGGCAACATTAAAAAGATGTTGTTTACAGAAGCGCAATATGAACGCAACCACCCAATGACCCGTCTGTATAACACTAAGCTGGCTAAAATGCTAGCTCTGGACCTTCTCCCTTTTTCTTTTGTAGAAGGGGTTGGTTTTCTAGAATTAGTGACAGCGCTCTGCCCTAAATGGAAGGTTCCTAGCCGGTTCTATTTTGCCCGAGTTGCGGTTCCAGCACTACATGAAGATGTTCTGAAGGTGATTGGGGCAGCTTTGCAGAAGAGTGCTGTTCACACTATACATCTGACAACAGACATGTGGACCAGTGGCGCAGGCGCTGATTACATGTGCATCACTGCACACTGGGTCTCTTTTTCAGGGGCTAAAGCAAAGCTAAACTCAGGTGTTGACACTAACATTGTTTTTAAAGGTGCTCGGAAACATGCAACACTAGCCATGTTTGGTTTGGAGAAACGTCACACAGCAGAAAACATTTTGGATGTCTTTAACACAAAGGTCCTTAACTGTCTGTCCCCACTAAAACGCAAGGTTGGTTATGTTTCCACGGACAATGGCTCCAATATAGTTAAGGCCATGAGGGACGGTTACTATTTCAGAGTGCCGTGTTTGGCGCACTGTATAAACCTGGTTGTCCAAAAATTCTTGGGTAATAAACGCAGTGCAGCGTACAGTGTATTGGAGAACTGCCGAAAAATTTGCAAGCATTTCAGGCATTCTTTTAAGGCCCGGAAGCAGCTGAGGAGCATGCTATATCAATGTCAAATGCCAGTGAAAGCACTCATCCAGGAGGTGGTAACACGTTGGAACTCAACCTTCTACATGCTTGAGCGTCTGTATGAGCAGTATACGCAACTCGATCAATATTTCTTGAAAGAGGGTATAGAGGAGCTGAGGATGGGTGGGCCGCAATGGAACATAGTTGAAAGCCTAACACGCATGCTTCGTCCTTTTGAGGTCTTCACGCGTGCAGTCAGCAAGGAGGACTCTAATTTGGGAAAAGCTATCCCATTGTTGTACATGCTGGAGGACCAACTGAAGGAGGTGTGTTCTGTGTTTGGAAAAGATGACAAAAAGAAAGACTCTTTGCTTCTGGCTGAGCAATTATTAGAGCTCCTACAAGGTGATGAACGTCTTAAAAAGATCCACTCAGAACAGCATTACATTTGTGCTACTATTCTGGATCTACGCTACAAAAAGGCGCTGGCAGGCAGAGCATTCTTTCCTTTTGGTGATGAAGATGTTACAAAGTACAAACGTTGGCTAGCCTTGTCAGCCAAGAAGTTTGAAACAGAACGGCTGGAAATTGAAGGAAATGGCAGTACATCAGCAGGCCATCCCCAGTCAAAACAATCCACTTCTGCACCTGTGGCTGTGGCACAAGTGACCTCTCAGCCGTTAAAGACACCGGCAACCGGATCATCTGCACGAAAGACAACAGAAACATTGGAGGCTGAAGAGGATTGGCTAGCTCTGCGTGGGTTTGGTTCTCAAAAGGTCAGAGGCACAGCAAGAGCTACGCAAAGTGGAGGAACCTTGGAGGAGGACCTTGAGTCGATGGTGAAGGACTATCTGAATGACTCCACAGAGGTCTATGTTAATTCTGACCCATTGGCGTATTGGCATGGGAAAAAAGAATTGTGGCCACAGCTCACCAACCTGGCTTTAAACTACTTGTCTTGCCCACTCGCAAGTGTGTCTTCTGAACGGGTTTTCAGTGCGGCTGGTGGGATTGTAACTCCCAAACGGAGCCGCCTCTCGCCCAAAAATGTGGAGAGGTTAACAATGATCAAGATGAATCAGCACCTCATACCACCAGATATAAGAGTACGAGAGAGCGTGCCGGATGAAGAGGAGGTGGCCAGCAACATAGATGAGGGGATTTCTACTCTGTCAGGTGCCACTGACCTCACCCTGGCTGAATTCGCAGAGTATGATGACGAAGCCTTATTCTTATTCCTGGACAGTGATACCGACTTCGAGCCCTGAAAATGAGACAACGAATCAATAACTTTCTTTTTCATCCTTATTCACTTTTATTCCTGTGTGTCTGTCTTTCTTTGTTGTGCACAGTTAATATAATTCAAACTTTAATCAGATAATCACAAAAACAAGCCCATCAGCAGAACTGTCTTCACTTGTTTGCTAATTTATTTGAAGGTGCCGCAGTCTGCATTCCTCAGGTTCACAAGTTCAGAAGAACATGCTCCTCTATCCTCCTCCTCCAGACTCCTATTTCCATCAAAGCAGAGGGCTGGTTTACGCCCAATGAAGAAAGACTCAGCACTTGTGGGGGTGTTGTTCTACCTCTTTGCAGGTGAGTTGACGGGTCTGGGGCCATTGCTGTGAAGCACTAAAAGTGGTTTGGACCAAATCCGAGGCGGAAATTTTTTTGTGTTTTTGATGACTTGCTTGCCTTTGAGGTGCTCTTAGGGGGGGTTCCGTCTGTTTGTGGGTGAGTTTCGTGGTCTGAGAGCATTGCTGGGACACTCTAATCTTGATTGCATTTGCTTTTCAGGAAATCCGTCGTGCCAACCCCGACTTATGGCCTAGCTACGCAGCGCGTTTGGACCGAAGGCCCAGAAATATTGCAAGTATGAGATTTTGCTTTTGGCCTGTTTGGGGGTGTTATGCTTCTTGGCGGGTGGGTTGCCGGGTCTTGGGGCATTCCTGGGAAGGTCTAATACCGGGTAGAAGTGGTTGGGACAAAATCCAGGCCGATTTTTTTTTGGGCTATTTCTGACATTTTGCTCTATGTAGCGTTTTCGGGGGCCTGTTTGGGGGGCTTCCTGGTGTTTGTGGGTGAGTTTCGTGGTCTGGGAGCACTGCTGGGACACTGTAATCTTGATTGCATTTGCTTTTCAGGAAATCCGTCGTGCCAACCCCGACTTATGGCCTAGCTACGCAGCGCGTTTGGACCGAAGGCCCAGAAATATTGCAAGTATGAGATTTTGCTTTTGGCCTGTTTGGGGGTGTTATGCTTCTTGGCGGGTGGGTTGCCGGGTCTTGGGGCATTCCTGGGAAGGTCTAATACCGGGTAGAAGTGGTTGGGACAAAATCCAGGCCGATTTTTTTTTGGGCTATTTCTGACATTTTGCTCTATGTAGCGTTTTCGGGGGCCTGTTTGGGGGGCTTCCTGGTGTTTGTGGGTGAGTTTCGTGGTCTGGGAGCACTGCTGGGACACTGTAATCTTGATTGCATTTGCTTTTCAGGAAATCCGTCGTGCCAACCCCGACTTATGGCCTAGCTACGCAGCGCGTTTAAGGCCCAGAAATATTGCAAGTATGAGATTTTGCTTTTGGCCTGTTTGGGGGTGTTATGCTTCTTGGCGGGTGGGTTGCCGGGTCTTGGGGCATTCCTGGGAAGGTCTAATACCGGGTAGAAGTGGTTGGGACAAAATCCGCGCGGAAAAGCCTTTAGTTTTGGCACTTTTTGTAACTTAGGGTTCGTTAGGGTTAGCCCTAGCAGCAGGATTGCATGTGTATCGGGGTGTTCTAGATTTTTCAAACTGAGTTCTGGGGTCTTAGAGCACTCGTGAGAATGTGTAATTTTGGTTGCAAGTCATTTGAAGAAAATCCATGGTGGGAAAGGGGGGATTTGGCATAGTTAAAGAAAGCCTTTGCCACTATTCTTAACTTAGGGTTCGTTAGGGTTAGCAGTATTTCTATTGCATGTGTTTGAGTGGGGGGGATTTCGAGTCTTGGAGCGATGCTGGCTATGGCTACTTTTGCTTGGTTGCTTGCAAGTGGTTTGAATGCAATCCACGGTGGGTAATGGGTAATTAGGGTACTTCGGCCTACTTTTACTTTCAAAGTAAGTTTTGTCACCAGTTTTCTGCTAGGCCTCGTTTTTTGAGATTTGATTGGGGGTCTTCTACATTTTTGCGACTGGCTTTAGTAAGGGTCTGGGTGGGAGCACTGCTAGGAAGATCTATTTTTGTTCTAAAACACAGTTTACAGTACACCTAGCTTGAGGGGCAAGATCCGCTACATTAATTTGCCCATACTTATTTATCCTTCAAAAGGTGACTCAGAGTACGCACTTTCAAAAACATTGTACTGTCTACTAGGAAAAACAAATTGTGACTTTTTGCACTCCACAGCCTACATACCTTATATTTATTTATCAGTGGTGTTGTAATATTATATCACTTCCTGTTTTTCGTTGAATAATTACAGGCCGGATTTCAGTCTCTGCAATGGGGAAAAAAGGATGGAGTCAGGCTTCACAGTAGCGAGCCACAATTCAGCATCAGGCAGGCAGTGGACAGGGTGTCTTCTGGTGACCAACATCGGTGGACGAAGCGTCGGCTGCAATGGAGGAGTGCCGCTAATAGGAGGATTTTTTTTCTGCGGGCAACTTACTTACCACTTCCAACAGGACCACTACAACCACATAGATACAGTATCCCTTGCCTTTTTCTCTGACTGTGACTGCATTTCTTGGCTCTCTCTCGGCTTCTACATTGATCCCTTAACACATCACTTAGTCCACTCCACTATCTGCACCACACATAGTCATTTGTAAGTGCTCCTACGTAATTCGCAAGTCGCAGCACGCCCCAGGCCGTAGAGGACTGGGATGGCCCCAATGATGAAGCATGTCACCAAGGGGCAACCCTGGTGAGTGAGGGGACACCTAGAAAAAAAACAATTTCTCCTTTTCTATCTACTATACCTTCTGTCAGGTTACGCAGCCCCTAAGCGCCTACCGTACTATGAAACTACATTTCCCATGAGTAGGCGGGAGACTTGCAGACTATTTAGTGAGACTATATGAGAGTACCCTTGTATGTTAGGACATCACTTCACTGATGCCTGTCTTCTCTTCTCTTACAGGTATCCTTTCCCTGCTGACCCTACCTTTACCCATCCCACATTTTTTATTTTAGTTTGTTATTTTTCTCCCCCGCCTAATGCCTCGAACACCCTGTGTTTACACTTCTGGGTGTTGGTGACATTTGGAGGTGGAACCATATTTGCATCGACTGGATCACGGGGAGTAAACCTGACACCTTCCAGACCAACCCCATTGAGTGTTGTTGTGAATGGATTTATAGTGACCAGCAAGGCTCTCGGGTATCTGGCTACAGAGACCTTATGTTGAATATCGTTATCAATAATTCCACACAGGCCCTGTACTGTCGCATTCTTTCTTTCCACAGTTGTCGATGATATATTCTTACTCTGCTTGACAAAGAACCATTGCTAATGTGAAAGAACTTCAACCGAATTAGTAGTTATACTTTACCATTTGTTAGGCTACAATGTGGCACTGCTCTACTGTACTTCTGTCACCTGCTATATTCTCAGTTGTACCGTTGAATTGCTCAGGAGGACAAACCAGATTTCATTTTCTTTTTTTTCATAGGCATGCAACTGCCACTGTGTCACACCACTAGTACCACCGCTATGAGGAAATTTTATCCGACCAAGATTGCCAACGTTATTCGGTGTTTCCCGTGGAGCCAGCCCTGGACCTAGCCCTACTTTCAAACACAAATTACAGGTAAGATAAGCGTTTGGTGGTTTGGGGGTATAATGGAGTATTAGTACGAGAGACGAGAGACTGAAGGTAGTACTACTAAAGTCCTAGGACTCTTGGATTCACTTCACTTAGTCTGTGAGAGGCACTTAGTGTTGAAAACATTTGGGCATTTACACTTAAAGGAAGAAAATGGAACTAAACTTTCAGGAAAACAGTCAACGTTAAACCCCCACCCACCAGGTAAGCAGTAAAAAACAGGTATGCTCAGATAAAGTTTGAAAAAGTATATTTATATCCCTAACAAAATAATCTCCCGCAAGACCCTCCCTAACCCCAACGATTGTCCTTCAAAAGTCCCCAAAAACCCAACTCCCAATTCCCACCCCCCAAAAGTCTCTAAAAAAGGGGCAAGGGACACTATGGGTGGATGCTGTTAACTTTTTGGGCCAGGGCATCATGCTCCTCGCGGAGCAAGGCGAGCTCCTGCTGAAGGCGGGACACCATCAGGGTAGTGCGGCGCAGGCGTGCCTTCACTGCCTTGCAGGTGCAAGGCCTGTGAGAAGCAGCTGTTGGCCTTGCTGCTCGGCGGTGGCGTTTGCCTTTGGCAGCCCGGCTCAGTCTCGGTGGACCACTGTGCTGGGTGGCAGCCCGTGGGGCCACGGAGGCCGATGCAGACGACGTTGTCGTAGTTGTCGACTGCACACTTTCCACGTCCTCCAGGGCCACCAGCCGCCGATATTCCGCAACAGTGGCCTCGATCCTCCGTTGCCGGGCCGCTCTAGCCAGCTCCTTCCTCCTTGTTCGTTTGGAAGGAGAACCTATATGAAGAAAGAAAGACATAGTCTGTAACCAATGCTCTTTAAGATTAACTCAATCATTCAGCAGAAATTTGTGCTGCAGTACAACTAGCAACTTGCAAGCGCATTACATAACTATTGAGGCCAGTATCTATCTAACCTCACACTTCTTCATCCTTGCTCTAACATTAGTGGGAGTTTAAGGAACAAATTCTATGAGCACTGTGGACTTCCATTGGAGTCGACTATGAAAGTACACCAGTCTTATTCTTCTTCTTATCTCTTGTTTTGGAAAATTGGTACGTTATTTTCTGCAAGCCGGCATAATGCCAGCGCGGTAAACTTGCACCCGAGAAAAAGAGACGCACGCCATGAGGAGTGACCTAGACTTGCGTTGCCGTTGCGTTACTGTACCCGTCCAGTACATGCAGGTGGTGAATCTCTTACTTTTCTATTACGGGTGGCACTGAGAATACTCTGTTACAACTCAAGGGCTACTGCTTAATTAATTTAACTTTCACCCTACAGTGGAAATGAGTACTAGAAATGGAAAATTGAAGAAGATAAATAATCTGATTATCTATCACTTCACATGGGATGTTTTTGCTTATATATGGGATGACTTTAGGTGCTTTGCTTTTTATTGAGTGACCAGTGATACATCCACACATGAATGACTGAGTACTACTAAACTTATTAAGAGAGGTAGGGAGTGGCCACCATAATAACCGGATCTATGCAGTGCTTGCAATACAAACTACTGCTACTATTTATGGTAGTATTTGGACAAAATTAAAAGTTATTTTCCTTGCCTTTCCTACACTGGAACGGACGTGCGGGTGCAGTGTTACATGCTCTTCAAAGTTACACTTAGTTCATCCACTGACCATCTACTCTCTCTAGATCATGGGTACTCACAAACTTTCTCTCAGGGGCTACATTTACAGTGTAGTTTGGGGCCGAGGGCCGCACTGGTGGGGGCGGAGTCAGAGGGGGCGGGGCTAAAGCAAAACGATAACTTGTGACCATGAGGTTGCACACAGGTCCCTGCAGCAGATGCCCTCATCCACTGAGCCACCAGACCCAGCATTTACATACATCTCTCTCCCTCCTGCTCTCCCTCCTGCCCTCCTTCCATCTCTCTCTCCCTCCTGCCCTCCCTCTCCCTCCCCCTCTGTCATCTCACTGTGTGTGTGTCTATCTGTGTCAGCCTTCAGCCCGGGTTGAGACCGCTTCCTCAACGCGCACACACAGACAACAACACCAAAGTACTTAACAGGTCTTTAAAAGACCATTAACATATTATTGAGGCTTTGTTTGTTTTAGCGCCCCTGCTTCTCCACCCTGACAATCACTGCTTGCCCGGCCCCACAGAGCAGAGGCTTTGTTCTATTTCACCTGTTTGTGGCCTTGCATCTCCACTCTGCTCTGTGGGGGCCGGGGGAGCAGTGATTGTCAGAGTGGAGATGCAGGGGCGCTAACAGGTGAAATACAAAAAAGCCTCTGCTCTGTGGGGGCCGGGGGAGCAGTGATTGTCTGCAAGGTCTGCGCACCGCCAACGAAGGCTTGCCGGGCCACCACCGGCCCGCGGGCCGTACTAGGAGTACCCCTGCTCTAGATACACATATGCTATCTAAGAGTCAGATAGTAGCATGATCCAGGTATATGGACACATACAGTTTCTGTGTCACCCACCCAGGCTGTTGTCCTTCCACCCATCATTGCTTCATCATTCACCCAGCCATGCATCTCATATTCTTGCCTTCCCAGCTAGTCTTCAATCTCAATAAGTAAGGAATATATAAGAGCTTACCTCTGGCCGCCACCACCACCGTCTCAACTCTCACAGCTGCCGCCGCCGCCTCCTCCCCTGAAGAATCGCCCTCCGCCTCCGTGTCGAGCACCACCACCTCCACACTGGCCCCGCCACCAGATGTTCCACCTACAAAGTACATTTAGGAATGTTAGAATAAAGCACTCACTAGTCACTAGTATTTGGTCTAGGAATGAAGACATGTGAAAACAATGTAATTTGTGACTGTCTACGTTAAACTTAAAAAAAATGTCCCTTTTTCCAGGGAAGGTTGTCTTGCTGCACTTTTAGGCACAACTGATGAAATCTGTTTTTTTAACACGCACCATTTTTCTCCACACAGACAGAAGATGGACTTCTAACAACAAGATCAAGTTGAAACCAGGTGAGAGCTCGGCTCGACCACAAGAAATGTCTTCAATTAATCGTCAGCACTAACCACTTTTCCATTATCAGTTAAACGTTTAGTTTTATTATGACTTCATTTTAATAAATGTGTTTACTTTTAATAAAGCTTTTAAACTTAAATACAATCTGTGTTTTTTGGTCCAGACTAGAGTGACTGAGCGAAAGGTTTTGCAATTTTTGCAAGCATGAGTCTAGATAGAACAGTTCAAAAGACATTATGGACAATCCCAGAGGACTGCACTAAGTTGATAGAGCTATTGCTGACTAGAATCATGGGAGTTTCGCCAACCGTGCAATCTTAGTTAGCTACACAGACAGACTAATAAGAATAATCTAGTAATACCACAGGGAGTCATAGTAGAGGCAGGATAAGAATTTAGATACAGTCTACAAGAAGAGCAAAGACAATTTTGAAAAAAGTCAAATGAGGAACGCTAGGAAAAATGGGTACTAGTCTAAAATGAAAACTTACTGGGGCCAGCAGAGGAGCCCTCGCCTGCCCGATCCTGGCCCTGTTGATGAATAGCATCCGCCGCCTGCTGCTCCTGTGTCCTCCTCTCGCCCCTGGGGGGAGCTGACGTACAACATGAAAGAAAGAACAGAAAACATGGATGATTGTTGCTTGTCAATGTCAACCAAATCAAACATTTCAAAAGAACAATAACAAAATATTTCTGCGAAATTATATTGATTATGGTTACTTTTCATTTTTTTGCGGACCTGTGACTTCGAAAGTCACGTAACTCACTAAACAAAGTACTGAAACGTTCACCTAGGACTGGCAGGCAGCAGTCCGCAGGCAAGACGCAAAGTGACAGACAAACTCCATTGTGATTTCAGTCAGATCAGTGACAACACTAACAGTTGCCTGCTACATTACCAGTCATTTAAATAGTCAAACTATCAATCCACCGCCACTATTTTTCTTATTGTCAGGGTTACAAAGGAAGGGGCAGATTTAAGCCCTTGCGGCTCTTTTGCGCCGTTCTTGCGTGACTTTTGTGACGCAGCAGCTAAACAAAAAAGGGCGCCATGGTGCGGCGTATAATATTATAACAACGTGACGCGTTTGGGAGATGCATCCCGTTATAAAGCCCTGCGCCATCAGGGGGCGTTCCGGCGCAAGGGAGGGCATTCCTGCGCTGGAACACATCCTAATAGTGGCTGAGGGAAATCTACAAAATATCAATCAGTCACCTTTAGGACAATGATGCGTCACACAAACCCTGCACCTGCTTGAAGCAGACGTACGGCTTGACCCAGCATTGGGGAGATAGGGTACCCCAGAGCATTGATGGAGCTGCGCCATCGTTGCGACGCAACTCCAGCAGTAAAGCTTCGGTGACGTTTTGGGCCCATGGTGCGCCGCATTGCAAATACGGCGCACCATGTTTGGTGGTGGTAGCGGGCCGCACAATTAATGGCGCATCCCTGCTACTTTGCAGGGATGCGACGGTAATTGCAATTCTGCCCCTTAGGGGCATACTTACTTACGCGTTCTGGCGCATCTCCAGAGATGCGCCAGATCAAATGCGTCACGCAAAACTACCCTTGCGACACGGCAGATGTGCCTCATTTACAATGCGGCGCGCCCTGGCGCAAGGGTAGGCACTTGCGTGAGGCATCTCGTCACGTAAGAGCGGCGCATCGCTGGAGTCACGTCGCCAACGCAATGCAACTCCAGTAATGCTCAGGGCCACCCAATACTTAACATGCTGTGTCAGTCCTTTCGCCTGCTTCGAGCAGACATAAGGAATTGAATTGACGTAGCAGCGTCGCAGAAGTGCCTGCGTTAAATCTTGTACATTTCACGCAGGCAATTTTGCGAGGCGCACAGCCGCTGGACCGCGGCGCCCACCCTGCGTACTAGGAACGCACCCATTGTGGTGCAGGCCCATGGCTTTATAACATGACGCATCTCCCTAGATGCGTCATGCTGTAAATGACTCGCAGGGATGCGGCACGTTTACGCCGCTGTTGCGTCACGCAAGGCAACGTAAACGTGGCGCAAGGGGCTTGTAAATGTAATCTGCCCCCTAGTGTCTAGCATTACGCAGTTCTGTAAAGTACACTCATACATAATAGTTACTCAGGCCAATGAGACCACAAAATAGAAAACAAATAAGCATAGTAGCAACGCCACTGAGAAGGAGAGCAGTGCACCTGAAATGCACAGAAGATTTTGAAATATAATTTAACTACAATGTAATCGTCATCAGCGGCATTATTGGCTTGCTCCATGTAAAAAACAAATATTTGCAATACAACAACACAGAGCAGGAGAAAACATCATAGTAGTGAGTGATTAAATGGCTACTACTACTCACCAAGCCCGGGGATCTCCAAGCCGAGCTGGTCCAGCAGGTCGCGCTCGCGGTCCAGGAGGTCCGTCCAGCGATGGGTGACCTGGCTGTAGGTGCGCTGGACCCCGTAGAGGTGGGATATGGCCCAGCACACCTTCTCCCACCGCTTCCGGCGCTCCCGCATGTTGTAGCCGCCGGCCGCGATCCTGCCGCCTCCCGCGATGGTCCTGGGCAGGCGGCGCTGGACGAAGTAGACCAGCGCGCCCACTTCCTCCGGGCTGAAGATCTCCCGTCGCGTCACCTGCTCCCCCCTCAATCTCCCGCATGCTGTCCTGCCACTGGGTCCAGCACTACTCCCCGCCGCCGCTGCGGCCCTCAAGTGCCTGGGCAGCTTCACGGCGCCTGGCTTGACCATGGTCTGGGCAGGTAAGGTAGGAAGAAGTAGAAAATTAAAGAATAGGATAGGGAAGAAGAAAAGAAAAGAGTTTAAAAAAGTAGTTTAAAAGTAAAGAAAAATAGCAGAAAAGACAAAAATATACAGCTAGGAAAAGAGAGGGATAGATAAGAAGCAAAATCGTAAAAAAAAAACTGAAAACAAGCAAAGGATGGCAAAGATACCAAGAGGATTAAACACCATGCCCAGACACAGGAAATGAATGAAAAACAAGATGGCCGGCGCCCGTTCACGAGCGCGAAAGAAAGTTCGCGCGAGATTTTCCTCGCGATCTCGTGCGAACCTGTAGATTTCCCGCGCGATCTCGTGCGAACCTCTACTCGCAATGCGCTTAGTGCGCGAGATTATACATAGCGGGCGGAAACGGAAATACGTCACGGAAACAAAATGGCCGCGCCCGTACTCGACCTTGGGGTAAATTCGCGTGTTGCGCTGCAAGCGGCTCGCGAATACTGCAAAAAAAGTCGCAAAACAACAAGCCGCAAAAAAATAAAATGCTCATTCGCACGAATTGGCGGCTTCCGCGGTCGGTTTCGCACGACGCCGCGCCCCGCGAATAGCGCGAAAAAAACCGAAAAACGATTTCAGCAAAAGCAAAAGCAATGAGCAGGTGCAAAAGGTCAACCTTATGATTTGTAACGATTCTTTGTAGTGCTTCCTGAGGGGGCCCTCCAGAATTCGGTTGCCTGCTTGCAACTATTTTGTGTGACCCTGCTCTGACCTTAACTGTATGCCACAAAGGTCCTGATTTACAGCTAAAGGAGCAGACAAGCAGGTGCCAGGCTGGAACTTTAAATTCTTTCAGTGACACATTAATTAGCCCCTAATTCATTATTGTCAGTTGGGGCAGGGCAGGTGTTGTAACTAATTTTGCAACAATGAAAGCACTTAGCAAGTGCAAAAGATCACTAATCAGGGCGCACTAAGGAAGCAGGTGCCAGCTAAAAAAATATTCTGTGACACATTAATCAGCCCCAAATTAATTCAGGTCACTTGAGGCAGGGAAGGTGTGCTTTGCTTTGCCGAAAATAATGTACACTGGACAACCAGAGGGTGTGGTGATGAAACAGAGGGTGGCATGGGTGGGCCAGAGGGTGGCATGAGTAGTCAGAGAGTGGCAGTGGTGACAGAGAGTGGCAGTGATGAAGAAGAGTGTCCCAAACAGGCTGGACATGTAGAAACAACAAGTTCGCAAAACTTGCGACCCGACAGGTAAGTTCGCAAATTGCGAAATTGTAAAAACCCTCGCGAACTGGCAGAAACACGGGCGAACACAAAAAAAAAAAATCCGCAAATTCGCGGGAATTCGCGGATTTTGCGGGTTGCGAATCCGCAAATCCACAAAATTCGCGAACGCGAGATCCGCAAAATTCGCCCATGCTTACCCAACGCATGCATCGTTGGAAACCCGGGGCTCATAATTGTCACCTACGCCAGCGACATCCAGCTCATCCTCTCCCTCACCAAAGAACTCAACATCACAAGGCACAACTTCCAAGAAGGGATGAAAGCCGTTGCCACCTGAATGAGGAAGTGCTGCCTGAAACTCAACCCAGAGAAAACAGAAGCCCTCATGCTTTGCTCCACCCCTCCGCATGGGATAACACCTGGTGGCCCCTCCAGCCTCAAAAACCCTGCCACCCCAAAAGACAACTGAAGAAACCACAGCATCATACTAGACTCATCACTCACGATGATCCGGCAATCCAATGCTGTATCCTCGGGTTGCTTCAACACCCTCTGCATTCTCCCAAAAACGGTCAGATTGATCCCATCAGAGTCCCAAAAAATAGTCATGCACGCCCTCATCAGTAGCAGACTGGACTACGGCAATGCTCTCTGAGCCGGAATCAACAAGAACCCCCTCTGCGAGCTCCAGACCACCCAGACCGCCGCAGCCAGATTGATCCTAGACATCCCCCATCACAACACCCAACACCTCTGCGATCTCCACTAGCTCCCCATCGAAAGAATAATAACCTTCAATAGCCACTAGACTCCACGATGCCGGCATCCTCGAGAAAGCCCTCAACTGGATATGCTCAGACTCTTAACCTCCCTCTCAGAACCAACAGAAATCAGATGTGGAGTGCCCCATTGATCCTCCCTCAGCCCTACCTTCTTCAACTTCTACATGCCCCCCACACAACTATTGTCAGGAACCACAGGCTCAATGTCGTCCCCTGTTCCAGCTACACCCAGATCGTCCGCTCCCTCACCAAAGAAGTCAACCTCACAAGGCACAGCTTCCAAGAATTGATGAAAGCTGTCGCCACCTGAATGAGGAAGAGCTGCCTAAAACTCAACTCAGAGAAAAAAGAAGTCCTCATCCTTGGCTCCACCCCTCCACATGAGTTGACATCAGGTGGCCCCCAACCTCAAAAACCCCGCCACAGCAACAGGCCATGCAAGAAACCACGGCACCATACTAGATTCATCGCTCATGATGAACTGCCAAATCAACGCTGTATCCTCGGCCTGCTTTAACACCCTCTGCATACTCCCAAAAACATTCAGATGCATCCCATCTGAGTCCAGAAAAATGGTCACGCACGCCCTCATCAGTAGCAGACTGGACTACAGCAATGCTCTCTGTGCCAGAATCAACAAGAAGCCCCTCTGAAAGCTCCAGACTGTCTAGAACGCCGCAGCAGGCTGATCCTAGACATACCCCATCTCAACCACATCACCCAACATCTCCACGATCTTCAATGGTTCCCTGTCAAAAAAGAAGACTCACCTTCAAGCTCCTCACTCACGCATACAAGGCCCTCCACAACACCGACCTGCATACCTCAACAACCGGTTGTCATTCCACGCACCCAAGAAAAAACCTCAGATCAGCCGCCCTCTCTCCAGCGACCATCCTATGCATCTACAAGAACAGAACGGGAGGAAAGTCCTTCTCTTACCATACAGCCAAGATCTGTAACAACCTCCTCTCCACCTCCGGCACAGCCCTACACTGCTCCAGTTCAGAAAGGACCTCAACACCCGGCTCTTCTGATGACCCCAGCACTCTATGGAGCTGCAACCTCTCCCCCTCTCCCCAGAGCTTTGAGACACTCGCGGGTGAGTAGCTGTGCTTTACAAACCTCTGATTGATTGATTGATTTATAAATAATATAAATAAGGTAGGAGTAGGGACACAGTTTTGTCCAACTCCTTTATTGACCATGAGTCAGTTAGTTATTTCCCGATTTGCACCTCATTTATTTTGCGTGTATTTATCTGTGTGGAGGTGCACTATGATGTGCAGCAAGGATGGTGGTAGCCCAACATCTCTTAAAATACCCCAGAGTCTGGCTCTTGGAACCATATCAAAGGCAGCCTTTAGATCAACTAATGCAGCATAAAGGCCGTTTCTATTTATATCCACCACTTTCCATCTTATTAACTGGAATCTAATACCGTGATTTATCGTACGCGTTTTACAACTGAACAAGGCCTGGAACTGGGATAGTATTTTATAATCCTCTACCCAGGGAACAATATTGAAACAAAATATAGAATGGTCAGAATATCAAAGTCAAAATATAGAATGGACATAAGATCAAATGGACAAAATATAGTGGTTAATATTATCAAAATGCAGGTAACAATATCGACTGTCAAAATATCGAAGTACATAATATAGGCATTAAAATATATCACATTTTTTATAATATCGATTTTTTTACTGTTTTGCATTTTAGTATATGTTTTAAAAGTGTATATTGTTTTTGTAATGTATATTGATTTTTTTTTAAAGTAATTAATTTTATGTTTTTTAATTTTTATGTAGTTTATTTTCGTAGCGGGTTGTGGGTTTATAGGGGAATAGGGTGGGAAGTAATTACATTATAGTAAATTAAATATGAATTTTTAGGAATTATTAATTATTTTTAATTTAATTTTGTGTTTTAGTTCTGAAGTGGGTTGTGGGTTTATGGGGGAATAGGGTGGGAAGTAATTCAGTTGTAATTAAGTAAATCATTATTTTTATTTATTGGTATTGATAATTAATTTATTGTTCATTAATTATTAGTTGGTAATAATTTACATTAATTGCTAATTCATTTTTATTAATTGATGATTATGTTAATTATTTATTTATTTATTTATGTATTTTTTTTTTGTATCCTCATCTGCCCGACACACGTCCCTTAGATGCGGGAGAAACCAACCAATCATCTCACTGCCTCTAGAAGCAAGACCCTGGAGATTGAGCCGCTTCACTACTTGGCAAAGAGTTATATGAATTGGTAGGAACAACCGTGCATCTTATGACGATGTCTCAAAGCAACTTCGTGCCGAAGTTTTCAGTATATATATGTCGGAGTCTGGGCTGACCACAATACTGAACTGTTGAGTGGATGGGCTTAATCATCGGATATTGGGGAAGAAAAAAAAAAACCCCAATAGGACTTCACTTCCACTCAATCAAAAGCTTCCAAAATGAGAGATTCTGAGCTCTACATGATCTTCTCAGATCTACCTTTGAGGTTTCATACAATGAGTTTAGCCATCCTGAGTGGGTGGGAGGGGTGGTTTCCACCCATTGCATACATATCTGCCGTCTTGCCAGTAGTATGGCGTAAAACAAAAAGGATCGTGCTGCGCCAGTTATGTTCTGGTGTACACCAAGGATGACTAGTGATAAAGATAATGAAATATCGGTTTGGATAATTGAGTCCAGGGTAGCTTTAATCTCTGTCCAGAAAGTAGCTAGATGGGGGCATTCCCAAAACATATGAGTGTCAGATGCTGAGGGGAGTTTACATTTGTTACAGCATTTCCCCTCTTGAAATTTAGACTGGCGTAGAGGAGTGAGATAAGCCCGATGTAAAGTGAACAGATGGTTTCGTCTAAGCCAAGCGGGTTTTACCAATTTATATAAAAGGGTGAAAGATTCTATCCAACTGTCCTCCTCTATTGCCGCAATTTCTCTCCCCCATAACTGTTTTGGCAGATGAAACTCCCCATCTATCTCCTCATGTATCGACCAATACCAACAAGCCACCTCTTTACCTCCTATCTGTTTTCCAACTAGCTGTTGTTCTAGAGGACTAGTTCTCCCGATATTAGGAACTTTCCTGATCAATTCTCTGGCCCAACTGCTAATTTGTATGTATTTAAATCTAGACAATGTCACCCCTACTCTTTCCCTGAGGGCTTCCCACGGTATCAGGCTGCCACCATCAAGTAAGTCCCCCCATATAGCAAGCCCAGCTGATATTAGAGGGGTGGCCAGAGAGTCCTGTAAGCATGGTGGAAGCCCGGGAGAGTCCCAAATTGGTGCATAATTAGAGTAATATGCCAACCCCACTCTGTGCTTAATTTGTACCCACATCTTTAATTGCGTTAATAAAATCTTTAACCTCACCTTCTTGAAGAACTTTTGTTCTCCGAACTTGAAAAGAAACCCATCCAATGGGAGGTTTGCCCCTACCAACATTGCTTTAAATAATTTCCCATTTGAGGTGACATCTGGTGTCTTCAGAAGCATTCTTGAGTGGGAGAGCTGGAACGCCCAGGAATAGTACTGAATATCTGGGAGGGCCAGACCACCTTTTTCCTTCCTCCTCCTCAATTTTTTCCAAGCCAACCTTGTCGCTTTGTACCCCCATATGAAAGAATGTATTTCTTGTTGACACTTAAGAAGTTGTTTAGAATCAAATGCAATGGGAATTGTATTAAAGATAAAGGTGAATTTCGGGAGGATAGACATTTTTACAATGTTAACCCTCCCATAAATTGATAGTCTAAGACCTACCCAGGATCTTAAAAGGGCCCTACACTCTTTGGCAACCAAGTCTAGGTTTGATTTTGCTAAGTCATCTATTTCTTGTGTGATTTTAACTCCAAGATAACGTATTGCGTGTGTTGAGGGCGTCACCCCCACACCCGGATTGGCAATATTCCATGTCATCAACTCGGTCTTTTCAGCGTTAATATCGTAGCCTGAGATACCTCCAAATTCTTTGGCTTTTTCGACCACTACGGGGAAAGCATTTGCAGGGTCACTGGTGTATATTACGATATCGTCGGCATATAGCCCAACTTTCCTTTCCCACCCACCGAATTTAAATGAGGGAATTCTTGAGTCGTCCCTAAAGGATTGTGCTAGTGGCTCAATGTATATATTAAATAGTAAAGGGGACAGGGGGCAGCCCTGTCTTGTCCCTCTAGTGATCTGAAAGGGCTGAGTACACACACCATTCACCATGATACTTGCACTGGGATTTTGATATAAAAGTCCAATTGATCTTCGGAAATTTGGACCAAATGCAAATTTCTTCATAGTTTCTGCTAGGTATGTCCATTTACCCGGTCAAACGCTTTAGTTGCGTCAAGGGTCATAATCGCCAAAGGAAGGGAAAAAGTAGAGGCAATGTCCACTGCCCCGATCAAATCGTATGTTAGGTCCGAAAGTTGTCTACCCTTTATAAAGCCTTTTTGGTCAGTATGAGTAATTGACCCGACCTCACGTCCAAGTCTGTTTGCCAGCACAGCCGCAAAGATCTTATAATCACTGTTTAAAAGTGAGATTGGCCTATATGAGCCGCATTTGGCTGGGTCCTTCCTGGGTTTTGGAATCAAGACAATAATCGCCTCTCCCCAAGACTTCGGAGGAGCCACACCATTTATTAGGATATCGTTAAAGAGTCTTGTCAACACCGAAATTATTTCCGGGGCTATGACCCGTAATAATTCGCCAGGGAGGCCATCCGGGCCTGTTGCCTTGCCCCTCTTCACCTGTTTAATGCTTTCCTTCACTTCTTCTTCTGAGATAGGCCTATCAAGACGCTCTCTTTGTTCAGAGCAAAGAGTGGGAAGAGTAATCTTCTCCAACCATCTAAGATTTGAAATAGGGTCCTCCAGGATTTCTTCCTTGTATATTTTTTGAAAAAACTCCAAAAATGCTTCCCCGATATCTTTAACAGATGTTCTTTCACTTGCCTCTCCATCTACCATGATATGTTTTATGTGTTTTTTTGCCTGGTCCGATTTAATTTTCCACGCCAGGACCTTACCTGCAGACTCTCCATATTCAAAATTAGAGATTTTACTTACTTCCCATTTTAGGGCGACTCTTTCTTGAAGGATGTTTTCTAGCTTTTCTTTTAACCCCTTACGTTGTTCTTGCTCCATATTGGTTCCGATTCCGGTGCCAATATGTTGATCCAATAATGCAATGTCCCTTTCAATACTATTAATCTTAGCTCTGTAGATTTTCCCTCGGTAAGAGGCCCTATTGGTTATGTAGCCTCTCATATAAGCTTTAAAGGCTTCCCATACTGTGTTTAACTGTGTGGAATTAATATTTGTGTCCATGAAAAGTTTTGTTTCGTGGATGAGAAGGTCTGTTTCTTCTTCATCTAGAAGAATAGTGCGGTCAAATGACCACAATGCCTGAGAGGGTTGCTGGCCCGATTGCAAACAAAAAAATATAGCGGAATTGTCCGATAAGTGTGAAGGTAAATACGTTACATCCTTAAGGTGGTCTCTAAGTGAGTAACTAAAAAGGGCGTAGTCAATCCTTGATTTGTGGTTATATTTATAGTTGTGGTATGATACACCGAGTGCCCTACCCGCTCTCTCCCTCCATGGATCCGCCAATCCGAGTGTCGACATAACATCCCCCAACACCTGCCTGGATTTTTTAAAGGTTACTGCCCTTGAATTAGGGGATTTATCCAGCCTTGGGTTGAGTACCAGATTAAAATCTCCCATCCAGATTATCGGACCTTGTGTTGATAATAACTGGTTCTGAATTTTAATCAAATATGAAGGGTCATCCTGGTTAGGACCATAATAGCCTTCCAAATTGTATATATTATTAACTAGACTGACTCTAGCGTATAGCCATCTGCCACTTAAATCTTCCTCATATGCAAGAATCTGGGCTTTGATTTGCTTTTTGAAAATGATTAATATACCACGAATATTCGCATTATGATTAGTGCTAATATAACTGTCAACCCATCTGGTTTTACTCAGGATTTCCTTCACTTCGTGTTGGAGAAGATGTGTTTCCTGGATGACTATGACCTGCGCCGGTGAGTCCCTCGGATATTTCAGTATTCTATGTCTCCTACTCTTAACACGCAGGCCATTGACATTCCAGGACAGAAATTTTATTACCATCAGCCAGTGTCCGGACCCCTCCCCCTACTCCAACTCAATAAAGGATTGTGTCTTCCAGTGAGACTTAAGTGGAGTATAAATAAAAATACACTTGATTGAGCAAGTAAGTTTGAGACTGTGCCTGAACAGTGAGGATGTTTTATGGTTTTACCCCTTCCCCCCTCCCACCCCACCTTGGAAAACCCCTCCCTTAATTAATCTGGCTCTTGCTGCCAGATTTGCCTCTTTATAGAGTTCCGTATGCCTAGGTCATTTACATGATTGAGTATGGCCCGGCATGCCTTGATTCTTTCTAGGGGAAAGCCATCATAATTATGTAAACTAAAAGTAATGGAAACACTTAAGTTTGGGAATTTAAGTAAATTTAGGTGTTATACGCACACCATCACATATAACAGGAGTATTGTTCTGATACGCTTTCCTTTTTTTTTTTTTCCTCCTTTTTAAAAATGTTATATATATATATTTTTAATTTCAAAACATATATATATTTTTTCCCTTTGTAAATACAGTATTATACTTTTTTCCTTCCTTTTTTTTTTTTTTTTTTTTACACCCGTCCCCCTATTTTTTTTTTCCCTTTCCTTCCTTCCTTCATTATTTCCTGTTTTCCCTCTTTTTTTTTTTTTACTTTTTATCCCTTTTTTTCCCTTTTTATTTCCCTATTCTTTTCCCCATTTTTCATCCCTACATATATATATATTTTTTTTTGTCCTCTCTACCTTCCCCTATTCTCGACCTTATGTCCCCTTCACCTTCATTCTTATCATGTTATTTTAACTCGATGACTCAGTTTGCAATGACTGTATTACCCTAAGAACTAACGCTAGATGTTACCCTGTTGATGATCATGAATGGAAGTCAAAAGTTCGTCAGCCTCCAATGGAGAATGAATGTTATGCATTTTGTTGTTATACATAACCCGCAAAAAAGCGGGGAACCTCATTTGGACAGTTACTCCCAGAGCCCTAAACTTCTCCATTTTCTGGCCTAACTCCCATTGTCTGTCGAGAGTAGACTTGGATAAATCAGATCTGACAACATATGAGAAGTCTGGAGCTTTTAAAGCAGTGGACTTTAGAGCTAGATTTAGGATCTTCTCTTTTACCGAATAGGTCAGAAAATTAACTAGAATTTTCCTAGGTTTAGACCTTTCCTGTTTTCGACGGAATGGATCTCTATGAGCTCGCTGAATATCTTTTTCTAGCTCTTCAATGGATTCCTCCAAATTTAGGGACTCTTTAAGCAGGGAAGCTACGTATTTTTTGATGTCACTCCCCTCTTTCCCCTCTGGAACTTTTAGAATTCTAATGTTGTTTCTCCTTGAATAGTTCTCCAAAGACTCCACTCTCTCTTTTGTTGCGTTCCCGTCTCGCCTTAGATAGTAGATCTTTTCATTGGCAGACTCTAATTTAGCTTTTAGTTCAACTACTGTGCTCTCAAGAGTATCTGTCCTCTCAGAGAGAAGATCCACTCTCTTATCCAAGGCATCAAAAGCTGCTTTAATCTCCAGCTGGTTACGCTTGGATTCAGCGAACCCAACTTTAATTTTGTGCAGTAAATCCTCCAGTGAAATCTTCTCCTTCATCTCCGAGGTCTCTCCTGCCTTATCCTTGTCCTTGTCCTGAACGGCGAGAAGCCCAGCTTCATCCGGGGTGTTATGAACAGCAACAGAGTCTACTTCCTCCTCCTCTTCTACCACCCCCACCGGGACGGAATCTTGGGTGGCATCTGTATCGCCCATCTTATTCTTATCCTCTAGTGGTCCACTGGGGATTTCTAGAACTTGAGGTAACACTTTAAAGTAAGATCTAAGCGAGGGGGTAAGCTTCGCTGCACTACCTTTAGTTTTTTTAGATCTTATTTTAGTTCCAATTGTTGAATCTTTAGTACCTTTTAGCCCAGCCGACCGCGGGTTAGCGGCCGCAGTTACTGTAATTGCGGAATTTGTGATGTGAGTACCAGAAAACACAAAAACAGAAGGGTCCGGAGTGCTCTCTTTAGGTCCGAATTCTAGATCTACAGCCACGTCCTTGGTTCCCTCCTTAACTCCCTTCTTAGCGTCACCAGGACTGAGATCCAACTTAGAAAAGGTATCAGTGAGGGTATAATCAACCTTACCCCCTTTAGTATCCACACATCTCTTCCCGAGCTCCTTACTCGATGGCAGTGCCTGGACGAATATTTTTCCAACACCTTCCTCCTCTGATTCTGCCCCTGACCTTGTCTTTGTCTTTGTCTTTGGTTTAATGCAACAGATTCTCTGGGTTTTGTCCAGGCTGAAGGTGTCCGGTTGAGCTCCTTTTATTAGAGTAGGGCACTTTAATAAAGTGGTAAGGCTGCTAAGATCGCCTCTAGCAGCCGCTCTGCGGCTCCTTCGCAGCTCCACGGCTGCCTCTGCCCACCGGGAGAGTGTGGCAAAAGGCGGGATCTTGCCACCACACATCCACACACCGACAAGCTGGATGTTTCTGATTGGGGTAAAGCAAAGCCAGTACTGCCACTATCTACTTCTGTTCTACTTCTGTTCTGTTTTTTTTTTCCCCCCTTAATTATTCATTCTCATTTCCTTTTCTTTCCTGTGGGGAAAAAAGAGTCAGGGAGCCAGGGAGCCAAACGAGCCCAACGATTACAGTAGACCTCTTGTGCCTGTCTCGAAAAACAATTGTGCTGCTTGCTGGCTTCACTCAGGGCGGAGCCTGCCTTGGCTCCTGTCTCAGGCTGCTTCGGGCGTCGGACACTGAACACTGCCAGCATGTGAATTACACGAAAGAAAGGGAAGAAACCACAACTCGCTAGGAGTCTTACAGGTAACTCCCCAGTAACCCCCAGTAACCCCCCGGCAGCCGATGACTATGCAGATATCGGCGGGTAGAGTGGGAAACCACCTTTACCTCACACGGAGCTCCCCAGCTCCGCTCCTCCGCTGCTCCGCTGCTCTTCTCCACTCCGAGCGGCTCCGGGCGGCTCCTGCCTCGGCGCCTATCTCAAAGGCGCCTCGGGTGCAAACGTAGATGTCGGCGTCTGTAGCTGGGAAAATGCCAAAAATGCCGAAGGAAAACCATTAGCTTCGGCGGGGAGTAATCAGATTCTTTTCAGGGTGTAAAGCCGGTCGCGCTGGTTACAAGCCAAGTTGCATGCCGAAAATCACCGCGTTTCCTCGGGCTTACAGGAACTCCTCTACAGAGACGCGACCTGCCCTAACCGGCGGCCGCCATGTTTTCCCCTCAATCGTCTATGATTATGTTAATTATACTAATTTATTATTTGAAGCGGGTTGTGGGTTTTTAGGGGAATAGGGTGGGTAGTAATTTAATTGTAATTAAGTAATTATTGAAATTATTTTTGTGTAATGCTAATTAATGTATTGCTAATTAATTATTAATATGTAATTTTGTTATTACTTATTACATTTTTGATATTGAAATTAATTGGTTGTTAATTATTACTAGGTAATTAATTAATTTTTATTAAATAATATGTATTGGTATTTATAATTAATTACTTATTAAATATTTTGTCATTGCTAAATAATTTAATACATTTTTTATTGGTATTGATAAGTAATGTATTTTTATTTAAAAATTAAATCATTACTTTTCCTACTGTTGCACTCACTGGAGTGGGAATAGTAATTTTTTCCCCTAATCTGTCCAACGCTTTCCCTATTGTTGCACTCTCTGGAGTGGGTATAGTAATTTCTACCTTCCCGCTATCCAATGCTTTCCCTTCTGTTGCACTCTCTGGAGTGGGAATATTCATTTTCACCCCTAATCTGTCCCCCGCTTTCCCTTCTGTTGCGCTCTCTGGAGTGGGAATAGTAATTTTTACCTTCCAGCTATCCAATACTTTCCCTACTGTTGCACTCCCTGGAGTGGGAATAGTAATTTCTTTCCCCTATGCTATCCAACCCTTTCCCTACTGTTGCACTCACTGGAGTGGGAATCATAATTTTTACCCTCCCGCTATCCAACGTTTTCCCTACTGTTGCACTCAATGGAATGGGAATTGTAATTTTTACCCTCTCACTATCCAACGCTTTTCCTACTGTTGCACTCACTGGAGGTAGAATAGTAATTTTTACCCTCCCGCTATCAAACGCTTTCCCTACTGTTGCACTCACTGGAGTGGGAATAGTAATTTTTACCCTCCCGCTATCCAACGCTTTGCCTACTGTTGCACTCACTGGAGTGGGAATAGTAATTTTTACCATCCCGCTATCCAACGCTTTCCCCACTGTTGCACTCACTGGAGTGAGAATAGTAATTTTTACCCACCCGGTATTCAACGCTTTCCCTACTGTTGCACTAACTGGAGTGGAAATAGTAAATTTCACCCTCCCACTATCCTACACTGATGTAAATTTATTTTTAGACATTACATATATTATTTATTAATTTTAATTTTTTTAAATTAATTTTCAGGTATGTTTTATTTAATTATATTGATTATTTAATTAAGTTAATATTACTTTTAACATATTTTTAAAATGCAATATTTTTTACAAACTATATTTTAAACAACAATATTTTAACTTTGATATTTTTGTACTTACCTCTTTATAGATAGGGAGTCGATATTCTGGTCTTCGATATTTTGGTGTCGATATTCTGACCTTTCTATATTTTTGTTACCGATATTTAGTCAGTGATCCGGCTGGATCAGATCTTAGACACTTCTTGAAAAGAGGAAGGCTCTCTGCTCCTCTCCAGTTTGGGGGATTTGCGCACCTGCCATGATGGCATTGGAAATTCGATTTAAATATGGTGCCCAAACATCAGGTTCTGATTTGAATAAGTTTCCCTGGATCTTATCCAGGAATAACCGCTTTTGCATGTGCTAGCTCCAAAGCGTGCAGGATAACATCTCCTGGGGACTCGCTGTCTAATTCAGTGAACCACACCTCTATATCTAATACCCTATTGACTACATTTTTAGCATTTTCTTTACTATAAAGACATTGGAAATGGGTGACCCTGAGGTAGTATATTGGACACAGGTCTCATCATTGCAATCTTACCTCCATGGCTGATCATATCCCAAAAAGCTGCCTGTTTCCCAGCCCAACCAGCATCAAGTATGTCCACCCATTTTATCTTTGCCTTTTTTTGGGCCTGGTTTTATTTTGCCCTGGCAGCCTGAATCTTTATATTATAATTATATTTTACAATGCTTTCTTCCCCTGCCGAGGCATTGAATCGCTTTTTAGTAACTAGCACGCTACTCCCGAACACAAAAAGGATTAGTGGTGGATCAATATATGGAAATATGAGTAATCGGAGCTGTGGAAATGTAAGTCTGTTAGTTGGATTGAATAGGAAAATTGAGGATAGAATTGGGAAGAGTCTAGAAAATATTATTTGGGAGATAATAGTAGTAAGATGAGGTTTCAAGTGAGTCAGGGAGGGATACAGGAGAGAGGAGTGTAGAAAGGGCTATTTTGGAGATCACAGTAGTACAATGAGGTGTGGGAAGAGCCACAGAGTGGAGTTAGAGGATATATTGAGAGGTTTAGGTTGAGACATAGAGTCATGCATTGGAGAGAGTAAAAGTTTTTTTTCTACAGTAGGAGTAAAGTAATATCATAATAAATCGCTGCATAGAATGGGTGTACATGCATGAGGAAGATAATATATTGAGATTCAAAATGTATTGTATAAACTCAGACTTTTAAGTCTTCCTATACTGTAAGCTAATTTGTTTAAAAAGCAAGCAACTGAATAAAAGGTAAAAGGATCGCTTAGTAACTGTAAAAATAGTAAGGTGGGCTTGACTTCGATAACATTTCTTCCACTTAGATTTGCTTTAGAAAGCAGGATCTAAGGTGCTTGTAAATAGGACAGAAACAAGTAAAGTGCACAGTGTCTTGGGTAGATGTAGCACACACAATCAGTATACAGCACATTTTTTATTATTTATTTTAATATTTAAAGTGTTTCTTTTTTAAACAAGAGCACATCTTTTGCACGTGTCATTTGAAACAGTTTTAAAGAAGTGACCACATTTTGCCTTGCATGGGTACAGCAGTTCATTTTAAAACATGGCCCAGAGCAACTGAGAACTGCTTTACCGTACAAGAGTCAAGAATGTTGAGTATTTATAGCACCACCATGAAAACGGTTGTAGATAACATCACCTTCTTGACTTAATTGAGGCAGGTGTGTCCTCTCAGAAGAACATGGAAATACCCAAGTATCTAGGCTAAACGTTCAAAGCTTTTGTGCTGTGCAAAGCCGGAATTACATGTCTAATTCAAGTTCAAGTTCAAAAATACTTTATCTATACTACTATTATAAAGAGAGAACACAAACCTTTGAGCCAGGTAACCTACAAAAGTAATGCACCAATCACTACACCCAATACACCATTTGAAAGGGGAGACATAGCATAATGACATAGGCTATAGATGTGTACACCTTATACATTAAGAAAGAAAAAAACGGAAAAAAGTGTAAAAGTAGTCCCTTAGGGGCGTGGTCGTCTGTGGGCGTTTACAGCGACATGCCAACTGCTCACAACACCTTACATGGCACACATAGAGCACAAATGAGGAATTATGCGCTTTCACTGAATTAAAAACGCAACAACAGCTTACATTGCACACATAGACCACAAATGCAGGAATTATGCGCTTTCACGGAATTTAGAATGCATTATATGCAGACCCAGGCATTATATGCAGACCAAGAGTGAAATGCGCTTTCACACGATTTATAAGTAATACAAAACCATAAATCGGAAATTATATTTATACGGTGCGGGATAACAAATATTGTAAAATAACACATTCCTTGTAATTACCCTTGACGCCTTCGTCCCATTACATTCAAAAGCGGCCGTGACTTACATACACGATGACTCTAACATGACGTCACACAGGGGGCAGGGTGATTCACATTGTTGACCCATCACAACGCAGCTACTAAAACACACACACAACTTCAAAGTAAAGAAATCACAACACTGTAACCAGTGGCCAACGACGTCATAAAGGGGCCAAACAGGAACAAAACAAGGCGCCATTTCTTTGGATAAAAACGCGATCAATACTTGATTTATAACTTTTAAAATAGCGCGGAAATTACACGAAGGCGTCTTTAGATAGCGCGGTCCCGTTCCTACATAGCGGTGAACTTAGCCCAAGGCGTCTTCATATAGCGCCGACCTTACCCAATGGCATCAGAGCAAGTGTGCAGGTTACAAGACCAAACAATTAGAGGTAGCGTGGACCCGTTCCTACATAGCGCTGAAATTGGCCGAAGGCCTCTTTAGATAGCGCTGGCCTTACCCAAAGGCGTCAGAGCAAGTGTGCAGACCAAACAAAGTACAATTAGAGGTATAATACTGCAATATATGCTACACACTCAGGCACACAGCAAACAAAATGTGAGAGGTAGCATACTGTCTGTTACAAGGGAAAAGTGGTGTGTGCAACTAACATAAGGAGCACATTACACATGAACACATTACAAAAGCACACATTAAGATACCCATAAAAGTCATAATTCTGACCAAACAAAATACATAAGGTAGCAAAAACTGCCAGGAGGAAACAGTGACAAGTGTGCAGGTTACAAAACAGATTACAAGACAAAACAAAGTACAATAAGAGGTATAATACTGCAATATATGCTACACAATCAGGCACAACAATAAACGTTACGTAAGAAACAGTGACAAGTGTGCAGGTTACAAGACAGGTTACAAGACAAAACAAAGTACAATAAGAGGTATAATACTGCAATATATGCTATACACTCAGGCACAAGAATAAACGTTACGTAGGCAATGGTGGCACTTGTGCAAGTATCAACAGCAAACAAAATGTGAGAGCTAGCATACTGTCTGTTACAAGGATAAAGTAGTGTGTGCAACTAACAGAATTGAAACATAAGGAGCACATTACACGTGAACAGATTACTAAACCAGACTTTAACATACATGACAGAAAAGTGACAATTGTGACCAAACAAAATACATGAGGAAGCAAAAACTGCCAGGAGGAAACAGTGATAAGTGTGCAGGTTACAAGACAAAACAAAGTACAATTAGAGATATAATACTGCAATATATGCTACACACTCAGAAAGACGAATAAACGTTACGTAGGCAATGGTGGCACACACAATAATACGCAAAAACAGTTAGGGAAAGCCACAGTGAACATCAACGTAACTACATTACTCTCTCTTTTGTAAATATTTAAAACACATACATTTCAATATGTTGAAGAGGAAAACACATCTTTCACGGACTACATATAAAAAACGCGCAAACACAAACAAGCACATAAGACACACAAATAATGAGGAGGCATTACATAACATCGATGCACCATCAACCTCACATCTTCCACAAACAAACAATATAACACATTCACAACGGCATCATAACAGTACTCCACAGCAAACAACCTCTAATACCACACACGTGGACAACACTAACAAGACCAACAAAGACACCACTCACATACAAAAAACGCAAACTTTAATAACTCCAAATATGCAATCACAACAAGAAGAACATACAGTACAACACACACACTCTCAGATCTGCATTCAACTACAACCCACTTCATGACTACTGCAACAGTCCACATGTCAAAATTGGAGACATGGACAATGTCTGTAGTCACTGCAACGCACTTAAATGGAAGGCAGAACCTAAAGGCCTTTGCTGCTCATCAGGAAAAGTACTTATTAACAACATTCAACATCCACCGCCACTCATTAGTCATCTACTAGATGGCACTTACACACTTTCAAATCATTTCTTAACAAACACACGCCGTTACACTACTCTATTCCAAATGACATCCTTTGATGCAAATGAAGTTAGGGAAGGAAATTTCATGCCAACATTTAAAATACAGGGACAGTTATACCACTTGATTGGAAGTATACTTCCAATCGAAGGGAAAGCGCCACAGTTCCTACAAATATATTTCCTATCTGAACAACAACAAATAGACGCATGCTCACACATGGTGCCAAATATAAACACACACCTTATACAACTACTACAAGACACATTGCACCATCATAACACATACATTCGTTCACTAAAGTACAACTATGAAATTAATTCACAAGAGGAAGATTTGCACATTATTATACAAGCTAATAAACGGACACCAAATACACATGCAGGAAGATATAATGCACCAACTACCGATGAAGTTGCAGTTCTTTTAGTCAACGAGAACAAGGGACCCCGCGACATTGTATTTATTTATTTATTTATTTATTTTATATTCTTCTATAGCGCATGAATAGACCCCCGGAGGGGTATCTCCGCGCTTTGCCAGTGAGAATGTCCTCAGATGATAATGAAGAGATGAATGGTACATATTGACAGAGGGGGATCAGTTACGGGGGAATAGATGTGTTTTTAAGACCTTACGGAAGGTCATATGGTTGGTAAGTGTTCTCATCTCAAGAGGTAGGGAATTCCAAAGCTTTGGTCCAAGGTGGGCCAGGGCTCGCCCTCCTTGTCTGGACTTTTTTATTCTTGGCACCTGCAGAAGCTGCTGGTTACCAGAGCGCAGGGTTCGCCCAGGGGCATAAGGCAGGAAGATGTTGGCCAGATATTTTGGGCCTTTGCCTATCACACTTTTGTGGATAGTGCATAAGGTCTTGAAATGCACTCGCTTCCTCACTGGTAACCAATGGAGCCTGATCAGCAGTGGGAGGGAGGGAGTCCTGGGGGGGGGCATTGAGGACTACCCTTGCTGCCGTGTTTTGGATTACCTGCAGCTTTTTGAGCTGCCCTTCATTTGCTCCCAAAAGAAGGCCGTTGCAGTAATCCACTCTGCTGATGACTAATGCCTGCACAAGTGTTTTCCTGTGGCAGTCTGGCAGGTAGGGAAACACTCTTCTTAGCATTCCGATGGCTCTGAAGCAGGTACTCGCCACCTGATTTACGTGGTCCTTGTAGATAAGTGTTTGATCTAATAACACTCCAAGGTTTCTCACCGTGCTTTTAGGGCTAGGAACAGGACCTAATTCCAGGGGCCACCAATCCGGTGTCCAGTGTTTTACTGCTTGTCCAAACAGCATGACCTCCGTTTTTCCTATATTGCATTGGAGACAGCTTACTGACATCCATGCAGATATTGCTCTCATTCCCTCTGCAAAAGATCTTTTTATTGCAGGTGTCAGATCTTTAAAGGGAAAGAGGAGTTGGGTGTCGTCAGCGTACGACACCGGTGTAAACCCAAATGATCTTGCTAGGTTGGCTAGGGGAGCCACATACACGTTGAAGAGTGTAGGGCTTAAACAAGAACCCTGTGGCACTCCCTTATTGAGCTCCCTGTGGATGGATTTGTGGGAGCCCAGCCTAACCTCTTGAGAACGGCCTGACAGAAAGCTTTCCATCCATGCCAGAGCCATGCCCTCCAGACCTACGTCCTTTAGACGCTCAAGAAGCACCTCATGTACACATACTATTATGGCTTGACCCAAAAATTAATGCTGATGACGTTGATCTCATTATCTCCGCAGAGCTGCCTGATCCTATTAACGATCCAAAACTATTTCTGATTGTCAAGAAAAACATGATACATGGTCCTTGTGGTGAACACAACATTCTTTCACCGTGTATGAAAAATTTGATTTGCACCAAAAAATACCCACGCCCTCTCATTAATGAAACTGAAACTGGGATTAATGGCTACCCCATTTATCGTAGGAGGAACACCGAACATGGTGGACATACTGTCACAATGACGGTTAGAGAACAGGAAGTCACTGTCAATAATCAGTGGGTTGTTCCATATTCACCACTACTCTGTCGCACTTTCAATGCTCACATTAATATTGAATACTGCTAATCTGTTAAAGCAATCAAATATATTTGCAAATATATTAACAAAGGCTCGGATAAAGCAACTGCTGCTATTGAAAACAAACACAATGAAATAGACAAATATCTAAATGGACGTATATTAGCACTTCCGAAGCAGTGTGGCGCATTCTAGAGTTTCACATTCATGAACACCATCCCACTGTCACACATCTGGCAGTGCATCTTGAAAATGGTCAAAGAGTCTATTTCAATGACAAGAACATTCTACATGTAGCACAGAACCCAACGCACACAACGCTTACTGCCTTCTTCCAATTGTGTGCCACCGACAATTTCGCAAAAATATTGCTATACCAAGAAGTACCACAATACTATACATGGTCAAAATCACATTTTAAACGGCGAAAACGTGGACAGCAAGTATTAGGACACCCTGGTGTAAAAAAAGACTCAGCTCTTGGTAGAATGTACACTATTCACCCAAACCAATCGGAGTGTTTCCACCTACGCATTCTTTTACAACATGTTTGCGGACCTACAGGCTTTGACACTCTTTTAACTGTTAACGGACAACTAATGCCTACCTATCAAGCAGCGTGTAAAGAACTTGGACTCATTGAAGACGACCAACATTGGAAACATACATTAGGTGATGCTGCACTTTCACATTCCCCATCTAAGCTACGTGAATTGTTTGTTACTATTCTGCTGTTTTGTAACCCATCTGATCCTCTTACTTTATGGGAGCAATACAAAGAAGATTTGTGTGAAGATATACTACACAATAGGCGACAACAAACAAATGATGAATCCTTACCAATGACTAATGACATCTTTAACCAAGGTCTCATTGAAATTGAAGACTCGCTGTATGTACTAAGTGAAAAAACATTACATGATTTCAAACTACCCCAAACAAATAGAAATATACATACACCGTACAATCAAACAGATCTGCAAAACTCAACAGACAACCAAATGCATTACGTTGCACAACATTAACCAAACTTAGTGCACGATCAAACAATAGCATACAACACCATTGTTGAACGTGTGGAAAAAAAAAGGGACAATTTTCTTCTTAGACGCACCAGGAGGGACTGGTAAAACGTACTTCATTAACCTAATACTCGCAAAAATACGGTCTTTAGGACTACTGGCTCTTGCAGTTGCATCTTCTGGAATAGCTGCCACTTTGCTAACTGGAGGAAAAACAGCACACTCCACCTTTAAACTACCTTTAACGGTTTCCATTGAAAAAGAATCCACTTGCTCTATATGCAAAAACGGACCAGTAGGCACCATGCTTCAAAGGGTGTCTCTTATTATGTGGGACAAATGCACTATGACACACCGCGCACATATAGACGCTGTACACCGAACTCTACAAGACATTAGAAATTCTCATCAAATCGGAGGGGGGAAGATGGCGGCCGTGACAAGCGGCTGAGCGGCAGCGCCAGACACAGTGCACAGTGCGGTGATGCTGTGATTATAGATGCCATCATCTCTTGAGCATTCGGACGGTGAAAATACTGGTGTTACACTGACCGGCTGGACATATGGACACATGGAGCAAAGCTAATGCCATAGGAGATAGATAAGACATGAAGTCATAACAACCTTCAAAGCGACGAGGGAACGAGGGAACGAAAGTTGCATTTCAGCATTTCAGCGGCCGCGGCAAAGCGGCAAAAGTGCACCCGGTGTTTACCTTTTGTGATCGTGACGGGATCAATGGTGCTTGTCGGTGATCTCCACGCCGTGTTGCTCCACATGGGTCTGCAGCGGCGCCTGGCTGAGGCTTCGTTTGGAGGAGGGCTGGCGCAAGGCAGGGCTCGCGGAGCCCGGAGGCGGAGCCGATCGGAGCCGGCGAGATTTGGGAAACGGAGCAGAGACGGCAGAAACGGCAGAAACAGCGGAAACAGCGGAAACGGCGGCAGCAGCTCGGTCAGACCCTATAGACTCATCAGTCACGTCAGGTTGGTGAAAGGAGGTGGAGGGGGTCACTGCAGCGGAGTAACAGTTACAGTTACAGTTAAGGTGAGGCAGAGGCTTTCTCTCCTCATAATATTGACACTATCTATGGCTCCTAAAAGCAATACTGGGGGCAAGACAAAAAAGAAAGGCACGGCTGATGGTGGCAGCGCAGACAATGCTCTAGGCTCAGACTCTATGGCAAATACCGAGGTGGAAGGTCCTGCTTTGGAAGCAGGATTAGGGCGGGCAAAACCTTCACAGCCCGTAGGTCAGAACACCCCTAAAGAAATGCGTCCACCCTCAGCCAGAACCCGACAAGCTACAGCCACAGCGACTGTCAGCGTGGTGGAAATGCTGAATCGGAATGAAAGAAAAAAAAAATTGAAGGACAGTGAGTTAGTTTTGGCAGCCTCGGCGTCTGGATTACCGGGGTCATCTTCACTACCCGTTCTATCTGTTTTACCTGAGTTGCTTTCTCCACCAACACCAGCCATTATCTCAGAAGTGGATCCAGGTACAACTCTTGCACCGCAACCAGTCGCACTATTAGTCCCGAATCCGCAGCAGCAGCAGTTACAGCAGACTCATCCGCAGGCACAGTTCCCCCAGTCAACTCAGGTGGAGGAAGCTGGGGAGGCTGCCGCAAGCAGGGACATGATCCAGACGATTCAATCAGAGTCTCTAATGGCTGTATTGAGGACTGATGATTTCGGAGCCGCCGGCAGCACTGAGGCTATCACCTCAGTATCCTCAGTATCCTCACAATGTGCGACAAACCTCCCATTGAACCTCCTATTGAAACTCCCAACAGAAGAGTTAGCAGCCCCACCAGCCAACATTGTGGGCAATCAAGGAGGTTCAACAACAGCCGAGATATGCACTGCCCTAGAGGTACATAGGGGTCTACCTGCCGACTCTACAGCTAGTACAATTCATCTTGGGGTCACACATGGTGAGGCGTAAAAAGAAAAGACCCCCAGCGAGTGCTTCTTCTCTGTCACAGAGGAGGCCAACTGGTCAGAGGATGATGATGACGAGTCACATAGCTCAGATATCGATGGCAGTAATCCGGAGACAGAGAGCGACAGTGAGGCAGGACTACCGTCATCTATTATCAAAAACGTGCCCCCCCAAAGGGACCACACTGCACTCACGTGGGACCACTCTCCTACGACATCTTTGCAAGGGAGCGCTAACCTGGCCACGGGTGATATAAGGCACAACGATACGGCGCAGTTGTCAATGATGGCGATGATGGAATCAATCCAACAGGGGATAACGGCACACAGAGAAGAAACCCGTTCAGACAGTCTTAAATCCCAAGCTGCAATAAGAAAAATGAAAGCAGTGGTTAGAAAGATGTCAAAAGCCTGGGTAAACGTTGGAGACAGGGTCTCAAATCTAGAGGAGAGGGTAGTCACCACTGAAGCTGAGGCGGCCGCAGCCACAAATAAAGTCGAAACACTGGGAGCTCAAGCTATCGACATCCAGTGGAAGCTGGAGGACTTGGAGAATCGGCAAAGAAGGAACAATCTCAGGGTCCTGGGCATTCCAGAAGGGGCCGAGGGTCAGGATGCCAAAATGTTCATTGTTAAAATATTCGAGAAAGCCTTTCCAGATATTGCCGGATGGAACTGGACCACTGAAATACAGAGAGCACACAGGACACCCTTCAGACTGAGAAAAAACGCTAGAGAAGGGGATAAGCCTAGAGCGATCCTAATCTATATAGGCAATTTTCTTCTTCGCCAGTCCATTGCAGAGAAAGCCAGGCCAGACGCTAAAAGAACCTTTGAAGGAGGGTCCTTCTTTGTCAGGCCGGATTTCTGCCATACCACCGTGGAACGCCGATGGCGATTAAGACAATTAATCAAACCATTCCAGGATAAAGGAGTGCAGATCTATCTCATCAATCCAGCTCAGCTGAAGATAATCCATCTAGGCAAGGCTATATACTTTTCCTCGGAAATTAAGGCTAAGGAGTTCCTAGACTCTCTATAGTATGTTATATCACTAATGGCAATCGACAAAGGCTAAGGCTTTAATTTATGTCACTGGTTGAAGTCTTGGGGCCAGTTTGGTCTAAGCCTAAGTTTGAATTTCATAAATTTCATAAAGGGAAATGTGTCACGTTATGGAGATTTGTGGGTACACATAAGGTTTAAGGTCGAAGTTTGGATTTATTGATTGCACTGTGTCCAGCGAAGGGCCACACCCATCACACGCACAGACAAGTCTGCGCGCCTCACCAGGGAGTAAGTTGGGGTCGGGGGGGAGGGGAGGGGGGGCAACCTCGAGGGAGGGGGGGGAGGGGGAGGGCGAAACCAAAGCAAAAAGAAAGTTTGTGCAATAAACATGTCTATTGATATATGGGAGTTGTTGAAAGTGGATAAACTTGTTGATGTCAGATTTAGGTTAAAAAGTGACTGGTTAGTATGTTGGCTCGTCTCTCTTCAGGGATATGTCAAGGATTAAGATAATCAGTCTCAATATAGGAGGACTGAACGATTGGAAAAAGAGGGAAAAATTTGAGGAGTATGTCAAATTAATCAGGGCCGATATTCTGTGTATACAAGAGACTCACCTACCATGGAAAAAGAAACATTGGCTGAACATAAGGGGGTATGAAATTTTGTCTTGTTCCTCGCAGACCTCAACCATCAGGGGGGTCGCCATATTAGGCCGGGTAGGACTGGGAGGTGCTAGAAAATCAAAAGCTGATCCGTTGGGAAGATGGGCAATTTGTGAATTAAAATTAGGCATCACTCTATGCTCAGTATACGGGTCTAATCTGGACGATCCAGGGGTGATGGATCACATTGAACGGGAGCTTACTAACTGGCCAGCACCCATGGTATTTTGCGGTGATCTT
Organism: Lissotriton vulgaris; assembly: GCF_964263255.1. NCBI lineage: Eukaryota > Metazoa > Chordata > Amphibia > Caudata > Salamandridae > Lissotriton > Lissotriton vulgaris. The sequence goes on along the minus strand of NC_141699.1, from coordinate 1,088,082,889 downwards.
AATATCTCAGCCGACTTTACAGGTAACACCCCATATAGCGGTCGTAAGCCTAGAGTATTTAGGGCAGTGTCCTCTATATTGCACTCTTATGGCCTGAAGGATGTCTGGGGTAACCAAAAGAAAAATGATCCGGGATTTACATACTTTTCACACCCATTTAATAAATACACAAAATTGGATTATATTTTTGTCTCAGCCACACAATATAGTAATGTCGAAATTTCAATGCTGCCAAAACTAATCTCGGACCATAATCCTCTTGTTTTGAATTTTTCTATCACCAAACCAGGGGAAAAAATGAGGCCATGGTCTTTTGACAGGAAATTACTAGTGGATAGCGACTATTTAAAACATATGAAGGAGTGGTCCAAGTCCTTTTTTGATGCTAATAGATATAGCGCTTCCCGCGGTATGGTCTGGGATAGTTTTAAGGCTGGTCTAAGAGGGGAGACAATTAGTTTCTCTGCATGGCTTTGGAAAAAAATGAAGGAGGATAGGGAATGTCTTTTGGTTAAACTGGCGAAGGCAGAGGAGCAACACAGGAGGGATGTCTGTCATGGGAGCCAGGGGGCACAGAGCCTAGAGAGTCTAAATACTATAAAAGCAGATATTCAGCGACATTTAGCAAAGAAGGCTGCAGCAGAATATCAGACCCGTAGATTAGGCATGTATGAAACAGGCGAGAATGCTGGCAGGGCTCTAGCGCTTCGGATAAGACAGGCCACCTCAAAAAATATTATTACTGAGATCAAAGAGGGCGAGCAGATGTATACAAAACCAATAGAAATTATAGAGGTCTTTAGGCGATTCTATCAGGTCCTCTATAAGGAGGAGGCAGATACAGCACATCCTGGTATTAATTGGCAGGATACAGGTCTTAATCTGACGTCCAATGAGAGGGAATCCTTAGAACAGGAAATTTCTATGGAGGAGCTTCTCCAGGCACTAAAAGATCTTTCTGCTGGTAAGGCAGCAGGGCCCGATTTTATACCTCTTGAAGTTTATAAATGCCTGAGGGAAGAAACGGCCCCTCTCTTGCTAGATCTATTTAATGGGGTTATCAACACAGGTATTATACCTGAATCCTGGACTAAAACCAATATCGTTGTCTTTCATAAAAAGGGCAAACCCAATGGGGAGCCCGGGCTCCTATCGGCCTATATCACTAATTAATAGCGATAATAAACTTTACGCTAAAATATTGGCCTCACGGATGGGTAGGATCATTGCGGGCCTTGTCTCTCCCTGGCAGCATGGCTTTATCCCTGGCAGAGGTACCACTGACCATATCAAAAGAGCCATAACTTTGTTTGACTTGCATGCTCGGGGGAGGGGGGGATCGCGATGATCCTCCTCGACGCAGAGAAAGCGTTCGACCGGGTCAGGTGGAGCTTTCTCTGGGAAGTATTGGTCGGCAAAGGATTTGGTCCCCGTTTTCTTCAGGGTATTAAGGCCATGTATCACAATCCAATAGCTAGCATTCAGTCAATGGGCGAGGCCTCCAACCCTATTCAGATTTCAAGAGGGACGAGACAAGGGTGTCCGTGTTCACCCATCCTATTTGCACTTTATATCGATCCCCTGATTTTCCGCATTATGAGCAATATTAATATTAAACCAATTATCATCAATGGTCTTGAAACCAAAATCCTCGCATATGCGGACGACATAGCTATCACCACTGTCGATCCAGCTAGTGCTATGAGAGAAATAATCAACATCACCTCTGATTTTGGGAATGTCTCTGGATATAGACTTAATGTGGCAAAAACACAGGTATTATGCTCAAACCAAATAGCTAAATTGGATGATAGATATGTGGATTCGGTAGTATATCTGGGAATCACAATTAATGCCCAGATACAGGAAATCATTAAAGATAACTTCTCACCACTACTGTTGAAAATGAAACAGGACCTAAAAAGAATCGATACTCTACACTTATCAATTATAGGTAGGGCCAATGTCATTAAAATGGCAATGTTCCCAAAAATCCTATATAAGTTTAGGTCAATCCCCTTCAAAATAGACGATATCCTGATCAGGGAGATGGAGGCTATTTTTATGAACTTCCTTTGGCAATACGGTAAGGTGAGGAGATCAATTAAATTTATGTCTCTACCCCAGGAACAGGGAGGATTGGGTATACCTAACTTAAAATTATATCACTGGTCTTGTCTCCTCACTGATATGGCTATACTTTTTTTCCCTGCTGATACGATACATTCCCAGTGTACTATCCCATCCATATACCAGTTAGTACTAGGAAATGAGGCGTATGGTATACTGTTAAGGAACTATGATAAACGTTTTTTCAAATCCCCAGGCTACAAAATATTGGAAGATATCCGGGTGGCATGGCTGGCAATAAAAAAGAACCAGAGTATTCCTAAGTTCAATAAACATACTCTTCTTTGGAAATCAGGGTTATTCCCGCATTTAAGCAGAGATGGTTCTTGGAGACACTGGGAAATGCAGGGAATCACTACATTGGGTCAAGTTATGGTAAAGAATGTTCTGAGGCCTCTTGAACTCCTAAAGACACGATATTCACTTCAAGGCCCTCAAGATTTCAAATATATACAATTGACTAACACAATTAAATCCAAAAGACCTGTGATAGATATATCAAAAGAATGTATACTATTAGATTATTTGAAGGGTGGCGGTCGCCGTATAAGGAAAATATATGCAATATTCTTGGGAACTCTGCCGGATGATATGCTCAAGACAGAGGCTATCTGGGCTGGGAAACTGAACGATCCCGATATTGATCTGGATAGAGCCATCCTTATGGATAAAAGGTTTTTACGCTCATCAAACCTAAGAGCACAGCATTTTAAAACCCTATTTAACTTATACTATACACCGGCAAAACTGTATGATTGGGGTAAGAGAGTGGATAACAACTGTCCTAGATGTGGTAAGGGCCCTGCGGATCTGCCTCACATGTTTTGCAGCTGTGAAAAGCTAGGGCCAATTAAGAACGAAATTGCAAAGTTTTTAGAGGGGCTGCTAGCTGTCAAGATCGACCTATCCCCTACACTTTTAATATTCGGGTTTGACGCCAAACAGGGTTTAAGCATCGAGGCTGAGGCACTTGTGTTTTTAGCAATAGCTGTTTTTAGAATATTAATTGCTGCTGCATGGAAAGACTCTGATGCCCCATCCTTTCAGATGTGGATCTGCAGGCTGCTCGGGATTCATAACATCGAATCGGAGCTGTATGCACTGAAGGGAGTGAAATCCAGGGATATGGGGCTAAGGTTGTGGTCGCCCGTTGCAGCATGGAGGCGGTCGAAAATTACGTGCCTCAGTTCTTAGTACCTATGTAGAAATTCCCTCCTGTCCTCCACAGATATATTATCACTCTTCCTACATTATCGGTTTTTCTTACCTGTTTTTAATATCTTTGATGTATACTTATTTTGTCTCTGTGTATTAATGTGTTTTTCTTGTATTTATTGGATATACTATTGTCATGAACTTTCAATAAAAAAAAAAAAAAAAAAGAAATTCTCATCAAATCATGGGTGGTGTCACTTTTGTCTTTGCAGGTGACTTCCGTCAGACTCTTCCTGTTGTCCCAAGAGGAACACGTGCCGATATACTTAAAGCATGTTTAAAAGCATCACACCTATGGGACTCCATACAAACTCTTACCTTACGCACTAACATGAGAACACATTTAGGAGGTGGAGATAATATGTTTGCTGATCTTCTACTACAAGTTGGTAATGGCCAATTCCCAAACATAAATGATAACATTAACATTGTGAAATTAGGAACGGCTGTCGCTACCTTACAAGAACTCATACAACATGTATACCCAGACGTTCAACTGATTATTAACAAACACTACCAATGGATTTGTGAAAGAGCTATAGTTGCACCCAGAAACACAAATGTCAACCATATCAATGAACATATACTCCAACAAGTCCCAGGTGAAAATAAAATATAGAAATCCATTGACACAGTATTAGATACTGAAGACGCAGTACATTATCCTCAAGAATTCTTAAATTCGCTTAACCCTTCAGGACTTCCGCCTCATGTACTACAATTAAAAATAGGCATTCCAATCATCTTATTGCGTAACCTACATCCACCCAATCTATGCAATGGAACACGACTACAAATTAAAAGTCTTTTACCTTATATCATTAAAGCAACTATTCTATCAGGACCTGCAGCAGAACAGTTAGCTCACATTCCACGCATACCCATGATCCCTGCAGATCTACCTTTTCAATTTAAACGTTTGCAATTCCCTATTACGAGAAGACTGCTTCACTCATGGCCAGTTATATGCTGCACTCTCTCGCACCGGTAATGCCAAAAATCAATTTATTCTACATCCTCATTCAAATGAAACTAAAAATCTTACAATAAGGTCACACTTCATCAGTAACAACATTACGCACTTTACTTTTCATCCACGGACAATGTCAGGACAGGCTGCTAGTTTTTAATAAAAGACTATATAAGCAACATGTTCATAAAAGTGTTACAGAGTTCATTCATGCATATAGGGCAACATTCTATCAAAAGCTGACCTAAAAAGACAATTATAAAATATTTGCATTAAAATATAACATAAAATGCAATGTAGAAGCAATGGTGCGCCAGATGTACAAAGGTTTTTTGCAGGGGCAAATGGGTTGAAGACCCCTTCCCCTTTGTGAATGCATGTGCACATATTTTTTAGGGGCAGGTAGATGCCCCAGGGAAAGTTGTATTTTTATTTTTTAACCTCTTCGATGCTTATGACGGAACGGTTCCGTCATCAGCGTCGGTTGGGCTGTGCTGATGACGGAACCGTTCCGTCATGTCAACACCTGTTTTTCGAATCTTCAGCACAGTGCGAAAATTTGCGCCGCGCTGAAAAGGTTAAAGGCATCCGATTTTCCTTTAAAGAAAAACGGCTGAATTTTTTTAAAAAACTGCATTATTTAAAAGCAATCTCAGACATGGAGGTATGCTGACCCCAGCAGGCCAGACTCCCTGGAGTGCCAGCCATTCCCAATGGGGTTGCGAATTGCGACATCCTCATTAATATGCATGAAGCATGCAAATTGTGACCCCATTGGGAATGGCAAACAGTGTCTCAGACACTGTTGTGCATCGCAATTAGCGAGTCGCATATTGAGAGTCGCAAATTGCGAGTAGCAAATGTGATGGAATGTGCGACTTGCTAATTGGCAGGTCATACATCTGGCCCTTAAAGTGTTCAAAGTTTAAAATTAGTGCAACGTGGTTGAAATCACTTATAGTATTAAAAACAGGGTCAGTGATAATTGGAAATTCAGGAAAACCCTAGTGCAGGCCCTCATCTTGAGTTGAATTGACTATTGTAACAGATTGCTTCTCTCCGCCAATGAGGGAGTTTTGGATAGACTCCAGGTAGTCCAAAACACGGCGGCCTGCCTTGTCCTAAATGCCCCTCCAAGAACAGCATCGAAACCACTCCTCAACAAACTGCACTGGCTGAGTATTCGACAAAGGGCAAAATTCAAAATATGTTGCATCATTCACAAATGCTTAAACGGACAAGGCCCTACCTACTTAGAACAGAAATTTACTCCCTACATCCCCTCCAGATCGCTCAGATCTGGTAAAAGTCATCTGCTGGTAGTACCTCGTGCTAAAAAAGCCAGGCACGGAGGGAAAGCATTATCTGTCGCAGGACCCACACTGTGGAACAGACTTCCTTTGACCCTCAGACTCTGCACAGAACACCTGAAATTCAGAAAACAACTTAAAACCCTGCTTTTTATAAATGAGATCTAGCTCCACTTTTACTTTTACTATTTCCTCTGTTGTTATCATATCCGGTACCAAAGCGCAGAGATACTGCAGTTGGAGTCGATTCCAGCGCTATACAAACTCACAAATAAATAAATAAATAATGATATAGTTCCTGCAAAGTAGACACAACAGTAAAGTGCATTTGCGGCTTCTAACAGGTTCTATAACACAAGCCAACGCTAATAGCGATGTACTTCTCGAGGTTCCCAGAAACAATCTAATGGTCTATAATACTCCTGAGCTGGATCAGAGTAAGATGCCAACTGGTTTAGGATCTTAGTTAGGATTGGCCATATGGATACGATAAATATTGTGATAGACAAAACTATGCTCCGTGTGACGTCGGACCTTCAGATTCTTAGAGCCAATTTGTACTGTCAGCTTTCAAGAATTGGCAGAGCAGCACTTGAAAGCGGGAAATCATGCGAGGCAACAGAATGCACAGACACTTAGGGTCATGTTTAAAAAAACTGCTGTCTACCCATGCAGTGCAAAATATGATCACATCATGAAAACTATTTCAAACTGCATGTGCAAGAGATGTGCTTTTGTTCAAAAGAGATACACTTTAAAAATTAAAATAAAAACATTGTATTTATTGTATGCTGAGTGTGTGTGCTTCCTCTACCCAAGACACTATGCACTTTACTTGTTTCTGTCCTATTTACAAGCACCTTAGATCCTGCTTTCTGAAGCCAATGTTAGTGGAAGAAATGTTATTCAGGGCCTCATTTACAACATTTACGGCAGTGCAGCAAGCCTTCCTGCTGCGCTGCCGTGCATCAAAATAAAAGGGCAGGAAGTCGCTGTATCTTCAAGATATTGCGTATTCCTTTCCTTCTCCCCTGCACCGGCGCACAAACAACTGCAGTTCGCCAGCACAGACAACCATCCGTCATTTTGTAATGGTGCATGCGCTGAAGGGATAAATGTTTTGTGCAGGAGCGGACTCCTTCCTGCACAAAAACAATCAATAAAGGCATTTTACTCTTTCTGCACTTGCAGAAGGATGCAGCGTGCATAGAAAGAGGAAAAAGGAGGAGAAATTAAAGTATTCCTCCTCGTTGCCCCTTTTTACGCCTCCCTTTGAGAGGCGTAGTATTGTGAGGCCTTCCCAGGTTTAAAACTGCTGTGAATCTTGAAATGCGTCAAGTTCCATGAATGCTGCGGCAATCAGCAGCAACGACACACTGGTCCTGCCTTGCACTCTGCGTTTGGCAGAAAGCTGGAAAAATAAAATTATAATAAAATCATTTTGGGGCATATTATCAAGGGATTTATCTCCGCTTTTTTGGCTTTAAAAGCCAAGAAAGCGGAGATAAAATTATCTCCTATTAGCAACCGGGTGCTAACACGCAAATTCGCATGTTAGCACCCTTTTTCTCTTCGCTTTCCCTTGCATCTCTAATGAGATGCAAAGGGGGCGTTCCAGAGAAAAATAATAGGAGAAATGTTGTTTAGCGACATTTTTCCTATTATCAAGGATTTCGCTAACCCTGTTAGTGATAAAAAAAGCAGCGCTAACCGCGGTTAGCGCTGCTTTTTTTACACATGGTATTTTCCTGACTTAGCCATGATATCCTATGGAAGGTGGATATCATGGCTAAGTTTGTGAGCCCCTGTCATCAAGCTAACGCCAAACTTCGAGAGATTATCGTTGGTTTTCCAGAGATAATCTCTCAATTGGCAGTTAGCCCGAGGATTTTTATCACTACTGAGATAAACCTTGCTAATAGCAAGTTATCTCTGCGATAATTTCCGGCGATGCTTAGCGTTAAAAAATTCGTTGCTAAGCATCGTTAGCGGTAAATATCGCTAAACGTTGGTAATATGCCCCTTTATTTTTTCAGCTTTTTGCCAAAGCTGGAAATAAAATGGTAATAAAACCTTTTACTGTCATTTAATTTTTCCAGCTTTCTGCCCACCAGTGTGTGTTTGGGGGGGTGGTTCTCGTCTGCTCATAAGAGGGAACCACCGATGGTCCAATGCTTTTTTCTGAAATGTTTGAGATCCATCTTAATAAATGCCCTTCCTCACCAGCGTGGGTAGGATTTTAGCGGTATACTCCCACAAACACATTCCTGTCCTTCCACAAGCAGACAAAAAGTTCTCAGCCCATCTCTTATAACACATGGCGTGTGTGCCAAAAACGAGCCGCTGGATTATTGATGCACACAGAGCATAACCAAGATGGATACTTCTAAGATATTTCCAAATGCGCCATCTCTATTATTGCAGCCAGTGTTTAACACTTCTGTCCCTTAGTATCTGGTTGGATTTAATGCAATTTCAAAGTGAATACCTTGTCCTATCCTGGTAGCTATGTCACAAGATAAAGACAATTGTGAATCAGACATATAAGCAGAACCAAAATAATATGATAAGTGAAACTTCTAAGTAATATTTTAACACCAATGTAGCAGGAAGAAGTAAAGATAAGTCTTTGTTCCAGGCAAATTAGTGACGGGACATCTTGGTGAAGATGATTGTTTTAAAGTCAGACTCACCAATGCAACTTCAAACAGCCTGGCAAAGGGTTTGGCCGCTAAATGTCGAATCAACAATTTCGATGGGACAGAATATGAAAAATAAACCATTGACAGGTAAGTAAATCTAGATTTTCCATACCTAACTTCACATATATGTATCCAAGTAGCACATATAGGAATGTGCAGGAAATCCAGGCCAATTGACAGAGGAACAGTTCATTTTCGGTCCATAAGCAAAGGACAAGTCTAGTGTTTCTAGCCAAAGATGCAAATGACAATGGTAAATACTGATGACAGAAAATAATGGTAGATCTGTTTGAAGAGTGAATGACCAGCTATGAAAAACTAGACTCTCTGGAAGGAACGGAGGGCCCGATTTACAGAACTAACTTAAGACAAAATCCTAAACGTACTCTTTTTGGTATTCACAGATGTTAAGATTTTGTCTTAAGTTTGTCTTAAGACAGACATAAGACAGACGTAAGACAAAATCCTAACTTAAGTGTGTCTTAAGTCTGTCTTAAGACAAATTTAAGACAAAATCCTAACTTCTGTGAATACCAAAAGTAGTAAGTTTAGGATTTTATCTTAAGTTAGTTCTGTGAATCGGGCCCAATGTCTGTGTTGTGTTCCTGGCAGAACTGTATCTAAGGAGGGGTGCACGTGTAGACATGGGGGATTTCCAGGACCTCCCAGGAGGACGAACCCTGTCTCTGTATCTCAGTGCAGCAATGCTATTCACAATGGCACTCATTCTACTGGTATAATTAGGCACTACATTCTTCTCTCGAGAGAGTGAGAAATTAGTCCATAGAATGTACAGGTATTTCACGATTCACCTGCTGAGTTGTCCTGCTTGCTGCCTGCTCACATAAAGCTAGATAATGAAAAAAAGAATCTAATGATGAAATATTATGGCTTAACACATTCAACTGTTTAGATCTCTATGCGCACCACATCTGCTTTTGTTGAAAATAATGAGCATTTTACACAATTAAAAATTAATGAACGTTATTTCTTTTATATTTATATGTGTGTGCTTGCATGCATTACATAGTCTGTGCATATGCAAGACAGCAGTTAGTAAAATGTGTACGAAGAGGCATGGGTGAGTCTGTGGAGGCAGATATGTGGAAACGTATCTCTTTCTTGCGGGAAGGTCCCTACACATGTGTTTATGCCCACATTCCCCCGCTGTCCACTGCAACAGGTTGGAATGCTTTCAGGGACGGGTGCAATGCCCGGAGACTCAGGGAAGGTGCAATGCATGCAGGGGAAAAGTATACCTACTAAATGCATTCACCGTGATATGAATTCATAGACAGGGATTTGTGCCAAAATCCTGCACCTTCTCAAGGCAGGCGCAACAAGGGGAAAGGCTTGAATTTCTACACATTTTGCCTACTTTGCATTTTTGCTGCTTTTTCCTGAACACATATTAGCCAGGAAAATATTGAAGGATATTTTCTGTACGTAAAGGGTCCTTTTCCAGTACAAAAACTATTCCTTGCAGAATGCACATACCTTTACCCTATGGTTTGAGGGCGGGTATGTTGGCGTGTAGCAGCCTAAAGTGCATTAGTGTAGGGAGAAAGGAAAAGAGTGCCACATCTCAGTAGATATGCACTGCACTGCCTTCTCACTCAGCACGGTACAGTAACTTTGGTTGATGCGCTGCTTTGCATGATATTTTTCTAAAAAATGGTCCAGGTCTATCTTTTTGTAAATATGGGTCCAGATCTTGCAAGAAATAAACAAAACAGAGCGACACATGTTCATGAGTTCCAACTACAAACATCTCCCTAATGTGCAAAAAGGCCTCAGTGTTGGACTGGCCTTTCAAGGCTCAACTTGAGCTCAGTGCCTTGACTAGGCATGAATGCCTTGCCTGGCTCAAGCCAGACTGTAAGTCCACTAATAGTTGTTACTTAATTTAGGAAGCAATAATCTTTTCCATCACCGTTGCCAAGAAAAGAGCTTCTTCAATTGATGGATAACTAGGAAGGTCAAGACCCCTACAATCCCTTGTGGAGATGCCAACTTTAGAGAGAAGCTGGTCACCACATGTCCTGTGTGCTCCCTGCTTGGTTCTGTCTCCAGAACTGAAGGATTGCTGGAGCTGACTGCTTCCCTTACCTTTATGACCTTGTCTGAGAATAGCCTTGAATGAGGGAGAATAGCTCCCTATGTTTAGGCTCTTAACACATGTTCACTTTAATACCTTCTCCTAGGGATCAGAAAAACTTGTATACACTCTGAGTTTTATTTCAAGTTGGCTTGGTCATATCCACAGCCAAGCTGGAATGTGGAAATGATGACCTTGTTGTGCTAAGGAAAGGATGCCTTTGCAAACATTTAACTATGATAGGTCCACTGTGATCTGCCATTGAGGATTTTACACTGATAATACAGTGTCATGGTAATCCAACAATGATGTGCCTAATGATCTCTCACCGATGTGGCAACAACAATATTGTAGTCGGTCGCTGTGGTACTTTTTGAAGTGCAAATGAGGCAGCTTCAACAATCAAGAACTGTGGCACTTGTATCTTGCGGACTCTCATGATGCACCTCTCTACTATCCTGATCCAACAAGCCATAAAGTAAGCTGGGAATGGCTCAGTGAGCTGCACACATGTTTAAAGAACGCTTCAGAGAGGCTCCAAATAAGTAAGCAAAGTAAATAATTGATGTACCTGCTGGAGAGATGTGTTTGCTCAGAACCTGAAGGTCTCTCTCTCTCCGCACATTTCCTCCTGCTCCTCTTGGGACTCCGCAGCATATCACAAGTGTTGTAATGGTATAATGTAAATTCTGTCTGGGTTTTGGGTGTCCCTCTTAGTTCACTGATACCAGAGTTCACTGCACTACGTATGTCGATGTGCATCGTGAGCGCTCTTTGGGGAGCATATTACCAGGGCACAGAGGTACACTGTGGTGCAGGTGAGTGGTAATGTGGTAGAAGCCTTTCGTTACTTCCGTTCACTGCACTCAGCACATAGATGTGCACTGTGAGCGCTCGTTGGCGTGCATGTTACCAGAGCGCAGATATACACTGTGGTGCAGGTGAGTGGTAATGTGGTAGAAGCCTTTCGATACTTCCGTTCACTGCACTCAGCACATAGATGTGCATCGTGAGCGCTCTTTGGGGAGCATATTACTAGGGCACAGAGGTACACTGTGGTGCAGGTGAGTGGTAATGTGGTAGAAGCCTTTCGATACTTCCGTTCACTGCACTCAGCACATAGATGTGCATCGTGAGCGCTCTTTGGGGAGCATATTACTAGGGCACAGAGGTACACTGTGGTGCAGGTGAGTGGTAATGTGGTAGAAGCCTTTCGATACTTCCGTTCACTGCACTCAGCACATAGATGTGCACTGTGAGCGCTCGTTGGCGTGCATGTTACCAGAGCGCAGATGTACACTGTGGTGCAGGGGAGTGGTCTTGTGGTAGAAGCCTTTAGATACTTTCGTTCAGTTGCAGATGCGTAGCTTCCATTGGTGCAGCAGGTGCATTGGCACTGGGCCAGATGCCTGAGGGGGCCCACTGAGCCCTGATTATATTTAATAATACTACTACCATTATTATAGTTATCACTATAATTATTATTATTAATATTAGTGTTGTTAATATTATTAATATTGGTATTATTATCAAGGATATTCCTGCTATTAATATTATTCTTATTAGTAATATTATTATCATTATTATTAAGGCTCTGCCTCCTGTTCTGACATGCCTAAACTCTGGTATGCCATCCTCAGTAAATGTTCTTTAGATCTGATTCTATTACTCATTGACTAACTATCAGAAATTATGTGGGAATTAGAAGAGGAAATTCTCACCATCAAAAGGGGCCTGGTAACAAGGGTAGAATCAGACTCCTGGAAAATAACACTTGAGGGCTCAACAAAAAGTTGGAAGCGCACTTGCAGAGAACTACAGGAAGGAAAACTGCCGAAGTTTAAGAGAACCACAATAGACTATAAGTTGAACGAGGTATACACCTGGGTCGGAAAGTATGCCCAAAGGCGACAAGAGAACAACCACGTCTTCATAAGAAATTGTTGTGTCTGAGAGAGACATTGATGCCACAAGGGCTCCTGTGAAGTTGACAGCCATGAGCTCAGTTCATCCAAGTTCAACCACAGAATCAATCGATTCAGTTCACCCCACCACCTCAGTGTCTTTTTGTTTCCCAAACACTGGATCAAGGACAACATCTACAACTGTCAGGCGCAAAAATACATGCTTTGCCCACAAAGCAAGGAGAGGAAAGGGAAAAGGCACACAAAAATCTGAGAAGTCTGAACAAAGTTTGATAGTCAAATATCCTCTACACAACTGACATCACAACAAAGCAAAATGTTAACAAAGGTATGTCCTTTGTACCGACATAGAACACTAACGAATTGGAATGTGAGCTATCTGTATTTAAATTCATGAGGTATTTGCGATTAAGACGTTTCTTTTGAAACATAGAACCAGTCAGAACAGAGCCTGAAGACCCACAAATGTTGGAATTCAAAGCACGGAGTAATTTCCAAGCCGTTGTCTCACATAAATCATTGGACACATTGCTGATCAAGGTGAGAAATGACATTAGGAATTTCAAATTCAACAAATATAGAGGAGAGAACTTGTCTGTACAGGAACGAAATGTGATATGATCTCTAGAAAACAATCAGAATATCACATTCCAAGTTTCTGACAAAAGGGGAGCACTAGAAGTCATGGACACACATTACCAGACCAAAGTGAGTCAATATGTGTCTGACGAATTAACATACATGTTATTGGAACGAGAACCCACGTTGCAACTGATAACCATGCTGAACACAATATTGGAAAAAGCTGAACAAATGGGTTGGATAAACTTGACAACCAAAACTTTCTAAAGCGTCACCAACCCGCACAGACCACGTTTGTATATGATTCCAAAAATACACAAGATTTTACAGGATACACCATTTCGTCCAATAGTGTCAGACTGTGGGTCACGTTTTGAAATTTGGCCAGATATTTGGTTTATTTTTTACAATCTGTCGTACAAACATGGCGCTCTTACAAAAAAGACACAATTGATTTTCTGTTGAAACTTCAGACCATAGCTGCCATTGGCCTGACAGCTCTTTACACTTCAATTCCCCATCTGGAGGGTATTGAGGCAGTTGAGCGGGCATTGCTACAAACATCCAACATTAGAACGGACATAGTATTTTTCCTGGAGTTGTTACATTTCTGTCTCCATCATAGTTATTTTGAATGGCAGGAGAGTTTTTACTTACAACTGGACTGAAACATCAATGGACTTTTCCGGCACAATTACATATGCTAATACATGCATGGCAAAGTTTGAAGATGGAATGCAAGAGGGAGAGTGCTGTACTGTTCCTATGTAGGATAGAGGGAGGTTTAGCTGGCATGACCAAAGGTGTGAACGTTGCACCTTGGGGCATCCATTGTGTTGGATGTATTTGCCTCACACACCCCGAGGGATGTCATGCTTCATCATCGGCGTTTGCTCCTCGTCGGGGAGGCGGTGCAATCCCCGACGGGCTCACCTCAAGAGGGGCTCTTTGGCGGAGATCTTTTATCCAACAGCCTTATGGTGAAGTGGGGGTGTGTGGGCAGGATGATGTATGATGATAAGATGAGAGCTAAAATGTAGCTGGGGGTACCGGAATTTACTTTATTCTGGGGGTCCCCTGGCTACGATTAAAACGTGGAACTAGCTTACTAGGTGTCAACACAATTAGGTTGAGTGACGCTAGTAGGGACTAGAGGTCATGAGCTCGGCGGGGACGGGTAGGTCACGGAACCTGGGTACAGGCAGGATGAGCCTCACCTAAGGGCCCTCCCTGATATCTTTTCCCGCCGACCCTCATGTGGCATGTAGTCCCCAACCGATTGGCATAGGATACCCCACAGAGGTAACACACACCACATACATGACATGAGCATGTTCCCTCTCTTTTTACACTCCTTTCACTTGTTCTTTGGTCCTGAAGAATCGCGGGTAACTTGTCCCACTGCGAGAAACATGTCGACCACTCATGACCTCTAGTCCCGTCGGGGATTGCACCGCCTCCCCGACGAGGAGCAAACGCCGATGATGAAGCATGACATCCCTCGGGGTGTGTGAGGCAAATACATCCAACACAATGGATGCCCCAAGGTGCAACGTTCACACCTTTGGTCATGCCAGCTAAACCTCCCTCTATCCTACATAGGAACAGTACAGCACTCTCCCTCTTGCATTCCTTGTACTAGATACGGACACAAGCTGTTACTGGACCTTCCACCACCCTGAGTGGTAATTGGTGTCCGTTGATCAAATGATCAGTCTTCCTCCCTGTTTCTTGATAAATAAAGTTTGAAGATGACCACATTTTGAAGGATCAGGTGTGGAACACTTAGACAGCACTGTATAGTGGATTTATTGACACTATATTTCTGATTTGGACGGACACTAAGAATGCGTCGGAGGACAAAATCACCCAACTGAACACATACAATCCAAGGATTAAGTTTACTCACACCCTCAATGAGATGAGGATAGCTTTCCTGGATGTATTGGTATCTAAAACAAACACAAGAGTACAAACACAGATTTTCATCAAACCAACCGATTAAAAGGATGTATGTCACTACCACGCGCGCGGTACAACGAAGTACCATTACAACGCGGTTGTAACAACGCAAGTCGTTACAACGACTTGCGTTGGGGGGGCGCAAATTTAAAAAATATAATTTACTATTCCAACACCAGTCCCCGTGGATAGTAGGGAAGGTGTTGGGATAGTAAATAAAAGGATTTATTATCCTTGAGCGCCACCCAGCGCAATTCGTTGTAACAACTTTCGTTGTTATAACTGCGTGGTAATGGTACTTCGTTGTACCGCGCGCGTTGTAAACGTTGTCCACCGATTAAAACAATGCATTATTGTACACAAGCTTTTACCCTAGAAGTTTATTTCTGAACTTACCATGTTCGCAACCCTTAAGAATCAAGAGAATTTGCTCAGAACATAGAACTTGTGAACAAAGCATAATACAAGAAAAACAAAAATATAGGAGCAGAGGATATCCTGAGGAAACATTGGTAGATTATACACAATGTGCCAGTAAGTTGGATAGAACTGACGTACTATTAAATGATTAAACATCTTTGTTCCAAGATACTCAACCATTTCTTCGGCTATCAAAAAGATCATTAACACCAGGTGGGAACTGCTACTAAACAATCCAGATTTTATTTATATTTTCAAGGGAAAGCCTTTGTATACCTACACAAGATCAAACAACCTCGAAGAATTACTCTGCAAACCAGAAGATACAGTTCAGGCACATTTTGAAGGAACAAAAATGCTGAAACTGCATACATTGCAAGAACATGATAATGGTTGTGCATCTCCCTCATCCTAGCATGGGGGAAGTCATAAAACTGTTACACACAACAGACCACAACTCAAAGAATGTGATTTACAGTATTGAATGTCCCTGCGGTTTGGTATACATAGGTATAAGAGAGAGGAAAATAAAAAGATGATTCACAGAGCATAAAAGCATGATACGGACACAAAATAAAACTTTAAGTTTGGCTGCACATTTGCATGAAGCACAACATACAATTCCACAATTACGTTTTCAAATAATCAACACGATCAACAACAAGCCAGGAAGAGACAGTACCATAACAATATTACAACGAGAAATACATTGGATTGAATGTCTGGATGCATTATCCCCCAAAGGCCTCAATGATAAGATCAACATGATTTGTGTTTTCTGAAGTAAAAAAGAGGGCCAGGGTCTCACTATAACCCCCAGACGGAATACAGCTACCACATATTATCTTAATCAGGAACTAAGTGAGTTGTATAACAGACATACAGTGACATTCACTCTACCTATGAAGTAGCACCTGTAATACTGTAACAGTAGACATGGAGCGTGAGTGGTTTGAATGACAACACCATAGGTACATCAATTTTATTTTCTCACTTTTCCTACCAGGGATATAACATTTTATTTGACACCCAGCTTTGGTTAACCATCACAGGCAGTGTGGTGGATGGTGAAAAATGTCATATAATCCAGTGACTGTCCCATTGATGTCAAAGGTTTTCATCCAAATTCTTTGAACTGCACTAAAGTGCAGTGATTAATAATACATTCCAACATGGCGCATGTCTTGGAGGTATTAAGGAACGTGTGGAAAACATCTGGAGTGGCAGTTGCTGATGCATTTGTGATTTGAAAGAGAAGAAACACTCAATTTGGACTTAGTAATTACTTACTACATGGCGAAGGAGAAGGCATAACATCTGCATGTGATAGCTTACGTAACGTTTTGTTTCTGTTGAAACAGGATTGTGGTATTTTGCTTAACTCGTTGAACTTCAACTAAGAACAGAGAAGAATAATATGCTTCAATATGATGATTGTTGTGGGTTTAGCATAGGATGCTGGGAAGCAGGCCTTTTTAGTTTTCGATGGCACACCGGCAAGGAGCCTACTGCCCGTGCACAGTGTTATAGGGGGCCACTGAAGTTCGGGGGCCAACCAGCTCTTTGGGGGCTAATGTTATACGACTGCTGATGGCAGTGGACATGGAAAGCTATCTTAGTGCAGACCTTAAAGGAAGTGAATGCGTGCAAGACTAGAATCACAAAGTAGCCTGGGGCACAATTCAAGTACATGACTGTGGGCATTGATATAAGTGTTCAGGTGCAGAAATGGAAGGAGTTTCGGGTTCATGACTTTTCTACTAGCGCACGTACCTTGTGATTCAGAAAAGAGTGCATAGGTGACATGCCTTGGATTGAAGTGTATCACGTGCAGATCAGGTTTGGCAAGTTATTTGAGAACAAGTTTTTATCTGATTTCTGGGAATGGAGCCCTTACAGCGCAGTCATAGGTATTGCGCATATTGTATTGATTTGTGTACATGATCCTGGTGATAATTATGGCAGGCTTCCTGTTGAAAGACCTGCAGTGCGCAGCAATTACCATAATTTTGGCCTTAGAAAGGGGAAGATACTCAGGAGCCATTATCAGAGATGCAAGGATGATGGTTTGAAGGTGATGGTGGTCCAGTAATATGTGCTGTCTGTACTACCATTGCAAAATAAATTGACTTCTTAAATGCTCTACAATGGCATTCATATGCAGGAGGAATCCACAATTTACGGTATCAAACACTTTTCCAAAATTATTGTGGTGGGGATCATTATTTTTTGTAGTACGGTTTGTAACGCTTATATTATCCTTCATGTACCTTCCTTTCACTAACTCACTTTTGGTTGGATGTGAAAATAATTGAATAATCTCACTTAGACCCCTTAATCGCTAAGGCTTTACCCACCCCCAACACCTCTACCCTCAATGCTGAGCCTCTTGTGATGTTTGGAACAGTCCACACACATACCTCCATAACATTTATTTCACAAAATACCAAAAAGTTAGCTTGGTAATGACCGTGAACCACTGCGCTGAGCGCCCCAACTGTACTGATGTCTGGATCTCTAATGCTGATTTGTGTTGTCATAGGTAAACAAAGATCATGCATGTGCTCCATGACACAAGTCTGTATACGGATCGCAGCCTTGTTGGACCGGGAGGGGCACTCAAAGCTTTACCCTCATAGTGGTGAAAGGCTGCTTACTACACAAGGAGTTAAGCACCACAAGTGATGTGGTGGCAGCAAACCTTGTGGTGATCAGTAGGAGTGAACAGGTCTTTTTTACCTGTGTCACTGCAGTGAGGCCTACAGGCTCACTCATTCAAAGTTCTGCTTCTGTGTGCTTTACTCTCTCATGGCCTACATCAGTTTGGTGTGTAGTGCAGCACAGTGCATGTGTGGTGTACATGTGCTGGATGTAGATGTGCCTACGTATGGTATAATACAAGACTAATGTGGAACTAATACATTTGTGTATGTAATGCATGTGCTGGGTGCATATGTGCCTGTGAGTGGTACAGTTCATGAATGATGTAGGGCAGTGCATGTAAGCTGTATTCACCAGCAGGGTGTATGTTTCCCTGTGAACGGTACAGTACATGATGACTCTCGCGACCATTTTGGGAGGCGCCATGATGAAACATGAGGAGGTAGCGGAATCCCCCTGACAGATTTGTGTATTGCTGCATTCCAGTAAGCTAGGTGGGACACACAGTAGAGAAGGGAGAGACAAACTTCCCCTGTACACTTCGAATGATGCTCTTTGATTCAGTGAGAGGTCACAAGGAAGGGTCCTGGGCACGTCCCAGGAAGGAGATGGGGGCTTATAAGGGAATGTTAAAGGATAGGGTTGGGGGCCTGAGCTAACCTTTTGATGCACATATCACTGTGGCTGGTCTCCAGGTGTGAACTACTAGTCACTTCATTGGCTTGTGCTGTGGATGTTGGTATTTTGCTTAACTTGTTGAACTTCAACCAAGAACAGAGAAGAATATTATGCTTCAATATGGTGATTGTTGTGGGTTTAGCGTAGGATTATGGGAAGCAGGCTGTTTTCGTTTTCGATGGCATACCGTATTGGCTTTTGAGATAGATCAGTATCGGGCAGGGTAGGGTAAGCGCGTCGTTAGTGGTGTTTGAGTAGCGCAATGATTGAGTGACAGAATAAGGTATATAGATTTATAAAATGCGGGCAATAGTCATTCGTATCATCTATGGCAATAAGGTTTAGTACAAACTTGGAGTTGTGTTCCCAGATTTGCCGGTATCCTTGAGGAACACCCACACAGATGAACATCAGTGACTTTGAGGTCAGGCTGATTCAAGTAGGAGCACAGGGCTAACGTGTGTCTTGCACAGCTTGAATAACATTAAGATCAGAGCTGTTCGAACTTCACCAAGTTTATTGCAAGGTATCTACAGACTCTATTTTACAGCTCGTCCAACAATCACTCAGTAAGTAGACGTGTAGAGTGTATCAAAGTGCAGCGCCATCATTAGTAGAGGTCTGCAGGGTGTCATTATTGGGTTTTTGGAATCCTAGGTAGTATGGTAGCATGGTGGCTGAAGCACTGAGGTGGTATTGATGCTGGTTGAAGCACTGAGGTGTTATTGATGGTGGCTGAAGCACTGAGCTGTTATTGATGCTGGTTGAAGCACTGAGGTGTTATTGATGGTGGCTGAAGCACTGAGGTGTTATTGATGGTGGCTGAAGCACTGAGGTGTTATTGATGGTGGCTGAAGCACTGAGGTGTTATTGATGGTGGCTGAAGCACTGAGCTGTTATTGATGCTGGTTGAAGCACTGAGGTGTTATTGATGGTGGCTGAAGCACTGAGGTGTTATTGATGGTGGCTTAAGCACTGAGGTGTTGTTGATTAGCATTGATTCGCCGAATGCAAGCAACATCATAGCATGACTGGCTGTGGCATGCGTATAACAGTTGGAATAAAATACGAGTTATGATGTGGATCTGTACTTTTCACCGGTAGTAGTGCATGGATGTGAGAGCAACATGTAAGATAAAGGAGCATTTAAACAGCAGATGCGAAGCACACTACTGGGGTTTTACACCCAGAAATAACCAGATCATGTTGAGGCTTAAGTTACAGATCAACCCTTGTACATTGTTATGTTTTCTTTTTTTAAATTTCCCCTGCAGAAGGGACTACGTGCATTGGGCTTGAAGATTGAGATTGCTTTATTGTTTTGTGTAAAGATTTTGCATACACAAAGGAGATTGTGTTTGCAATCTGTTATTTAATTTTATTTAAATGTATTTAATTTTAATTTATTTAATTTTATGTACACCCATGAATGTTAATGAATTACAAGAAGAATTATGAAACAATTCAGAGAATAAATAAGGGCATCTAGCATGATGATACTGATGCAATTTGTGTAATATTGTGATATATTACAATGTATAGTGCACACTATATTCAAGTTAAACCACTTGACAATTCAAAGGGTCATATACTGGCCATATCACTGCGTGAAGGGCCACCACTTTTGAACTTTCTTGTCATTAATGTGGGTCCCATTCTTTGAGAGCTGGATTGCAATCAAACTCTTGGTAATGGCATTGTTAAGACAACTTCATGGCCCTACATTCTAGCACTTCCCCCATCAAGGCTGACATATTTTACATTTCAGTCGTTGACGACTGCAGACCTGCCCCCTATCATGCCGGACATATACGTGAGGGAAGCTCACTCAAGGTTTTTCCAACTTTAGTAGGAGAAGGAAGCTATTTACATATTGTCCTGAACATATGGATGCCAGACAGAAACTCTTACAAATGTTTACATTATTGTTTTGAAAGTAAAAACGAAGGGCCTAATTAACGACAGCCCAGCAAGCCTTCCTGATGCACTGCCATGCGTCAAAGGAAAAGGGCAGGGATGTGCTGCATCTACAAGATGCAGCCCATTACTGTTCTTTTTCTCGGCGCTGGTGCACAATGGGCTGCCATGCCCCAACGCAGGCACCCTTGTGCCATGGTGCAAGGGTGTCTGCATTGCAGGTGTCACTAAGGCTGTTTATGTGTGCTCTAGAATGCAGCCCACAAAGAAAAAGCAAAAAAGGAGAAGGAATAAAGGCACTTCCGCTTGTTGCTCCTCCCTTATGCCTCCCCTCGGGAGTTGTAGGAATCTGACGCATTCCCAAGTTCATGAAACTTGGTTAATCTGGGAATGAGTCAGGTTCCATGGATGTTGCGTGGAAATACCCACTGCAACACCCATGAAATGCCCCTTTCATGCAGGGTAATGCGCGACATGAGGCTATGCAAAGCTATACGGGGTGGTTTTACAAAGCTGTATAAATATGGGCAGGCACACTGCGCCGCTGGTGCGTCCTAAAAAAGTGATGCTGCGGTGGCGCAATGGGGCTGTAAATAAAACCCAAACTGTTGTGTAAGCACATGATGGTGATCAGATCAGTACTTTACTTTCACTGTGCACTAACAGTAAAAGTTACATTTGTGCCAAAAAAGACTATAGCTGCATTAAAACGATTTATGAAAGAGTCAATTATGCTTTTTTTACCAACTTAGCTGAACTCGTTTCCATGGAAGTATCAAATCAAAGGTGTGCTAATTCAAGGTATGCTTTGTGTAAACCTGAATACGGGTAGATGAAAGGCATAACTCACGCACAGTAGCTATATGCCAATGAATGGCATGACTGTAGGTAACCCTGTGACTCGTGGGATGCTGAGACTTCAGGGGAGGGCAGGGAGACCAATGGGTTTCAGTTCTTGCTCCATAGGCAGCAGTCCTCTCTATCCTTATTTCCTTGGCATCCCTTAATTATGTCTTCCCTTCTTTTGTTGCCATCTCCAAAGGACCCCTTTTGGGTCCACATGGACCCAGGGTGATGCTTTTCAGGTATGGAACTGGCTTGGTGCTTGTGCTGCTTCAGTAAGGGTTGTTTTTTGGCTCCCACAGAGGTTTTTGTGGATTTTCATAGTGCCGAGAAGTGAGCTATCAATGCTGTCAGGGCACATAAGCATCCGCCTGTTTGTTGATTCCACCACTCCAAATGCCCATCTCACAGAGGTTTGTAAAATCAGGTCCTACACAAAAAACACTATTTTAATAAATGAAAACTCGAACGAAACAAGAGAGAAAAATAAAGATGCCCACTTTCGCTAATGGAGGTGAGTGGTTAAGCGATAATTCAATAAAACAATTCTGACGAGTACGTTTATGCTGGAGCCAAAATGTGCACATAAGCAGGATATTAACTTAATTCATGTTTCCCCCCTGAGGCGGAAGCCGGGGGATTAGCCTTCTATTACAATGATTTTAAAACTGTTATTATCTTAATTTGTGTCGTGAATTGTTGTTTTTTAATTTAATAGCTGCACTCTCGTGACCTGCCTCCTGTCACGCTCTAACCCCGATCCTCCGCGCACACGACTAGGTGTGGACGCCCCTAGAGATAGGGTTGCAGCCGCCATCTTGAGCGGAGGAAAGGGTTGCGGTAGAGCTGTTGGACGCCTCCCGCCCTCCCAGGATACAAATTCAGCCGGAAAGCGCAGCGCGCTGACTTAATTCATGTTTCTCCCCTGAGGCGGAAGCCGGGGGATTAGCTTGCTATTACATCGATTTTAAAACTGTTATTATCCTAATTTGCGTCGTGAATTGTTTTTTTTTAATTTAATAGCTGCACTCTCGTGACCTGCCTCCTGTCACGCTCGAACCCTGATCCTTGGCGCACATGACTAGGTGTGGACGCCCCCGGAGATAGGGTTGCAGCCGCCATCTTGAGCGGAGGAAAGAGTTGCGGTCTAGCTGTTGGACGACTCCCGCCCTCCCCGGATACAAATACAGCCGGAAAGCGCAGCACGCTGACTTAATTCATGTTTCTCCCCTGAGGCGGAAGCCGGGGGATTAGCCTGCTATTACATTGATTTTAAAACTGTTATTATCCTCATTTGCGTCGTGAACTGTTGTTTTTTAATTTAATAGCTGCACTCTCATGACCTGCCTTCTGCCACGCTCGAACTCCGATCCTCGGCGCACACGACTAGATTTTGACTCCCCCGGAGATAGGGTTGCAGCCGCCATCTTGAGCGGAGGAAAGGGTTGCGGTCCAGCTGTTGGACGCCTCCCGCCCTCCCAGGATACAAATACAGCCGTAAAGCGCAGCGCGCTGACTTAATTCATGTTTCTCCCCTGAGGCGGAAGCCGGGGGATTAGCCTGCTATTACATTGATTTTAAAACTGTTATTATCCTAATTTGCATCGTGAATTGTTGTTTTTTAATTTAATAGCTGCTCTCTCGTGACCTGCCTCCTGTCACGCTCGAACCCCGATCCTCGGCGCACACAACTAGGTGTGGGCGCCCTCGGAGATAGGGTTGCAGCCGCCATCTTGAGCGGAGGAAAGGGTTGCGGTCCAGCTGTTGGACGCCTCCCACCCTCCTCATGACCGGATATAAGGACAATGTTATCTCGTCAGCGCAGCGGGTGGGCGCAGTGGGCGCGCCGGCGGCGCGCCGAAGGCACGCCAAAGGCAAACCCGTCTGCGCCCGTCCGTGCCGGGACGGGGCCTAGGGCCACGACCCCTGAAAGAACCCAGGTCTGTATCCCCTACTCTAAGGCGGAATTATTCCAACACCGACCTCCTTCAGTTAGTAATTGTTTAATGCATGACCCAGATTTTATTCCCTCATTGACTGTTATCATCTGTCCTCATTGTAAATCCACCCTCCCTTTTATTACAAACAACGTTATGTCTAGTAAAAAGAGCACCAAAAGAAACATTAATATCTCGATGGCACTTATTAATGCTCGCTCACTAGTAAAACATCGACAGGAGATATCAGACCTCATCAAGGATAGGAATCTAGACATATTGTTTGTCACAGAGACCTGGATGGATAGTGCCTCAGATCCTGATTTAGTGGTTGCAGTTCCCACAGGATACAAGGTCTATCGACAGGACAGACAGAGAAAGAAAGGTGGTGGTCTGGCAATAATTGCCCGTAATAATTTTATAGTGACAATGTCTCCCATCCCGTCATCAACTTGTGAAGCAATTCTTTTTACCATCTTGCTGACTCCTTCGCATAATTTCAAAGGAGTGCTCCTGTATAGACCACCTGGAACACGCACCGATTTTCTCTCTGACCTGAACTCAATGCTTGAATCGTTAGCAACTGAGGATTCCTACACTGTTTTAGGTGACTTCAACTTTCACCTAGATAAACAAGACAATAACAAAACACTTGTATTATTGTCAGACATGGAAGCACTAGGACTTTCCCAATTAGTTTCCTCTCCCACACATGAGGCTGGTCATACTCTGGACGGCATATTCTCTAATTTTAACAGGATTCTTGTACAAGTTGTCCTCCCGCTCCCTTGGTCTGATCATTATGTCATTCTTTGTTCTATTTCCATTAAAGACGCTCCAATAGACAGACCACCTGATCCTTGTCGCACACCTTTTAAAGCGTGGAAGGACCTCGACAATGTAGACTTTAGAGCATTACTGAACAGCACATGCCCGGTGATTTCATTAGACCCAAATATAGCCATGAATCAATTCTCAGATTGGCTATGCAATGCTATAAAGGCTCTGGTACCTTACAAAGTTATATCCAGGAATAGGACAGTCCCCTCTGCGCCTTGGTTCTCGGAAGAACTCAGGAAACAAAAAAAAACTTGTAGGAATGCCGAGAGACTATGGCGAAAAAGCTACGATCAAGAAAGTAAATCCCATTACAAGGAAACACTCGCTAATTATAAAAAAATTATCATTACTGCAAAAAGGCAGTTCTTTAGTGATCACATAGAAAAGGCTAAGAACTCCAGTAAACAACTCTATGACGTAGTGAAGGAACTAGTAGGGAAAACCCCTGACTTGGCTCCCCCCCCTTCTCAATTTTTCTGTGACGCATTGGCCAACTTCTTTTACACAAACGTTAACGATATTTATCTGGCCTTTTCCTCCAAGGACAGAGCCATTACACATCTTGCCTGTACGACACCCACTGTTTGTTCCCTAACTCACTTTAAAGAAATGACAGAGCAACTAATTTTGGACATTATCAACACCATAAAACAGGATCTGCATTAGATCCATGTCCACCAAAAAAATTTCCACCGGTTATGGACCTATTAACTCGTGTAGTCACGCAAATATGCAATGCCATTTTTAAATCAGAGATCTTTCCTAATGCTTTGAAAAACACTCTTCTAAAGCCTCTTTGAAAAAAACAACATTTTGCTAAAGATGATTTAAAAAACTATCGACCTATAGCCAGCCTCCCATTTTTGACTAAGGTGGTAGAGAAAGCCATGAATCACCAGCTGTCGGAGTATATCGAAGATCATTGCCTGCTGGAAAATACCCAGTTTGGGTTCTGAAAATTTCACGGCACTGAAACGGCCCTAAACAAAGCCGCTGATGACATTAGAATCATCAGAGATCAGGGAGGAATGGCAGTCCTTGTACTGCTGGACCTATCTGCCGTTTTCGACACGGTCGATCATTCCATTCTAATCGACCGTGTCGGAAAGATGGGAATCCAACAGGGAGCAAAGAACCTACTTCCTTCTTTCTTATCCGGAAGGACTCAGGCAGTCACTTTAGGTCATTTCAAATCAAATGAGCTTTCTCTACCTTGTGGGGTGCCTCAAGGCTCATCCCTAAGTCCGACACTTTTTAACATTTATGTGTCGGACCTAGCTAAAGTCATCAAGCAATATGGGATGGGCTCTACCTCCTACGCAGATGACACTCAGCTAGTTCTCGCCATTAATAACGACTGAGAAGAGGTGGTGGAACGCTTTCAGGAAGGCATGCTGGCGATTGGGAATTGGATGTCCTCCGGCTCCCTTAAACTTAACTCCCAAAAGACCGAGGTTGTCATCCTCGGAAAACTCTCCACTTGCTGTTCTCCTGCCTGGTGGCCTTCAGCCTTTGGAACTTTGCCCAACCCTGTCCCAAGGGTCAGGAATTTAGGAGTGGTATTTGATGAAAATCTTAACTTTTTTGCTCACGCTAATCAAATAGCAGCAACTGCTTTTCATAAGCTAAAACTCATCAAAAAAATCACTCCGTTTCTACCCGACAGCGCAGGTAAAACCCTGGTAAGTACACTCGTACTATCCTCACTCGATTACTGCAATGGCCTGTTTGCCAACGCACAAACCCGGGTTGTTACCAAAATGCAATCAGTACAGAACGCTGCGGCAAGACTGCTATCCTGGACCCCCAAATTTAAACCAATTGCCCAAAACATTCAGAATCTTCACTGGTTAACAATCAAAAATCGAATAAAATTCAAGACATTGTGCCTTGTAGCACTACATAATTTAGGTCCACGGTTTCTCAGGAACCAGATAACACCGTACTGTCCCACAAGACAACTGAGATCAGTTACTTTGCACCAATTACTAGTTCCTCGTACTAAAACAGTTTCCTGGGGAGACAGATGGTTCACAGTTACCGCAACTAGACTCTGGAACTCTCTTTCTCTGTCAATTAGGATGAGACATACTCTTTTTTCTTTTCGGAAAAGTTTAAAGACCTGGCTGTTTAACCAGTAACCATGCCGGGATCCAATATCAGGAGAGTAATGAATCGAGTTTTTAGCGCCAAGACGCCCTCGGGCATTCGTTCGTGCTCTACAAATTTCATAAATAAATAAATATATTTAGCATATTTTTAACATTAAGGACATAGCAACCTTTATATTCTGCCTTAATAATGCCGGCATGTCAGGAGCTTTAGTGTGACATTTTTTGAGGAGAGATCCCTGCTTCTTTGGAGAACACTAGAAGTTTAACCATTTTTAATTTTAATAAAGTGATCCTGGATTATAGCTGGAGAGAAAGGAATCCATTAGGATGAATTGTTGTCTTAGCCAGTGTCAGGGTTTTCTGTCACTCTTCATGTTTTAGGCAGTTTAGAAACCACTTTAAGAGAGAATTTTATGTACTTAGAGCCTCATTTGTGAGGAACTGGCGTAGGGTAGCACTGCAAGGCTTCTTGTGTCCTGCCTACGCCAATCTGAAAGTGCAGGAAATATAGTGGATTCCTATCGTTTCGCACTGTGCTGGTGTACAGTTAGCTGCCTAGCATCAACGCAGGCGGCCTTCCATCATGGTGCAAGCGAAACTCGTTACACCTGCTTTGGGGAGGGATAATGATTTGGCACTGCCCCAAGTTTATTAGATTAGGTGAATCCGGGGTAGAGTGGAAATCCATGGGAGCTGCATGGGAAAACCCACTGAAACACCCATGGAATGCCTTCTTGATGCAGAGTGTGGCAAGGAAGTGAATTGCACTGCTTTGTCTCACTCCATATCCTTGAGGCCTTGCAAAGTCCTGCAGGATGGCTTTGCGTTGCCTCATAGATATCATTGAGAGGCTTGCGCCGCCGGAGCATCAAAAAAGTGATGGTGGCCCAAGCCTCCTAAAAAAATCCCTAACTATTTAACAAACTGATCTTATGCAACATGCAGACTCTTTGTTTCAAAGACAAGGCTGAGATAGAACTTTGTCTCTACTACTCGAACAAGTGAATTGATGAAACATTTGTGCAGTTGGTTTGAGGGGTGAGACAGGCCAAGAATAGTGGCTGTAGGGGTTGTGGTCTAGCAGTTCATGCTAGGGCCAATAGCCAGAAGATGGTCTGCCAAATGGTGGGATTGCTGATGTCCCAAACTTCTCTCTTCGACAAAAGCCTCCAGTGTAGGTGAAACATCCATGTTCTTCCTTGACATCCTGCTGCCAACCCAGCACAAACTCACCAATGCAGCATTCTGGCGTCAGGAGCACAAGATCTCGGTGAATATTTTGATGGCTATAAAAGCCGGCTTCCTTTCCGATGACTGGTGCTTCCCATCTGGGGGCCTGATTCAATAAGGTCAATTTACTATTCTTTTGATATTCACAATCTATGAATTAATAGTAGATTTTAGCCGGGGATGGGGAACTCTGCACCTATAAAGATAGGCCCCTCCAGTCTTTACAAGCGCAGTGTTCTATCCCCCCATGCATCCCCTCATTGTAGAATCTCCGCAGACGTAAATTTACTATTAACTTTGAGTTTGTAAGTAGTAAAAAAATAATAGACCAACACAAAAGTGTAAGTTTACCTTTCTGAATCACACCTTGGGAGTCTTCAGCAGTGACCCTGCAAGAGTTGGGTGTGGCTTCCAGATGGTGTTGCCAGCTAGACAGTGGCTTTTACATTGCGGCCCATACAAAAATCAGGAAAATCTCGTAAAGCTGGTATTTTTCCTTATTTTTTAAAGCTCTCTTTATGATGGATCTACAGCTGCATAAATGATCACTCGCTGATTATTAAGGTAAGGAAAGACAGAAAGGCAGTGTTAAAAATGAATACAGATGAATTAATATAAAGTACTATCTAAGTATAATTTCCAGGTCTTTCCAAAATCTTGAAACTTGAACAGGATATTTCTCTGGGAGTGGTGGAAACCCTACTTCTGGAGTCCACCCTACTGCAGATCCCATGTGCAAGGAAGAAATAGAGCTGGTGTGGAGAAGGATAAAGGAATGGAGGTATGTGAATTTGCACTGTTTATTGCCACAATCTTTATGCGTTTGTTAAAATATCTTAAGTAGATTAGAACACTCTCATGAACCTGCATATGGGATTGGCTTCTCTGTGAAAATGATGACTTTTGCAAGAAAAAGATAAGCAAGCTATGTACTTTAACAGAAAATGCTCTCAAGACACGTGTACCGACTAACACTCACGAGAAAGGCGGGAAAGTCTGAGCTACTATTAAGTTAGAGAGTCCAAGAACTCTGAAAGCCTCCATGTCTGATAAAGGTTTCCCAGTCACAGGCTTGGAAGATGTTGGGTAGAGTCTTTTGGCTGATTGCCACTGGTGTACCGAGACTTGAGGAGGCCACCAATCACTGGACCAAGCCAAGAATTCTCAGACCAGGGGCCTAAAGTCTGTGCACAGCGTTGTAGGGGGCCCCTGAAGTTTGGGGGCCCACCAGCTCAGCAGGGGTTAATGTTACGCCACTGCTGATGGAAAGCTATCTTCGTGCAGACCTTGAAGGAAGTGTATGCGTGCCAGACAAGAATCACAAAGTAGCCTGGGGCACAATTCAAGCACATGACTGGCGGCGTTGACACAAGTATTCGGGTGCAGAAATGGAAGGAGTTTCGGGTTCACGACTTTGCTACTTGCGCACGTACTTTGTGATTCGGAAAAAAGAGCATTGGTGACATGCCTTGGATTGAAGTGCATCATGTGCAGAACAGGTTTGGCATGTTCGTTGAGAGCAAGTTTTTATCTGATTTCTGGGAATGAAGCCCTTACAGCGCAGTCATAGGTATTGTGCATATTGTATTGTTTTGTGTACATGATCCTGGTGATAATTATGACAGGCTTCCTGTTGAAAGACCTGCAAAGCGCAGCAGGACCCATAATTTTGGCCTTAGAAAGGGGAAGATACTCAGGAGCCAATTATCAGAGACGCAAGAGTGATGGTTTGGAGGTGAGGGTCCAGTAATGTGTGCTGTCTGTACTACCATTGCAAAATAACTTGACTTCTAAAATGCTCTACAGTGGCATTCATATGTAAGAGGTATCCCCAATTTACATTATCAAACACTTTTCCAAAATTATTGCGGTGGGGGTCATTCTTTTTTTAGTACGGTTTAAAATGCTTATATTATCCTTCATGTACCTTCCCTTCACTAACTTACTTTTGGTTGGATGAGGAAATAATTGCATAATCCCACTTAGCCCCCTTGATTGCTAAGGCTTTACCTACCCCCGCACCTCTACCCTCAATGCTGAGCCTCTTGTGATGTTTGGAACAGTCCACACACAAGCCCCCATAACATTTATTTCACAAAGACCAAAATGTTCTCTCCTTTATAATGGTTGTGAACCCCTGCCCTGAGCGCCCCAACTGTACGGGGAACATCCTTTTCAACGCAACTTTTACCACGCAGTGCCTTTACGACGCAACTATTACAACGCATGTCATTACAACGCATTGCGCTGGGGGGCGCTCTAGGATAGGGAATAGATTTAATTTACTATCCAACACCTTCCCTACTATCCACGGGGACTGGAGTTGGAATAGTAAATTAAACTATTCACTATCCAGCACCCTTTAACGCTATGCGTTGTAACAGCATGCGTTGTAAAAACTGCGATGTAAAGGCATGAGTGGTAAAAGCATGCGTTGTAATGTCATACATCCCAACTGTACTGATGTCTGGATCCCTAATGCTGATTTGTGTTGCCATAGGTAACCAAAGATCATCCATGTGCTCCATGACACAAGTCTATCTCAGGGATTGCAGTCTTGTTGGACGGGGAGGGGCACCCAAAGCTCTACCCTCATAGTGGTGAAAGGCCGCTGACTTCACCAGGAGTTAAGCAACATGAGCGTTGTGGTGGCAGCAAACCGTGGTGATCAGTAGGTGTGAAAATTTCCTTTTTCTATGTGTCACTGCAGTGTGGCATCCAGGCTCACTCATTCAAAGTTCTGCTGCTGTGTGCTTTACTCTCTCATGGCCTACATCAGTTTGGTGTGTAGTGCTGCACAGTGCATGTGTGGTGTGCATGTGCTGGATGTAGATGTGCCTATGCATGGTATAATACAAGACTAATGTGGAACTAATGAATGTGTGTATGTAATGCATGCGCTGGGTGCATATGTGTTGATTGATCAGCTTTGAAGTCCCTCCTGCTTTGATAGACTGCTTTTTGGTAGAAGAGGGGTCAAAGGAGTGGGCCTGCAAAATGAAGCAGACCCCCAACCTAAACTTCAAAGACCAGACTCTAAATCACAGGTAGTGTCGGGAAAGAAACTTTAAGAAAGGAAGCTTGAGACCCCAAGCATTGTCAACTGTCAAGCAGCCAGTCGGGTGTGCAAGGAGAAGAAGTCCTGAAAGATTTTTGCCTGTGACCAGGAGAGGGGGCCAAGGCCTCAATCAATCAATCAATCAATCAATCAGGGACTTATGAAGTGTGACTACTCACCTGTGAGGGTCTCACCGCACTGAGGGGGCTGAGTCTGCGATTCAGTCATAGAACCAGGTCTTGAGGTCCCTCCCGAATTGCAGAAGCGATGGTGATTGCCTGAGGTATCGTCAGGAACAGAATGATCTTCCTCCAGCTATGGTCTTGCAGATCCATGGGACGGTGGCCAGGGCCAGTTGGGCGGCACAAAGATGTCTGGTAGATGCTGGAGGAGGTTGCTGGATCTGCGGTTTAGTTGAAGAGCCGGGTCTTTAGGTTCTTTCTGAATTGCGGCAGTGTTGGTGATTGCCTCAGGTGCAGAGGCAGGGAGTTCCATGTCTTCGCAGCAAGGTAGGAGAGGGATCTTCCTCCAACCTTGGTCTTGTGGATCCATGGGACGGTGGCCAGGGCCAGTTGGGTGGAGCGAAGATGTCTGGTGGGGCTGTGGAAGAAGAGGCAGTGGTTGATGCGGTGGTTGAGGTATGAAGATCCGGCTGGTGGTTGCAACATGGAATGTTCAGAATGAGTCTGGCAGAAGCAATCTGGATGGTCTTCACTGTCTTTTGGAGTTACTGGGTGGTTCCGATGTAGAGTGCGTTGCAGTAGTCGAGCCTGCTGCTAATGAGCACATGGGTGACCGTTTTCCTGGACTCGGTGTGGATCCACTTGAAGATTTTATGAAGTAGGCAGAGCATGTGGAAGCAGGATGAGTGATGACATTGATTTGCCCATTCATTGAGAGCGAGGAGTCCAGGATGATACATGGTCCATTGGTGTGGGGGATTCCAACCCCTGCTGGCCACCCTGAGTCGTCCTTTACAGAGGGGGAGATGCGCAGGATGAGGACTTCTGTCTTGTCTGAGTTAGCTTAAGGCAGCTGTCCCTCATCAGGTGGCAAATGCCTTCATCCCGTCATGGAAATTGCTCTTGGTGGCTGGGGGTTCGTTTCTGTGGGAGAGAATCAGCTGGGTGTCATCAGCAGAGGAGACGATGTTAAGTCTGTGGCTTCCTATGATGGCTGCAAGGGGGGCCATGTAGATGTTGAAGAGGTGGTGGCTCAGAGAAGATCCCTGAGTCACTCACTCCACAGCTGATCTCTGTGGTTTCTGATTTGAACAGTGGAAGTCTGACTCTCTGTGTTCGACTGTTGAAGAAGGAGCGGACCCATTTGAGGACTTTGTTGTGGATGCGGCATCATGCAGTCTTGTGCAGAGTTTCTGGTGGGAGAAGGTGTTGAAGATGGCCGAGAGGTTCAAGAGGATGAGGGCTGCAGTCTCCCCTCAGTACTATAGTTGCTTCGGAAGCACGATTGGGAGAGGTCTAAGATGTTGCTTGTTTTAACTAACTCAGAGACATGGGCATTGTTGACTGTCTCGATAACTTTGGTTGGAAAGGGGAGCAGAGAGATGGATCTGTAGTTCTTGAGGTCAGTCAACAGAAGGTTTCTTCAGCAGGACGTTGATCTCTGCGTGCTTCCAGTCTTCCAGGAAAGGCGTGGCGCGGCAGAGCTTGGGAGCGATAGAGGTGCTGGCTCTGTTGAAGATGTGGTGAGGGTAGGGACCTGATGGGCTCCGGAGTGGATGCAGTTCATGGTCTTGCGGTATCGTGTGAGGTGAGGGTGTCCAGTTAGTCAAGGTTTGCTGGGGCTGGATAACTTGGGTGTGGTGGTTGTGGGTGGGTCTTGGCTGGCGAAGATGTCGTATATCTCCTTGATCTTGCAGTGGAAGAAGGTGGCGAGGTTGTCACAGAGGATTTGGGACGAGGGATGTCTGCTTTCTCTGTGCTGGTTTGGTAAGTTCTTTGACTACGGCGGCGGGTTGTTTGCTGTTGTGTATGTTGGCGTTGATGTGTTCCTTGATGGTTGCTTTCTTTATTGTTCTGATGAGGCGGTGGTGTGCGGTGATGGCCATTTGAAGGCTGTGTGGTCTGCTGCGATCTTGCTATTCCACTGTCTTTTCTTGAGCCGTCAGCAAGTGCGCCTGGACTCTTGGAAGGAAGAGGTGAACCAGCTGGCCTTCTTGGGGGGCTGTTTGCTTCAGGGTTTCTTGAGGGGGGCTAGTGTGTTGGGGCAGTTGAAGATCCGGCGGTGGAGTTTGAGTGCTGCAGTGTTGGTGTCCGTGGATGTCTTTAGTGGGGCTTTGCTAAGCTAGGTGTTGAACTGGCCTTTGGTGACCTTGTTCCAGCTTCTTCGAGGGTCACGGTAGGCGTGGTGGTGTACTGTGGGTTTGGTGAAGGAGAAATGGATGCAGTGGTGGTCGGTCCAGTGTGGCTCAGAGGTGTGGCTGACGGAGATTCTGTTGCTTGCAGAGAAAATGGGGTCAAGCATGTGCCCTGCTGAGTGGGTTGACGTTGTGACCAGTTGTTTGAGTTTAATGGTGGTGAGGTTCTCCAGTAGGGATGAGGTGTTGTGGTCTCTTTTCCAGGTGGATATTGAGATCACTGAGGAGGATGTAGTATGTTGAGGCGAGAGCATGGTGAGAGTTGAAGTTGGCCATGATGTCACTGAAAGGGGGGCGGGGTCCGGGAGATCTGTAGATGTCTATGCCGCAGAGTACGGTGTTCAGGTTGGTCTGGCTCTGGTAATAGAGGTGCTCCATGTCGGGTGAGCAGTGTTAGCTGGCTGTAAGGCTGTAGAGTCTTTGGATACAATGCCAATTCCGCCTCCCAGTAGGTTGATGAAGTTCTTGTGGATGATTTTGTATCCATTAGGGATGGCGGTTGTGATTTCCTGGAGCTGATCTGTAGTCCATCCAGGTTTTGGTGAAGAAGGTGATGTTGGGGGAGGTATAGTTGAGCAGGTCCCAGATCCGCACGGCGTGTCTTTTGAGGGATTGTGTGTTTAGTAGGATACATCTGAGGTGGTCAGGTCTGGCTCTTGAGGGTCATGCAGTGAATAAGTCTGGTGTGTAGAGAACGGCAAAAGTGCATTTGCAGGTGAACGAGCCTTGGGTGTTCTTTGGTGATGCAGGTGGAATGGCATTCAGAGTTGAGGGGGTGGAGGGTATTTTTGTCGTAGGGGTGGATGGCCCTAGAACCAGGTTCCGTGGCACTGGGCCCGGTCAAGGTGCAGACAGGCACAGATGGGCTTACCTTTGGTGCACCTTAGGTGCACCAGAGGTGCAGCCACTATTAAGTAGCATGAGGGTGAGTGCTGGATAGCTGGAATATGGGAAAAGCGGGGGAAAAAAGAAAAAAGCGGTGCTGGAGGGGGGCGGGCCACGGGGAATGAGAAGTGGCAGGGACACATCAAGGGAAAGGTGCGAACGTGAAAAAAGGAAAAAAGTGGAAAAGTGCACAGTGTGAAAGAAAGTGACACAAAAGCAGAAAAGAGGAAAGGAGGGTAAAAGAGAGCAGAAGAAGAAAGGTAGAAAGCAGAGAGACAGGGGGGAGAGCAGCAGCAGAGCAGAGATGCTCCCCACTGTACCACCAGAGATGAGGTGCACGCGGGTGCTTGTGGATGGATGAGGGCCTCGAACTCAGGACCTGGAAGGGTCAGGGGGCAACAGCTACCAGGTGGAGCTGTTTGACGAGAGAAGCTACCTACTTGCAAGCTCAGTAAGGTTGCTCCTTTACCACGCAGTGGCCGCCATTAAGTAGAATGAGGGAGAGGGCTGAACAGCTGGGAGGTGGGAAAAGCAGGAAGCAGGAAAGCAGTGCTGGAGAGGGCAGGACCGCGGAGGACGAGCAGCAGCGGGAACAAGGCGAGGAAAAGGTGAAAAAGTTTAAAGAAGTGAAAAAATGCAGACAGTGAAAGAAAGTAACGGAAAAGCAGAAAAATACAGAAAGAGAAAGAAAAGCAGAAAAGATGAAAGGAGGAAAAAAGAGATCAGAGGAGAAAAGGCAGAAAGCAGTGAGCCAGAGCACAGAGTAGCAGCAGGGCAGAGTGGCTCCCCACTGGGCCACTAGGGATGAGGCGAAGCCTGGTGCCTGCATGTGGAGGAGGGCCTTGAACTGGGGAACTGGAAGAGTCAGGGGGCAACAGCTAACAGGCAGAGCTGTGCAGCAAGAGAAGCTACCTACTGCTAATCTTCCTGCTGGGAGACACCTGCCATGAATCCTGGAAGACCAGCACATGTATGCTTGTCAAAACCAGTGATCCCTGTGAGGAATAGGAGTGTGTCAGAGAGAAGGAGGTTAAACGGGGAATCCTGCCAACAGCATTCCCTTAGCAAGGTGAGAGAAGACTGCTGCAGCAGCTGTTGCCCATATGCAGGGAAAGCCGTTGATCATAATATACCAGAGGATGTCCACCATGAAGTGAACTGTAATTATTGTTGTGCCAAACTGGTCATCATCCATGTCCATTGAGGAACTGGAAGCCCCAGAAGGGGCACCATGAAGATATTTCTGTTCTGAGGCACTCATAGCCCTGTGCTGTGGTTAGCCAGCAACCCCGTATGCCAGGAGGGGCTGCAATGAGGAAATCTGCTGTGCTGATCAGGTTGAAGCTCATGTGTATGGGAGAGACGGTGACCCTATATGCCAAAGGAGGACACTTGGACCAAGCAGGATGTGTGACTCCTGCAGACCTGCACCATGACTGAGGGCCAGTGTTAAGACCTTCACACTACTCCCCCACTTTCTATGGAGTGGGCCAAAAGAACTTACCCTGCTTGGAAGAACTGCAAAGAAACTTTGATTACTGCGACTACAGGACTGGGTGTGAGGAACCTGAGGGCTTCCGAGCCCAGTCTGCCTGGGATATGTGTAGAAAACTTACCAGAGGCAGCCACTGCAATGCCTATGGCCTTGGAAGTTGACCACTCAGAAACTCCAGTCACTCCAATCCTGCAGGTGCTGGTAAGACTGATTTCGGACCAGTCAGCCCCAGGGAACCTTGCTTCCTTCGGCACTGGAACACTTTTGACTTTAGATACAGAGTTGAAGTGAAATTTCTGAGACTCAGACTACTAGAAGGCTTCGCCTGAATGTCTCCTATAGTGAATGTTTAATAACCACTATCGCTAAAGGAAGGAGGTAGTGGGACTCAGGGAACTGCTCAAAGAAACACTAGAGGTCTGACGTTAGAGGGCTGTGACAGTTGTTAGTAAATATCGTACTTCCCTTTGTGTTGACAGCTGTATAATAAAATGTTTTGTATTTGGCTGAACAATCATTAATTGCTGCTGGGCCTATTTTGAGTTGTGAGCCTATGTTCACTCCCTGTATCCATAACTATTAAACTATGGCCACTAGGAGAATAGACCTTCGCCTGGGCCGGAAGGGTAGAGAGGAATTTCTATAGGAGATACGTCTTCCCAAATCAAACTTAAATCAAACAGAGGTATCCGACCTCGAATGGAGGCAGTTGGGCATCAATCTAAACTCCTAGGGCACCAAATGCTCAAGTGTGGGAAAGGCAGCAATTCCTTTTTGTTATATAACCCTCACACACTCTAGTAGTGTCAAGCTTCATCATCAGGTTCACCCTGACTCCTAAAGGTCAGAGTGGGCTCAACCATATTTCAAGGAGCACTTAAGAGAAAAAGGCCTAGGGGTTTCTAAAGATTAAAAGTCCTCCTACGACTCCAGGTATCCCTTTATCAGCGGAGTTGTAGAGGATGTCAAAACTAGAAAAAAGGGGGGTCAAAATGAGTTTATGATCCTATGACTTTGATACAAGCATGTTTCAGCACTTAAGAATGTCTCAATTGGGTTCTGGACTTTCTTCAGGGCAAATAGGTTTCCTTCCCTGGTGTTATTGACTAGGAGTTTTGAATCCACAGTGTTTCATATCCATCCGTAAAAGAAACATCCATCTGCATAGTTGATCACAAACCACACAAAGTATGTTGGAGTATAAACACACTATAGCACTCATCCCAAATGGAATTTATGGGTGTTAGGTGCAGCGTGGATTGTTCAAGTTCAAGTTCAAAATAACTTTATTCGGATTTCAAGAATCCATAAAAGCACAGTAAAACATTTTACAGAAAGGTAATAAAATCCATATATGAAAAAGAATATTAGACAGTTCATTTGATACACCATTTACAATACATCAATTGATTTAGCAAGCTTTACATAGCGAGTTAAAAATTCAGGGGGTGGACATCATCTTGCGGGCTCGGGTGGCGATTTTCAAGAAAGTGCAAGTGTTAAAAACGAATTCTTCATTTCCTAAAGAAAGCAGCATCTGATGGGCTTTGTCAAAGAGAACAGGTCTCTGTTTAATAAAAAAAAGGAGTTAAAAACTACTTCACATATTTTAGGTAATAATTACAAAAAAACAAGAAATGCAAATCAATCAATCAATCAATCAGTGGGTCTAAAGCGCGCTACTCACCCGTGAGGGTCTCAAGGCGCTAGGGGGAGGGGAGATTCGCTGCTCCGTGTCACTTGAAGAGCCAGGTCTTGAGGTCTTTCCTGAAGGTTTCCAGGTTAGGGGAGCGTCTGATGCTCAAAGGAAGCATGTTCCATGTCTTCGTCGCGATGAAGGAGAAAGCCCTCCCGCCTGTTCTGGTACTACGGATGCGAGGGACTTCTGCCAGGGTGGGGTTCTTTGACCGGAGGTTTCTTTCAGGCACGGGGAAGGAGAGTCGTTCGTTGAGGTATGTTGGGCCGGCATCGTTGAGGCTCTTGTATGCGTGGGTGAGGAGCTTGAAAGTGATCTTATCTTCCACGGGCAGCCAGTGGAGTGTGCGGAGGTGTGGGGTCATGTGTTCGCGACGGTGCGCACCCAGCACTAGTCTGGTGGCGGCGTTCTGGATGGTTTGTAGTTTGTGGATCAGGGATTTGTTAGTCCAGCGTAAAGTGCCCTGCCGTAGTCCAGTCTGCTGGTGACAAGTGCGAGGGTGACGGTCTGCCTGCAGTCCACGGAGATCCACTTGAAAGTCTTACGGAGGATGCGAAAACAGTTGAAGGTGGTGGAGGCCTCAGAGTTAATTTGGGGACACATGGAGAGGGAGGAGTCGAGGATGATGCCTAGGGTTCGAGCGTGGTCAGTGGGGTGGGCGGCGTGCCAAGGGAGGCGGGCCACCAGGTGTGGTCCCAGGCTGACTGCAGGGTCCAAAGATGAGAATCTTGGTCTTGTCAGAGTTCAGTTTCAGGCAGTTGTCCTTCATCCATTCAGCCACGTTCCTCATTCCTTCTTGGAAATTGCGTCTGGTGTCCTCGGGGTTATGTGTGAGGGAGAGGATAAGCTGTGTGTCATCAGCGTAGGAGACAATGTTGAGTCCGTGTCGACGTACGATGGCGGCGAGAGGGGTCATGTATATGTTGACGAGTGTCGGGCTCAGAGATGACCCCTGGGGTGCCCCACAGATGACGTTGGTGGGTTTGGAGAGGAACGGTGAGAGTCTGATCCTTTGAGTTCGGCCGGTCAGGAAGGATCTGATCCAGTCGAGGGCGTTGTCCTGGACACCGGCATCGTAGAGTCTGGATGCCAGCGTGTGATGCGAGACAGTGTCGAAGGCCGCTGAGAGGTCCAGTAGGAGGAGGGCTGCGGTCTGTCCCTGGTCCAGTAGCCGGCGGATGTCATCGGTGGAGGCGAGGAGGGCGGTCTTGGTGCTGTGGTTCTTGCGGAAGCTGGACTGACAGGCATCCAGGATCGAGTTTGCTTCGATGAAGGTGGTTAGTTGGGTGTTGATGAGTCTCTTTGTGACTTTGGCCTGGAAAGGCAGGAGGGAGATGGGTCGATAGTTCTTCAGATCTGAAGGGTCGGCTGTGGGCTTCTTGAGGAGGGGCTTCACCTCGGCCCTTTTCCAGATGCTGGGGAAGATGGCAGTTTCGAAGGAGGAGGTGATGGTCCGGTGTAGCTCGGGTGCTATGGTGGCAGCTGCCCTGTGGAATACGTGGGGAGGGCAGGGGTCCGTAGGGTCTCCGGGGTGGGTTTTACGCATGGTTGTAGTGATGACTTCTGTGGTAGAGGGGCCCCAGGAATTGACGGTACAGTTACCTGTGTTGACGGTTGGGGCCGTGATTGTATATAATCAATCAATCAATCAATCAATCAATCAAGAAATTTGTATAGCGCGCTACTCACCCGGAGGGTCTCAAGGTGCTTGTATATATCTGTTTACTGAAATTGTCGTAGATGTTTCTGATCTTCTGATGGAAGAATGTGCTCAGTTTGTTGCAGAGTTCCTGGGAGGGTGTGATGTCTGTGGACTCGCAGGGGGGCTTCGTGAATTCCTTCATGACGCTGAACAGTTCCTTGGCGTTTGAGGTGTTGCTTAAGACCTTTTCCCGGATGAAAGTCCGTTTGGTGTTTCTCAAAAGCTGGTGGTAGGTCTTTAAGGCAGTTCTGTGGGCATCGAGGGTATCTGTGTTTTTCAAGCGGCACCAGGATTTCTCAAGACGTCTGCAGGTTCGCTGGGCTTCTTGTAGTTCCGTGGTGAACCAGGCGGCTTTCTGCTGGTGCTGTTTGGTGGGGTGTCGGAGGGGTGCGAGTTTATCTGTGCAGCCGGTGATCAGCTGAGTCATTGTGGTTGGCCGAGCCCGAGGGAGGGGCTAGGAGGAGGGCAGAGGTTAACAGGTCTTCTGTGACTTTGCTCCAGTTCCTCCGTGGGGGGCGAGGTGGAGGCTTGGGTGCGCGGTAGGTCTGGTAGGTGAAATGGACGCAGTGGTGGTCCGTCCAAGAGGGTTCAGTGGTGCGACTGAAACTGATGTTGGTCCCTCCCGCGAAGACAGGGTCAAGGGTGTGTCCTGCTCTGTGGGTGGTGGTGCTGACCAGTTGCTTCAGCCCGAGGTTGGCGAGGTTGTCAAGGAGGGCGATGGAGTCGTGGTCGTCCAGGTGGTCGAGGTGGAAGTTGAGGTCCCTGAGTAGGATGTAGTTTAGGGAGGCGATAGCTTGGGGTGCTTCGAGTTCGGTGATGGTCCTGGCGGCGCGGGTCCACGGTCCAGGTGGTCGGTATATGAGGGTGCCGCGTAGGGTGGAGGTGGCACTGGACTGGAGCTGGAAGTGGAGATGCTCTGTGTTGGTGTCAGGGTCATCGGAGCTGGAGGTGGTGAATAGGAGGTGGGTCTTGTGGATGATGGCGAGGTCCCCCCAGGTTCTGCGCGGACGGTCTTTTCTCAGGATCTTGTATCCGTTGTAGATGGCTGTGGCGAGGTCGGGGCTGGAGGACGGGTTGGTCCAGGTTTCAGTGAAGAAGGCGACGTCAGGTGAGACGGTGTCGAGCAGGTCCCAGATTTCTAAGGCATGGCGGTGTATGGAGCATATGTTTAGGAGGATGCTAGAGAAGAGATCGGCGGTGCGTGCCTCCAGTGGGCTCTCGGTGGCAATTGGGGGGCGATCAGTTTGTACGCTCACCCCGTCATAGGGGCATAGTGTGTATTCAAGGTTGGGCTGATAGCCAAGAGGTCAAGTCAAGTCAAGTCAAGTCATAGCATTTATATAGCGCACTACATACCCAGAGGGTTTCAAGGCGCTTAGGAAGGGGAGGAGGATTATTTGTCAAATATCCACGTTTTAAGCTGCTTTCTGAACGCTAGGTGATTCTGGGTGAGGCGAAGGTAATCGGGGAGAGAGTTCCATGTTTTGGCAGCCAGGTATGAGAAGGATCTGCCTCCCATGGTGGTCTTGTTGATGCGAGGTACAGTGGCGAAGGCTTGGCTGGAGGAGCAAAGTTGGCGGGAAGGGGTATAAAAGGACAGTCGAGAGTTGAGGCATTCTGGTCCGATGTTGTAGAGTGATTTGTGTGCGTGGGTAAGCAGTCTAAAAGTGATCCTCTTATTGACGGGTAGCCAGTGGAGGTCTTTAAGGTGACCAGAGATGTGTTCGTTGCGTGGGATGTCTAATATGAGCCTAGCTGAGGCATTTTGGATTCGTTGTAGTTTCTTCTGGAGTTTTGCGGTAGTACCTGCGTAGAGGGTGTTTCCGTAGTCCAGTCGGCTCGTGACCAGAGCGTGGGTGACTGTTTTCCTTGTTTCGGAGGGGATCCAGCGAAATGTTTTTCTGAGCATGCGAAGAATGTTAAAGCAGGAAGAGGATACGGCGCTGACTTGTCTGTTCATAGAGAGTGAAGAATCCAGGATGACGCCTAGGTTCCGTGCGTGGTCTGTCGGGATGGGTGCTTTTCCGAGGGCCTCCGGCCACCAAGAGTCGTCCCATGCAGAGGGGGATTTGCCTAAGATGAGGACTTCTGTTTTGTCTGAGTTCAGTTTCAGACGGCTTTGTTTCATCCATTCAGCGACTTCTTTCATTCCCTCGTGTAGGTTAGTTTTGGCGGTGCTGGGGTCCTTGGTGAGGGATAGGATCAGTTGAGTGTCATCCGCGTAGGAGATGATGTTGAGGTTGTGTTGGCGGGCGATGGCCGCGAGGGGGCTCATGTATACGTTGAAGAGGGTGGGACTGAGTGAGGATCCTTGAGGTACGCCGCAGATGATTTCAGAGGCCTCGGACTTGAATGGTGGGAGGCGAACTCTCTGGGTTCTTCCGGTGAGGAACGAGGTGATCCATTCCAGTGCCTTTCCTTGGATTCCGATATTTTTGAGGCGTTGTAAAAGGGTGCTGTGGCAGACTGTGTCGAAGGCTGCAGAGAGGTCGAGGAGGATGAGGGCGACTGTGTCTCCATTGTCCAGTAGAGTTCGAATGTCGTCTGTTGCTGCGATGAGGGCGGTCTCAGTGCTGTGTTTGGCTCGGAAGCCAGATTGTGAGGGGTCGAGTGAATGGTTGGCTTCGAGGAAGGCGGCGAGCTGGATGTTGACAGCTTTCTCGATGACTTTGCCCGGTAATGGAAGAAGTGAGATGGGGCGGTAGTTTTTGAGTTCGGTGGGGTCTGCTGTTGGTTTTTTCAGAAGGGCGGTGAGTTCAGCGTGTTTCCCGTTTTCTGGGAAGGTAGCGGAGTTGAAGGAACAGTTGATGACGTCTCGGAGGTGCGGAGCTATGACGGAGTCTGCTTTGTTAAAGATGTGGTGAGGGCATGGGTCTGTTGGGGAGCCAGAGTGGATGGAGTTCATCAGGCGGATGGTGTCCTCAGTGGAGATTGGGTTCCAGGCGTTAAGGGTGTTAACGGGGGGAAGATGGTCAGCTGATGGTAGGGTGGGTTGGCTTCCGGGTTGGTTGTCAAAGCTATTGTGTATGTCAGCAATCTTGTTGTGGAAAAAAGAGGCTAGGGAATCGCAGAGGGTTTGAGAGGGGGTGATGTCGTTGGAGTTGGCCGAGGGGTTGGAAAATTCCTTGACGATGTTGAAAAGTTCCTTGCTGTTGTGGGCGTTGTTGTCAAGTCGATCTTTGAACGCTGTTTTCTTGGCTTTTCGGATCAGTTGGTGGTGAGTACGGATGGCGCTTTTGAAGGCGTCCTTGTTGCTGGTGGATGGGTCTTTTTTCCAGGTCTTCTCAAGGGAGCGGCACAGTTTCTTGGACTTCTTGAGGTCGTCGTTGAACCATGAGGCCTTTTTGATGCCAGGTTTGTGTTGACGTTTTTTCAGTGGTGCTAAGTTGTCGGCGGTGTTGGATAACCAAAGGGAGAGGTTGGAGGCGGCTTCGTTGGCGTTAGAAGAGAGGGCTGGGGAGGTTTGAAGGAGCGATGTGGAGATCTGTTCTGTGGTGATTTTGTTCCAGTTTCTTTGTAAAGTTGGTTGGAGGTGGATGGTGGGTTTCGGTTTGTTGTAGGTGAAATGAACGCAGCTGTGGTCAGTCCAGAGGAGATCCGTAGTGTGGCTGAAGGAGACATGATTGCTGGAGGTGAAGATGGGGTCTAGAGTGTGACCTGCGATGTGGGTGGGGGAAGTGACCAGTTGTTTAAGTCCTAGGTTGGCGAGGTTGTCCAAGAGGGTGGCGGTGTTGCGGTCGTTGCTCTTTTCAAGGTGGAAGTTGAGGTCTCCCAGAAGGATGTAGTCTTTGGAGGGGAGCGCGTGTGGGGTGATGAAGTCCGTGATGTCTTCACTGAATTTTGCGCGCGGTCCTGGTGGTCTGTAGAGGAGGGTGCCTCTGAGTGTGGTCTTGGGGTCGATGTAGATCTGGAAGTGAAGGTGTTCGGAGTTGGCGAGGTTGGCGTCAGAGCTGGTTGAGATGCGGATAGTTTTCTTATGGATGATAGCGTAACACAAATTTAACAGTCTCTGCTCTCAGACAAAATAAAAGACTCATTTCCCAATAACTCACAGGCAGGGTAAGATATATTGGTTGGGGATGCCTGTAAAATTCAGTACTCATATAACTTAGTACAGAGGATTTCTTAGATTCCATGCTAAACCTTCCAGAGTTATAGAGTGCATTTTCCAACTCATTTTTATGAAGTGTGTCGGCTGTACTCGGGTCTAAAAAGAGGCTGCCTTTGTCAATACTACATAGACTGGAAGACCCTTGAGAGCCAGGGAATACCCATTCCTCTCTCACATTTGAGCCAGTCACTTATAATTTCTCTTGATAGGAACGCGGATTGATTCCTCTAGACTGAAAACCAAAATAGAGCAGGACGAGCATTATTAAAATCGCTAATAAAATTTAAGTTAAGTTCCCTATGGCAGATATATTGGGAGGTAGAGATTGGAACACCCAGCAGCTTTCTACAAAACCTATTTTCTTCCTGCTGGATGCGATGACTGTTCGCAATCCCTCATATCCCAGCCCCATACGTAGCTACAGGGATGCATTGTAATTTAAAAAAAATTAAAATGTCTAAAATAGCACCTGTTTTCTTTGGCCGGGGGAGGCTAAGAATGGAATTGATGGCCTTTGAGAACTTGCCTGTGGAGTGGTCCAAATGCCCAGTCCACGAGCCGTTCGCAGCAAAGAACATCCCAAGATAGGGAAAAGTGCCGGTGGACGTTAATTTATCATTCCCTACAGATATAGACTTAAGCTGGCGTTTTCCTGGTCCGCAAAACATAATAAAAGATTTTTTTTAATTAACACGTAGGTCCAGACTGTCCATATAGTCAACGAAGGTCTTAACCAAAATACGCAGAGAATTTGGCGTGCGGCC
Organism: Lissotriton vulgaris; assembly: GCF_964263255.1. Lineage (NCBI taxonomy): Eukaryota > Metazoa > Chordata > Amphibia > Caudata > Salamandridae > Lissotriton > Lissotriton vulgaris. The sequence continues at coordinate 1,088,039,267 of NC_141699.1, read as the reverse complement.
TATGAGCACAGCATCATCTGCGTATAAAAGTACCAGTAACAATTTGCCATTGATTATAGGGACGTCTGGAGTTGACAATTTCAGGGAATTACTCAGTCCATCAATATAAATGATAAAAAGCAGGGGTGCTAAAACACACCCCTGTGTAACTCCCCTGCCCACCCTGATAGCTCGCGAAACCTCACCAACACTGCCAAGCCTAACCTGAGCCTTAAGATAAGTGTGGAGATGTGCCAAACAATATACCAAAGGCTCATCCAATCCAAAATCCAATAAAATACACCAGGGCTTGGACCTATTAACTAAATCAAAAGCAGATGATAAATCCATAAAAGCCAAATAAACTGGGGAGGATCGGGCGATGGTATATTTACCAATGACCAAATTAAGATTTGAACACTGTTCGGTCGTCCCAACCTTGCTACGAAAGCCCAGTTGACATGGCTCCAATATACAGCTTTACTCTGTCCATTTAAAGACCCTATTATATATAACTCGGCCCAACATCTTTAAAGTATTGTCCAGCAGAGAAATAGGTCTGTAGTTCATAGGTTCCGATCTGTCCCCTTTTTTTAAAATTGGGACAATGATGCTCGTAGCCCAGGTGCTTGGCATAGGAGCATGGGGTAAATTGTTAAAAACATTCAGGAGGAGTGGGGCCCAAACTCTGGTTTCCATTTAATTAAATCTATAGGAAGCCTATCTGGGCCGGGGGCCTTGTTACTAAGGCTCTGTTCAATTGCCTCTTCCACCTCTGACAAAGTAATTTGCAAACTGAATAATCGACCAGGTTCATAATGATCTGATCCATGTGGTGGGGTGGCATGAATTTTGGAAAAATGACTCTCCCATGACTCGCCAGAGATGGTACAGCTAACCGGTGTTAGTAGCAGACTCATATTACCCAAATCCCTAACAGCGGAACAAAATATGTTTCCCTTCTTTATGCCTGCCGACTCGGATAATACTTCACAGCAATTATTAAGGAGAACACCCTTCCGCTCACTTATCGCAATATTATACTTCCTCCTAGCTGTTCTTACATCTGCGATGCACCTTGGTTTAGAGGTTAAAGCCTTACGGAAATTTCTATTGGCCTCCGAACATTCATGGTAAACCACCTTGGTTCTTTTTCGACCTGGGAGATTGGTACGGACAAGAGGGATTTAATTGTAAAACAGAGTTTAGTAAAATCATCAATCACCCTTGAGTGTGGTCCATCAGTCGCTAAGCAAGAGGTGATTAGATGTGTGTGCCCCTCTACTAATGTCTGAAGTAATTTACCGCTGTCAACCCCCCTCCATTTTAGTCTTAGTTTGTCGGTTGAGGGTGTTATGTCCCTTGCCCTGCATTGAGTAATATACACTGGCGGGATGCTAATCTCAGGGCTATTTTAAGGGGATTGTGATCCCCGTAATCTGTAGCACTAACCTTAGCCACCAATAAACGGTCTGCAAGGCAAGGGGAGACAAAAATAAAATAAATGGTTGAGGAGCAGTTCCTTGCTCTAAATGTGGGTACCTGCTGATTGATAGGGGAAGGGACAGATGTAATGCCCACGACCCCCATAGCATTAATAAGGATATGTTTATTCAGGAAAGTATCTAGTTCCAGGCCCCTTCATAAGGCTGGATCCACATGTAGTGTTTCCACACCATACGGTTTGGATGAAAATTTTGCATGAAAATCCCCACCCAGGAGGATCCCAATAGCCCCATCTGAGCCATGCTGTCTGTATAAATTAGAGATATTGGTAAAAAGCTCAATAAAATATATTCAGAATGGAATAAAAGTCATTATTATAAAAATGAATCAAATAGAAAGGGACTCTCCTTTCGTATCTCAATATTTGGATGTTGTAGCTGTAGTCGTCGTACCATTTGAGGTTTGCGAAAATTAAAAACAAAGCAATCACCGCTAATATTCTTGGACGAATGGTCAACCAACCCTACTCGTCTCACCATAAGGATTTTCTTCATGTCTGAGGCGTGGAATCTTTAATGTTTTACCAACCAGTCGACAGATTTATTACGTAAATCTGCCCAGGACTCTCTCCGATCCCCAGTAAGATATGGGACGCCAGCTAACACCAGCACGTATGGGCAGGAATTTGGGGGTCAGAACGTCTTCATTTTGTCTTCTAAAGTTGTTTCCCATATCGTTGGTAACAGTTCCACCCCTGCTTAAATTAGGTGCCTTGAGACCGGAAATATTACCGGGTGACGGGTGCCTAAAATGACTGTCATTACCTGAGTTTGTATTAATGACATCAGGGATTCCGGATATATTTTGTGTCATACTTGGGTGAGAGTAGGACTGTGGGACATGAGTATTAATATGGTCCCCACATGCACTACATAGATTATTTACTGTAGAATCCTTGTGAGCAACAGGTCTTTGGGGTAACATGTCAGGCCTACAATTTGTGGGGTTTGGTGCTATCGTACTCCCCTTCCCCCATTATCAGTGGAGCAATACTCTCTAGTGCCACTAAAGTTGTCCATATTAGAGTCAATCCTTTGAAGTCTTCCCCAAAGTAGGTCGTAGTTCTTTTAATCGCCTCTTTAAGTTGGGATAAGGCAGAGTCTAGGATCTTCTCTACAGCATTTACTAGCATAGTTTCCGCAGTAGTGTTTATATCACTTGTGATCACATGTTGATTTAGAATTATATCAGTCTGCGTGCCCCTAGAGTCCAAATTAGCATTAACATTAGGAGTGGTAACTGCAGAATTGCTGAGTGTAGGACCCTTGGCTTTCGAGGTTTCCTGGGTTCGCCCTGTTCGCTTCCGTTTATTAACTGATACTTTCGCCTTAGCACTCCCACCAGATTTGGCCACCTGCGCCCTAGTGTTAATACAGGGCGCTACTGCTGCAACAGTCATAACAGATATATCCTGGGTAGGAGAGACAACCTCTAAGGCTTCTGGGGGTCTGACAGTGGCGTTCCCTTGGGATGCCTGGGGTGTACAGGCTGGGCTCAAACATGTAATGGCAAACAGGATTGTAACAATGCCGGATCCAAGAATGAGCGGCGTTCAGTGATCTGGATTTCATGAGTCAACAGGGATTCTGCCCTCAGAAGGAAAGCGTCGAAGATTCCCACAACTCCTTTTTTCCTATTCATATTAGGATGGTGAGTATGCCAACCCAATCTACTGAGGGGAGGTACAGACCGGGCAAGAAGAACTTAATAGCAAATTGCCAGAAAATAAGCCCTTTCACAGTACCTTATAATTCCTTAGGGTAGATGGCAGGTGTCAGCGGGGTGGCCCAGCCCAGCCTCCTCCGGTCTCCGACGGGCTCGGGACGGGCCCGCCCTTGGCCCAGGCATACCCGCGCGCATCCCGTGCTGCGGGAGGGCCGGGCTGATTATGAGGGCCTCTGGCCCTCTCTGGCAGTGTCACAAGCCCTGCGCCTCGCAGGGCCCACTGGGAAGTGTAGGCGAGCAGAACTGTTCCCCTCACAGCTGCTCTAGCGGCTCCGGCAACATGGCAATGGCGTGGCCAGGGCTCTCGCTGAGGTAGGTGCACTAATGAACGTTGGCCATTCCCCTCACGGCAGATTCAAACTCCGTCTGTTTAGGCGTCCTGAGCTGCGGGAGATCCGGGCTGATCGTAAGGGCCTCTGGCACCCTCCGGCAGCGTCACGAGCCCTGCGCCTCCCAGGGCCCTCTGGGAAGTGTAGGCGAGCCGAGCCGTTCCCCTCACGGCTGCTCTAGCGGCTCCGGCAACGTGGCAATAGCATGGCAAGGGCTCTCACTGAGGTAGGTGCACTAATGAATGTTGGCCGTTCCCCTCATGGCAGATTCAAACTCCGTCTGTTTAGGTGTGGATTGGATAAATATAACTATATCCTTGAATGTTTCTTTTACAGATGGATACGAAACACTACAGAACTGGATGAGAGATACGTTCACTACTTACCTGTTTGTATGAGTGCAGCTTTCTGCACTATACATACAAATGTAGGTATTATCTGATGCCTTTAATGAATCCAGACTGCTCCTTAAAAAAAGATGTGGAAGAAATTATTCTAAACGAATTGTTAAAGGTTTAGCAAAAGTCTTGTAGTCAACATTTACAAGAGAGATGGGTATGTAGCCTTTACAGTGAGTGGGGTCTTTGCCATCTTTAGTAATTACATATACTGTGGCCTCCTTAAAAGTACCAGTAGTAGATTTCGAGTTGAAAAAGTGATGAAATAAGCACAATATGTGAGGAAGAATAATGTTTCGGAAGTGTAGACAAAATTCTACAGTAAAGCCATCTGGTCCAGATATTTTACTCTTTTTAGCGATTCTTGGTAAATTTAATCAAGACTGAGATTCGCGAGCAAAGAATTAAAGTCTAAATTAGAAGGAATTATTTGGGGAGTTTAATGTAGGTAATGTATGTGAGAATTTTGCGCTGGAACTTCAGGAGTATATAAAGTTTTATGGAAATAACAAATTCATTTAGGATAGCTTGATGTTTCCTCACTTTCAAATAATTAGATAGAAATTTCCCAACTTAATTTTTCCCACCATAATATTGTGCATTATTTCTGAGCAAGATGGATGTGGCATCTTTAGTAGATAGAAAAAGTCAGTTTGGCCTTAAGAAAATTCTGAACATCAACTTTTGGTTTAGAGAAATATTTTTGTTTTAAAGTTTTGATTGAATATGGTAACGATGTAAATTATTTGATACAGTCTTTCTTTTTTTTTTTACACATATGTCTATGATAAAATCACTTGCAGCTGCTTTAAATGAATCCCATAATAAAGGAGGGGTAGTAGCTGAAGAATCGTTAAATGAGAAAAATGCAAATGCAAATGACACACAGGAGATGGAAAATTGCACGTCCCTTAACAACAAATTGTTAAAGCTCCTTCTGTGTGTTGTCATGTTGAGGAACCAAGTCCAGATCTGTAATGACCATGGCGTGATCTGACAGTACTATGGGACTAATGTCGGCTTGGACAAGAAGCTGTGACAAAGGTTTAGAGACAAAAATGTGGGCTAATCTAGTGTGTGTTCCATGTGAAGTGGAATAAAAGGAATTATCCGAGGACGTAGGGTTAGAGCGTCTCTAAGAGTCTACCAAGGCAGTATGTGTAATAGTGACATGAAATTGATTATGATTTTATGAAGCAGGAATTGAACAGGGTATTGTCTTTCTAAAAACTGATCCATAACTTGATTATAAGCACCTCTTAGAATAAAGTATGAATTATGATATAATATGCATTTTTGTCATAACTGGCCAAAGTGTGTAATCAGGTTGTGCTAGGATATAAACATCTAAGAAACCACTACATAGAAGAGGGACTGTGTGCATAAGATGCTGTAAGTCAGAGCAGTAGGGGGATCACAAAGGGGTGTTAAAACTGCCCTCACACACAGTAATCTGTGTCATGCTTTATCATAGGGCTGCTAACACACCTCAATGCAGACCAACACTGGAGTTGGAGCACTAGTGAAAGGGAAAACAACACAAAAAATAATGACCAATAATGTGGGGATTGCAATGCTGGGTACCCTCTCCAGAATAGAAGTGGTCACGCCATGACCAGTGGATGGTGGTATGTAAAACCCGTTATGAGTCATCAGCCGCTCCACTCTGCAAAAACGTTGACATGTTTCAGCCGGCACAATCTAATAACCCAGCTTTCATCAGGACTCACTACTCAATGATCCCTAGGTTACTGACCCTACCTCCTTATGTTGAAAATGGCAATGTATATGCACATAAGCGGCGTTCATTTGTGTTCACCATACCCCTTGTTGTAAGCAGAACGGATACCGCGAAACACTGACTATGTTATCCCGCCAGCATAGACCCATGCACGCACGTACACAACAGCCATTTTAGGCACCATGGCCTCTCTGCCCGTCTTGTTAAACCCCCGGCACCCCTCCCCGCGCGCGCTGCTCATGCATCGGCCATAAAACCCTCTCCCTCTGCGTGACCCTGCTCTAGAAGTAACACTCCTGCTTGACCCACACCCCCCCTTTCCTCCCAAGAACACCCTTCCCCTCTGCTGACGAACCCCCCTCCCCCAGCTGCATCTGGCCTTTCGACCCGGTCCCAAGTCCTAAGACCAAGCCTCGTGGATGTACACCCCCTTTTCCTGCCCAGCATAACAAAACCGTGATACACCAACCGAAGTTCCCGATCTTATCGCCTGCCCAACCTTTGATCTGATCATCCCCTCCTGCCCTCGTGTCCTGTAGGAATGTCCGGCTGAGAGATCACGACCTCTTGTTACATTCGGGAAGGGAGGATGACATCTGAGCGACTGGTATGGGAATAGGCCTGAAGCTGGGATTCCAAACATGCCTCTGCCTACTTCAAAGTGTCTTTATTGCATTAAGGAATGTTTGTGCATCATAAACATGTGTATAAAAGACGAAGCCTCAGAGAAACTTGTTAGAGCACCTCCTGAAGACACTATGTGCGTGTCCGAAATGACAGGCTCTCCTCATGAGAAATAAAACTCTGTTCTTGTGTTCCTGCTTCCAGCGCCCGTCTCTTTATTTGGTAATTATTCAAGATGGGAACTAAGAGGCGTCTTGCGCCAGCAGCCTGGGCATCGGGTGAAATATGGGCTGACTTTTCCACACTTAGTTCCAGGGGTGGAGGGAAGAAACCTTGTGAAACAACTTACTCTGAGCACATATGGTAGAGCGCCTTGCTCTCAAATAGGAACCACGTTCATATAAAATCTAAACTTGAACTGGCGGGGGAGTGAGGGTAGCTCCCTATAGTCACACTTTTATCAAGGTGAGCTGTGGCCCCTCTGTGTGTCTCTCCCAGTGCCGTATAAGTTCCAACCATATGTGCTCAGAGTAAGTTGCTCCACAAAGGTTTCTTCTCTCCACCCCTGGAACTTAGGAGGTTGGCCAGACTTATTACCAACAGTTCTTTTTCGGCAATGGTATAATTGCGTTCTGCCGGCAGAAAAGTTTTAGAAAGGAATGCTACTGGATGCAAAATATTAGTAGTACTGTCTGTTTGAGATAGAATACACCAATAGCAGTGTTGGAAGCATCCGCTTCTACAATAAAGGGTTGTTCTGTGTTCGGGTGTTTCAATATGGGTGCAGTTGTAAATGCTATTTTTAATAACTGTAATGCATTTTCAGCATCTTCAGTTCATTGAAAAGAAACTTCTCTACGAAGCAGAGCTGTGAGTGGTATAACTTTAGCTGAGAAATGATCTATAAATCATCTATAAAAATTAGCAAAACCTAGAAATCGCTGGATATAATTTAAATTCTGTGGTCTAGGCCACTCTCGGATTGCTTGGAATTTACGTCCAACCATGGTAATTCTATGAGGTGTCAGGATGAAACCTAGAAATTCCACGTCTTTGGTATGAAAGGTGCATTTGGATAGTTTACAGTATAGAGCATTGTTCCGTAAAGCTGTTAAAATTGTCTTGACATGTCTTATGTGTTCCTCCATGGTGGCTGAAAATATTAAGATATCGTCAATATAAACAATGATGAACTTGTCTACATATTCTTGGAGAACATCATTAACAAAAAATTGAAATGCCCCAGGGCGTTGCAAAGCCCAAAGGGCATAACATCATATTCAAACAAACCATATCTTGTGCGGAATGCAGTTTTCCACTCATCGCCTGCCCATATGCATACAAGATGGTAAGGGCCCTTGAGATCTAGTTTGGTGTCAATTTTTGCAGATCGCACTTGATCTAGTAAGACAGGGATGAGAGGCAAAGGGTATCAATTTTTTGTGGTGATGTAGTTGAGAGCTCGGTAATCGATACACTGACGTATTTCCCCATTTCTTTTTTGTGTGAAAAACACCGGTGCAGCATCAGGAGATTTGGATGGTTTAATAAACCCATTTTTTAAATATTGGTCTAAATACTCCCGCTAGTGATGGATTTCTTGTTCACTTAATGCATATATTCGACTGTATGGTATTTTTGCTCCGGGTATAAGCTCTATTTGACAGTTGTACACTCTGTGTTGGGGCAGCGATTTTGCCAATTTGGTATTAAAAACATCACAAAAGGATTTGTATTGACCTGGTAGCACAGTATCTTGTTCTGCCGCAGTAGCGGTGAGGTGAGTTGTTACTGGCGGCATTATGTGTGTTATTGTACTCTGTGTCTTATTAGGTTTTAAGTGATTTTTTATCAAACACACTTGAGTACACCATGCTGATTCAAAATGAATACTCTTTTGAGCCCAATCGATTCTAGGATTGTATTCCATTAACCAAGGCATTCCCAAAACAATACCAAATTGTTGAGCATCAATAATGTCAAACTTAATTATTTCCTAATGGGTTTCTGATTCTTGGCTTAATGTTAATTCAACTGGCACGGTGTTATGGGTAATAGGTTCTTAGGTCAACAGTGCCCCATCTACTGCTCGTACTGCCTCTGGTAGATGTTTATTTATGGTGGGAATTTTTAAACTAGAACAATATTAAGCATCAATAAAATTGCCAGTTGCTCCAGAATCTAGCATTAATACTACATCATGCATTTTATCATCCACTAAAATGGTAGCATGAATATTTAAATGTGGCGATGAAATCTGTAGCGTGTCAGCAATTAACTGATCAGGAGCCACGCGCTGTTTGCTCAAAAGCTTCTCCTGCTTATCTCTTGAGCTCTTTAGTTTCCCAGTAAAGTAGAATTAGGAGGTATTTTTGAGGGGAGGGTCTTAGGTCTGGTTGGGCATTCTCGCACAAAATGTCCTTTTTGCCACAATACAGGCATTGACCACTTTTTCCCCATTGCTTTTTTTCTTCTTGTATAAGTGGTCTACGAATACTACCAATTTCCATTGGCTCACTAGTGTCTGCTTGGACTGGCAGAGATTTCTCTTTTGGACGGGTAAAGGTGCGGATTCCCCATCTCCTACAGTCACTTTTATGATCTATAAGTCTATGATCCAATCGTAAAGTAAGAGCTATGAGGTCTTTACATGTCTCTGGTTGAGGATCAATTTGCGCTAAAAGTTCTTTGAGCTCCTCTTTCAATCGTTGGTAATATAGTTTGGCCCGCTTTTCCACAGGCCAATGGGTTTGACACCAACCTATTAAAGTGTGTGAGATAATGAACCATGTCTTTGTTACCTTCCTTGAGTTCTAACAACTAATAATCTGCAAAGCCTGTGATGGTGCGCCTATCAAAAATCTTTTCAAATTTGTCTTTAAATTATCAACTATATAGCAGTCTACTGTCGGAATTTACCAATGGAACTGCCCACATCACCGCATCTCCACTAAGGTATGAAATCAAAAATGCAATTTGAGATTGTGCATCAGGAATAAGTATGGGTGGAAAATTTGTTCCGCTCGCGGAATTTGCGGATTTTCCGCAACTTCGCGATCCGCGAATCGCGTGAATTCGCGGCAAAATCCTCAAATCCGCGAGCGGGACGAATTTTGCTCAGGAAGCTCTTACAGGCTTACAGCAGGTGCCGAAGTTGAAGCTAATTTCTTTGTAAACATTTACAAAATGGTTACAAAGAAATTAACTTCAACTTGGGAACCTGCTGTAACCCTGTAAGTGCTTCCTGAGCGGCGCCTACTTGCAACTATTCTCTGACCCTGCTCCGACCCTCGAAGCAGGGTCAGAGAATAGTTACAATTAGGCAACAAGCATTTCTCATCTGCTGCGCTGATCGGTCTCTGACCTTTATAAACAAGAGGCATGTGAACTCGCACAGAAGCCCGGCCCCACACACACTAGGCTATGCAACCTCTTCCCGCCCTTTCCCCCACTGTGATGGACAGCTCACTCGAGGGACCTCAGCGCCTATGGGCGCGGTGGCAAAGTTACAGACACACGGGGTCACTGAAGACAACTCTTCCGGGCCTTTACGCTGCTGCAGTGTAGGAAAAGCACAAACATTTACCCAACGAGGAAGCCCTTACTGCTTTCTCCTCATCTGCTGCTCTGATCGGTCTCTGACCCTTTATAAACAGGAGGCATGTGAACTCGCACAGAAGCCCGGCCCCACACACACTAGGCTATGTAACATCTTCCCGCCCTTTCCCCCACTGTGATGGACAGCTCACTTGACGGACCTCGGCGCCTATGGGCGCGGTGGCAAAGTTACAGACACACGGGGTCACTGGAGACAACTCTTTTGGGCCTTTACACAGCTGTAGTGTAGGAAAAGCACGATACATTTACCCAACGAGGGAGCACTTACTGATTAGCCAGTAGAAAGTACTCCAGTTGAGTATAGTGCAATTGCCAAAAAATCCGCGATTGCGCAACATTTCTCATCTGCTGCGCTGATCGGTCTCTGACCTTTATAAACAAGAGGCATGTGAACTCGCACAGAAGTTCCTGAGAAAACTCCTGAGGCGGAAAGCCGGGAGCAACGATTTTTAAACTTGTGCGCATTTTAAAAAGTGTAATTTCTGTGTTTTAATACCTGCTTGCACTTTAATTTCATGGCATTACCGCGATAGCGCTTAGCAGCAGACAGCTGTTGTTTTGCCCTGGTCCCGCGTCTTGCCGCCATTTCCTGGTCGAGGGACCCGCCAGACACGCACACCTCGGCTGGCCACGCCCCCCCCTCCCAGGCTCATATAAAAGCGCGCTGACTGCTAGCGTCGCACTTTCATCCTGAGAAAACTCCTGAGGCGGAAAGCCGGGAGCAACGATTTTTAAACTTGTGCGCATTTTAAAAGTGTAATTTCTGTGTTTTAATACCTGCTTGCACTTTAATTTCATGGCATTACCGCGATAGCGCTTTCAGCAGACAGCTGTTGTTTTGCCCTGGTCCCGCGTCTTGCCACCATTTCCTGGTCGAGGGACCCGCCAGACACGCCCACCTCGGCTGGCCACGCCCCCCCCTCCCAGGCTCATATAAAAGCGTGCTGACTGCTAGCGTCGCACTTTCATCCTGAGAAAACTCCTGAGGCGGAAAGCCGGGAGCAACGATTTTTAAACTTGTGCGCATTTTAAAAAGTGTAATTTCTGTGTTTTAATACCTGCTTGCACTTTAATTTCATGGCATTACCGCGATAGCGCTTAGCAGCAGACAGCTGTTGTTTTGCCCTGGTCCCGCGTCTTGCCGCCATTTCCTGGTTGAGGGACCCGCCAGACACGCCCACCTCGGCTGGCCACGCCCTCCCCTCCTACGCGTCGAGCCCACTATATATTATGAGTCTCTGCAGGAAGCGCAGCGGACGAGCGCAGCGGGCGCGACGAATGCGCGCCAAAGGCGCGCATAAGGCAAGCTCGTCTGCGCTCGTCCGCGCCTCGGCAGCGACTGGAGCGGCTCTTTCTGCCCTAGTCCCCCAGACCTCCCCTCTCCTTCCGCTTCTAACTCGTGAGTCTATACTCCGTCTCAGAGATTTTGCTCACGAAGGTAATCTCTCTTTTTCTGATACTGCCTACCCGCTGCATGAGTTTGCCTGCAGAGGTTTGTTATCGGGTGGCCTGCTGAACGTTAGGTCCTTGCCTAAACACGCCAATGAAATCCTACAGCTCATTGATAATCATCACCTCGATGCATTATTTCTCACTGAGACATGGACCAACTCCGACTGTAATATTGAATTGGACTGGGCTTGTCCACCTGATTTTAAAATATTACATCTTCCCAGACCCAAAGGTCGTGGTGGTGGGGTAGGCATTATTTACAGAGCTTCCTGGTCCATCAACATCCTCGACATGGATCCAGTTGCTGGAACGGAAATCCTTGGCCTCTCCATAAACTGTCTTTCCGGAGTTACCTTCATGGCCATGATATGCTATCGCCCCCCGGGAGCCTTCAACTCCCGGCAGCAACAGTCGCTACTCTCCAGCCTCACTAATATGGCCACCACCCACAATAAGCTGATTATTTTGGGCGATTTCAATCTTTTGCCAAACGGCAGCCTGGACACTGCCCTGAATAATCTCATAATGTCTTGTAAAAGTATGGGACTCTCCCAACTGGTCAATAAACCCACTCACTCTGTTGGCCATCAACTCGACCTAATCTTCTCCTCCCCTCAGCTAGTATATCTCAGCGACATCCTGCCTATGTGCTGGACCGACCATGCACTCATCAAATTCCCCATAGCTGGTAGCAGAGCCAGTAGGCCGCCACACAGCATCTCTCCCGACGCTCTGTACAGAGACTGGAAAGCTATGGACAAAGTAAGATCGGCTGGCCCGGTATTCAATGTGGTCAACAGCTTCTCCCCCTTGACATCGGTGGAGGACAATTACAACACCCTCTGCACATTGATTTCCAATACCTCGAACTCCCTCGTCCCCCAGAAAAAGTGCAAACCTAAGAGCAGAGCACCAGCCCCATGGTTTGACGACTCCTTGAGAGCCCTCAAATTAGCCTGCAGACAATCGGAGAGAAAATGGAGGCAAGGCTACTCCGACACCAACAAATCGCTCTGGAAAGACAACCTTCGGGCATATAAAACTGCCATAGTGCAAAGTAAAGCCAATTACTTTTGCGCAACTATTGCCAACGCCTCCAACAGCTCGAAAAGCATCTTCCAGATCCTCAAAAATCTAACCCACCCAGATTGTGCCACAAGGACTCAGTCACCTACTCAAGAACTCTGTGACAATCTCGCAGCATTTTTCATAGATAAAATTAACACCATCATCCACAATCTGAAGACTTCCCCCTCGATGGGTTGTCCCAACAGCCCGGGAGCCAGTACCATTAGCCACGACTCGACGCTATCAGATCCCCCCCCCACGGCAAGGTTGCGAGAATTCCCCCCTATTTCAGAAACCGAGTTTGAAAGACTGGCGCTCGGAATCACCTCGGGCTCCCCTCTTGACCCTTTGCCTCCAAAAATCTGGAAAAGCTTTGGAACTGAACTCTTCGACACTCTGCGCAGAATTTGCAACCAATCTTTGCATTGCTGATATGTTCCTACTCCTTGGAAGCAGGCTCTTGTCACCCGGCTTCTGAAAAAGCCTTCCTTAAGTCCTGACTGTTTGTCTAATTATCGGCCTATCTCCCTCCTGCCATTTCCAGCAAAGGTCACCGAACGATGGGTCAGCTCCTGTCTTTCCACTCACCTGGAGCAGAACCACATCCTGGATGACCTCCAATTCGGTTTTCGCCCAGCCCACGGCACCGAAACAGCTGTCTTGGCAGCCATGGAGGATCTTCGTATGCGCGCAGACAGGGGCCAGGCAGTAGCTCTGATACTGCTGGACCTGTCTGCCGCATTCGACACGGTCAACCACAAGACTCTGTTGGAGAGACTTGGTGAGGCCGGTGTGGATGGCACGGCCCTGCTGTGGTTTCACTCCTACCTGCGGGACAGGAGACAGGCGGTATCCCTCCCCCCATTCCATTCTGAATTTGCAGCCGTGCCCCAGGGAGTTCCCCAGGGGTCCTCCATCAGCCCCATTCTTTTTAACGTGTATCTCAAGCCCTTGATCACGTTAATAAAGTCCCACAGGATAAAAACTATCAATTATGCTGACGACACCCAGCTCATTCTCTCTTGGGAGGAAGAAGACGCTATCCCCTTAACATCCTTCCATGAATGCCTAAGAGAGACGGCTGGGTGGTTGCATAAAAACTCCCCACAATTTAACTCCTCCAAAACCGAGGTACTGTTCTGCGCTGGAAACAAAATATCTCGCCCGTTCCCGAGCGACTTCTGGTCTCAGGAAATACCGGATAAACCACAGCCAGTAACCTCGGTCCGCAACCTTGGGGCCATGCTCAATAACAAGCTGAGCATGGAAACTCAAGTTGCAAAAACAGTGGGGACTTGTTCAGCTCTGTTGCGCTCCCTGCGCAAAATTATGCCACTCCTACCCGCACATGCCCGGGCAATGATAGTCAGGTGTACTATTCTTAGTCGCCTTGACTATTGTAACGCGCTGTTACTTGAGTCTCCAGCCGTGTTGCTGGATCGGCTGCAAAGAATTCAGTCGGCGGCTGCTAAACTAGCTCTTGGTTGGACCAGGAGATCTTCGGCCACAGCGGCCCTAGCCGAGCTACATTGGCTACCACTGAAGCAGCGTGTGGCATTCAAGGCCCTTTGCCTGGTCTTCAAGGCTTTGCACGGAATCGGACCCAAACCTCTGCAAGCCTTGTTTTCTTGGTACACTCCTAACAGAACCCTGCGCTCTGCATCTGCCTGTTTGGCAAAAGTGCCTAATTACAACACAGTTAGAATTGGGGGCAGATCCTTCAGAGTTGCAGCGGCTAAATTATGGAACAGTTTGCCCATCGACATCCGCCAAACTTCACAACTCCTCCCCTTTAGGAAACATATCAAGACCTGGCTTTTTCCCTAAATTCTTTCCCCCTGCCCTCGTTCGGACTCTCCTCAGTTAAGAGTATTCTCCAGCGCCAGGAAACCTGCAAGGTGTCAGCAGCGCTTTACAAATACTTTAAATAAAATAAAAAAATAAGAAGCCCGGCCCCACACACACTAGGCTATGCAACCTCTTCCCGCCCTTTCCCCCACTGTGATGGACAGCTCACTCTAGGGACCTCAGCGCCTATGGGCGCGGTGGCAAAGTTACAGACACACGGGGTCACTGGAGACAACTCTTCTCGGCCTTTACGCAGCTGTAGTGTAGGAAAAACACGATACATTTACCCAACGAGGGAGCACTTACTGATTAGCCAGTAGAAAGTACTCCAGTTGAGTATAGTGCAATTGCCAAAAAATCCGCAAATTCGCAGGAAAATCCGCAAATTCGCAGATTTTTTTTGCGACTTCGCGAACCGCGAATTTGCAAAATTTGCCCATGCAGTGGGCCGTACCATAAAATGTAATTGTATCTGTGTAAGAAATGTGTGAACCCTGGACGGATCTCTGGTAAAATGCTCTGGTGCAGCTAGGGGGACAGGGGTTGGCATAGTAAGCACTACCGCTGTGGTGGGAGAACTACTTGTTGATGGAGTAACTGATAGTGGTGTAGTTTGTTGTGGACCTGCGGTCATTTGTTATTGCAGATGAGCAACCTGATTAGCCAATGCTGTTGTTTTCTGCTGTGCTGCTAATATATCTTTTTGCAGGCTGTTAGAATTTTACGCAAATCATCTAATGTCGACATATTAAAAGTACTGGCCAGGAGGAATAATAATGTAAAGGCTTGTTATTGTGTCATAAGTATATTCCTCTGGAGCAGTACCCTCAATATGCCCACCTTCCGGCAGCACCGATTCTGCACTTTCAAACAGAAGGTCGGAGTGGCCAGATTGGGGGGGGGGGGGGCTACTGCATGGAGGGAGACCTGAAACAAGACATTATTACTACTCACGGTAAGTATCTGTTAATAAGAACCTGTTCTTACCTGTCAAAAATAAAGAGAAAGGAACACGTTAAACTTCAATCTAGTAAGATTGGGGACTCTCCTCTTTTTTTGTAGCTAGGATGAAATTACTCGTCTTTCATTTAGTGATACAATTAAGTTTCGATTTTTATGTCTAGACAATCATAGGTTATGGTTCAGTTCACACTTCAATAGTTTTTGTTTTGCAGATAGTTGCAACAGCGTCTAAAACATTTCAAACACGAACGTTCCAAATAGTATCACTAATTACGCTTCTTTTCATTAGTGATCCACATTTACTTCCGTTATCAATTGATGTAGCCTCTTAAATATATATATAAATTACCTGCTGTTGTTCAAAAGCGCCCTCATGTGTCCTTTTCAGGAATTACATACACATATTCTTTGCTCCGTCTTTAATTATGTCTGGACTAAACTCCAGACTTTGAGTACAGCCAAGGAATGCTGCTCAATTCTCGAAACGTCGAGACGGCATTTGCAACATCCAAAATTGAAGTGAAGCCGTCCCCTACCTTACTCTCTGAGTCCAGGAGGGATCCCTAAGAAGAACTGGGAGAGGAGGAATTCTGAGTCGCAGCCCAAATACAATTCCACAACAAGGTAACAACAAGGAAATGCAGGAGGAATCAGAGCTGCCCCATCACCAAACAAACACCTCCAATAAGGAGCACCTGCTCGGAGATGTAACAACCTTTTATACTGTCAGCCACGCCCAAGATGGCTGCCATGCCACGCCCAAGATGGCTGCCATGATTCCATCATGTTCTTTGATGTTCCATGGAGAGTCTCACTTGCCTGCTTATAAGCATAATAAACCTAGCTAACACCTTATAGTAAAACAAAGCAAATTAAATATAACAAAGAAAAGAAAACACTTAATAACATAACAATGTTAAAGCAAGATGGACTTTAACTTCTTGCAGATACTCCAAATGTCTGGATGATTTACAGGATGCAAGATATACATAAACACACATGAAGTGCATGACAGCGACCATGGCAGTGGATTGTTATTGTGCAGGAAGGTGCCCCTACCTTCACAAAAATAATCCTGCCAACAACACAGATGCCCTAAGGTGCAAGGGAGCCTGCTTTGACGCTAGGTACCATATTGTGCGCCGGTGCTGGCTGAATGGACAGGAATGCGCCGTATACCATAAATATGGTGCATTCCTGCCCTTTCTTTTTGATGCAGCGCAGCAAAGGGACTTGTTTTGCTGCCCAGCTTCAAAAACACGTAAATTAGGCCCATGGGTCTTCATTTCTGGAGGCTTGGAATGGGGCAGCTTGCTGCCGTGCCCTGCATCAAAACGCAAAGGGTGCCTTTGTTGTTGGCAGGATTATTTAAGTGCAAGAATTCGCACCTTCCTACACAGAAACAATCCATTCAGGTGTGTGCCTCTGTCTATGTGTGCTGCTGAATGCAGCCCACATAAAAGAGGAATGAACATGGAGTAATAAAGTTATTCCCCCTCAGTATGCCTCACCTCAGGAAGTGAATGGTTCTGGCTCTTCCCCTGGTTTATATTCTCTCGTAAATTTGGGGAAGCATCAAAATCCATAGGTGTTGCGTGGGAACACCCACCGCAATGCCATGGAATAACTCCCCAGCAAAGATTAATGCAACTTAACGATTTACGCTGCCTTGCCTAACTACAGATCTATGAGGCTATTCAAAGCCACGCAAAGTGGCTTTGCATGGCCTCATAAATATGATTTGCTAGTTTGCCGGGCCGGAGAATCACAAAAAGTGACACTACAGCGACGCAAGGGACTCGTAAATATGCCCCTTGATTTGCACCTAATAAATGAAAGCTATTACACCCCTCTGCTTAGTTCTGATCCTTGGAATATCCCGGATTATGTTATCATACTGACTTGATGCAAAATAAATATGTCGAAGTGCAGGTCCTCACTCTTCTGAGTACCTGTTTGCGCTTGAGAAGTGCTGACACTTGCGCTTTAAATGTATTGCAGCAGCGCTGAGAAGTGCAGGTGCTCTCTCATTAAATGTATTGCAACAGTGCTCAGAAGTGCATGTACTCCCCCATTGAATGTATTGCAGCAGTGCTGAGAAGTGCATGTACTCCCCCATTGAATGTATTGCAGCAGTGCTGAGAAGTGCATGTACTCCCCCATTGAATGTATTGCAGCAGCGCTGAGAAGTGCAGGTACTCTCCCTTTCAAATTAAAGAGTGCAGGCGCTGGGCATATCTAATTGAGATTAAGTGGTGTATAAGCTGTGATGCCCCACCCCGCCCTTTTCCCTATCTCCCTATTTCCCTATCACCCGCATCAGGGTCTTCTAGGCACCTTCTGCTCTCTGTGATGCCCCAACCCGCCCTCTGCTCTCTCTCCCTTAGGGATGAATGCAGACAGACAGCAGGGCCTTCTAGGCGCCCTTATGCTCCATTTCTGCAAGAACCACTGACATCAGAAGGTGACTGAGTGCAGACGCTGCCCCCTGCTACGGGGCTGCTGCTGAAACCCAAAGGCACTCATAACAAGTAGAGCCGGAGTTGCTGGTTTGTTTACTTTAGCCCTGTTTTGGTGCAACGGGTCCCTGAAGTGAAAGCTTGCCGCTGACGAATGCTGTGATCTGAAGGCCACAAGTTCTAGTAAAAGCTGTTGTTTGCAGGACTCTGAGGGGTAAACGTGCAACAGAGAGAAAGAAGCTGCTTTCATAATTCTGATTCCAGGTGATGCCAGTTCATAAGACTTCAACTTGCATCTTGAATCGAAGACTGATCCTCAAGTTGAAAATGTTCTACACACCCTTGAAATTTTTGGACTTTCTCCAAAAATAGTACACGCAACACATTTAGCTGGTCATACTTTGGACGGCATATGTTCCAACTTCCCAGCACTAGTAGATTATCCTCCTATACCGAAAATATGGTCTGATCATTGCTTCATACCTTTTAGCATAAATGCCTACCGCCCCCCTGAAGTTGGAAAAAAAATAATAACCCGACAACCTATTACCATCTCACAAAATTAGACAGCTATTGCTAAGAGTACCAGACTTAAGCAATCAGCCCAGGCACAAGCCCCCACCGTGACCGGCGATGTTGAGCAAGACTCCAAAAACTTTCATACCTGGATACATTCTGCAACATACAATCTGGTACCGCCAAAGCGCCTTAGGAAAAATGATAAACCTAAGAAGATAAGCGCCCCTTGGTACTCACAGGCCCTTTTTGAAACTCGTCTCCAATGTAGAAAAAGCGAACGGAAATGGAGAAAGGACTATGACCCTACAGCAAAAGATCTTTTTATAACAAAAAGGAATGAATATTTTGCACATATAAAAATAGCCAAGAAAAATTACTACACTAAAATGATTTCTGAGGCCCAACAAAAACAAAAAACTGTGTTCGCTATAGTGAAATCCTTCACCCATCCTAAAGTGCTTCAAACAGAAATTGCCCCCTCTCAGGGGCTCTGCGACCAGATCGCGGATTACTTTGAGGAGAAAATAAGCCTCATTCAGAAGGACTTTCCTCAAATAACCTTGGCTAATCTTAAGGATTTTAAAGACACCTCGGCCGTGACTTATGAACCCCTTATGAGGTTTAGGCCTGCCACTCTTGCCCTTACAAGGGATGTCATTATATCCTGTAAATCGGGATCACCTTCAGATGCCTGTCCTCCGTTTATTCTCCATCAAATCGTGGACATAGTAAATCCTTGCATCAACAGAATAGTTAATGATTCATTGAGTTCAGGCATTGTACCCAGAGATTGGAAAAAAGTCATAGTCAAACCTTTGATGAAAAAATCAAATAAAAATCCGACCGAGCTCTCTAATTTACGTCCCATTTCACTCTTACTAATACTTGGTAAGATAACTGAAGCCATGGTTCATCAAGAACTTTCTAATTTCGTGGAAACTCATAACATCCTTCATCATCAACAATTTGGCTTCCGGCCTAAGCACTCCACGGAAACTGCTCTCATGGAATTAACTGATTCCATCAAATTCATTCAAGATGAGGGAAAGAACGCTGTCTTGATATTGCTTGACTTATCGGCGGTGTTCGATACCATCTCCGATAACATACTCATTGATAGATTGAAAGGAAATGGTATAACGGATAGAGCTCTCGATTGGATCGGGTGTTTCCTTTTGGAGAGAACCCAAATTATATCATTAGGATCTTTTTCCTCAAAGTAACCATACACCCTCTGACAATCTGATGTGACATCCCCAGCTTACTTTAAGGCTTGTTGGATCAGGATAGTATTGTAGAGAAGTGCATCATGAGAGTCCGCTAAAAACTTTAGAATAGAATAATGAAGGATGTGCAGTCACGTATACTGGGTTAACAGTGCATGCTTCTCTCATCACTGGAATCTCGAGTGCCTCAGTTCTAGATTATTGAACCTGCCTCATTTGCACCTCCGAAAGTACCACAGCAACTGATTAGAACATTGCCACATCACTGCGAGATCATTAAGCACATCACTGTCGGATCATTATGACACAGCAACATCAGTGTAAAGTCCTCAATGGCAGATCACTGCAGACCTATAATTTTCACATGTTTGCAGGTGCATCTTTTTCTTAGTACAATAAGATCCTCATTTCCACATCCCAGTCTATGAAGTGTTTACTCAGTGCTTGGCTGAGGGTATGATCATGCCATCTTGTAATAAAACTCTTATTGAATAAAAGTTGTTCTGAGCCTTAGGGGAAGTTTTTAAAGTGAACATGGCAGTGTGCCCATTGATGCCACCGACACCGTCCTGGGTCCTGAGACACTTCTTACCTCTACGGTGCCTCTAATTAGTCCCAGGTGTAACGGCTGACCCTTCCACCGCCGGCTGAGCGATGGACCCTCTCCTTGGTGAAGCCTCTTCCGGCTGCTCCCTGAGGAAACGACAGGGGCGTAGGCTGAACTGCCCAGACCCTGCTGTGAGTAAACTGTGTGGCTCTCAGGGCCGGAGCTCAGTCCATGGAGGCCTGGGGCAGGAGACGCTCAAGCCAATGGCTCACATTAGTTGCAGCGGAGTTTTGTGCCGAAGGTTTTACTGTGTTGGAACTATGGCATAGACTACAAAATGGCCAACGCTCCCAATCGCAGCATCTGAAGGTTCATCTGCTTTCTGCGCCGAGCGGCCGATTCCTGTTGATGGAGACCGGTTGTGCTCCTCAGCTCAAGGTACCCTCAGGTCCTAGCTGAATTAGCAGTGTATTCGCCCTTCACGGCAATAGATCCAGTGATACTGCCTGTACCTGCCTGACTTTGTAATGGCGGCCGCAGTGTCCATTTATTTCCTACCTTAATAGCCCAATATGATCTGCGGTGAGATCAATCCCTCAACGCCGCCTGAACCTAAAATGGCGACCGCGCTAGCAGCGCTCGCACACTACCAGTTCTCTTTTTAATTGTGCACACATATAGGTGAGTTAACGCTGTGCCTCAATCATGACAAATCCATAACTCATTGCTTGCCAGCAGCCCATTTGTTGTTTGGGTTCTATAATGATTGCAACTGATTTTACACACATCAGCCACGCACTTCATACCAGATAGTGCAGAAGCCTGCCAAACATCTCTTCACCGCTTTGATGTATCATTCTAGAGTACTGGAACTACTGTGGGAGTCATGGAATGCGATGCCGCATGGTATCCCTATATTACCAAGATGCCCTAATGCGGTGACTGAATTTGGCACTTGACTTAATGCTTATTTTACCACATCTGGGCTATGGGTCCCCTTACTCTAACTTCTTGGGCCCCCACGTGGTACTTCTCTACCACTGCCGATTTGCCAGAACTGATCCGCTTCCCAGCCCCCTGTTTCCACACCCCTCCCCCTTTCCTCCATTCCTCTTTTGGGGACTTGTTTCTTCTGTGTCTGACTATGCTACTGTAATCTAATGTAAGCATTAAAAAATGCTTTTATTTTTATTCCGAACCGTTGAGACCTGAGCAACATGGCTAATGCTCAGTGGAGCTGCCAGACAGCTATGGGGGAGACCGGCCTGGGTTCACCCACTTGGCCGTCACCTACCCAGCTGGACAACAGGCACATTTCTCCCCGTCTACCCGCTGTATCTCCTTCCTCCCCTCCACCAATTACTTTTACATCATTTTTATATTTTCTTTCCTTTGCCTATGTAAAGCGCTCTGATACCTTCGGGTCTAGCCAGCACTGCATAAAACTTGTCAAATAAACAAATAAATAAATAAACATGTTTTAAGAGCCGAATCATTGGGAGATATTCTCCCACATTCAAGGCTATTGTCAGACAAGGTCCTAGAGATATGGGAAGCTGTCAGCTCAAGCAATCGTTCAGTTCTGGAGGAAGAACCAAGCAGGGAGCACACAGAACCTGTGGTGGCCAGCTTCTCTCTAAAGTTGACATCTCAACGTGGGATCTAAGGCTTCTTAACCTTCCTAGTTATCCATCAATTGAAAAGGCTCTTTTCTCAGCAAAGGTGATGGAAAAGATTGTTGCTTTCCAAATGAATCCACAACTGTTAGTGGACTTACAGTCTGACTTGAGCCAGGCGAGGCATTCACGCCTAGTCAAGACATTAAGCTCAAGATGCTCCTTGCTGGCTTGGCTTGGCGGTATGGGCAGTCTGGCAGATGGGCCAGCTCAAAAGAGCCAGTTTATGGTCTGTTTTCTATGGTCCTATCATGGCCCACTGGACCACAAATAAAACATCCCACATATTTGCCCTTTTAAACTGGCCCATCTGGCAGTTCCATACTGCAGGCTGCCCAAAAGGCCGGTCCAAAACTGAGGCCTTGTTGCACATTAGGGAGATGTTTTTGGAGGTGATGGTGAATGCTACTACATTCATGATTGTAGTTGAGACTCAAGAACACATGCAGCTCTGATTTGTTTATTTCTTGCAAAATCTGGACCCATATTTACAAAAAAACCATCCAGAGCCATCTTTAGAAACAGATCTTTCAATGCAGCACAGCAACCAATGCTGCTGCTCTGTGTTGTGTGTGAGGGAGAGGGCAGGGCAGTGCATACCTACTTAGATATAGCACTATTTTCTTGTCTCCAGGCACTGGTGCACTTTAGGCAGCCATTGCCCAACACAACCACCCTTGCACTATAGGGTAAGGGTTTGTGCGTTCTGTAAGGAATAATTTTTGTGCTGGAAGAGGACCCTTTCCATGCAAACATGTATATGTCTGCTGTACTATGCAACACACGTGCAAAGTAGGGAAAATGAGGAGAAATTAAAGTTTTTTCCCTTCTTATGCCTGGCTTGAGACGGCGTAAGATTTTGGCATACTGAATGCATTTAGTAGGCATACTTTTCCCCTGCATGCATTGCACCTTCCCCCTTCACCTATGCCGCAATACATTCCAACCTGTTGCAGTGGAAGGGACCTTCCTGATGAAATAAATACATTTCCACACATGTGCCTCCTTCAGACTCACCCTTTCCCCAGAGTACACATTTTATACATTTTTGGCTTGCTTGCATAGACTAAGGGGGTCATTAGGATGTCGGGCGGATTGCCTCCGCCTGGTTGGCGGTAGCCACCGCCGGCCTGGCGGAGGCAATCCGCCCGACATCCACTGCCCAATTCCCCCCCGCCATATTAGGATGGCGGGGGGGATCACGGCGGTGTAAAACACCGCCCGCCTGTTTTCCTCCCCGGTCGCTCTGCGGCCGGGCCGTAAAATGTTTAATATGGTGGCTGTGTCTGTTAGACACCGCCAGCCATATTACAATGGGCAAATTGGCATGCCTTTCCGTGGCGACAAAGCCCCCACGGAAAGGCAGGTGGTCTTCACTCTGGGGGCCCCCTGCGGGCCCCCAGAGTGAAGGAGAATCAAAGTCCGCCCGCCATCCTAATGAGCCCCTAAGTTCTTCATGTAAACACAAACATATGCATATAAAAGAAATACCGTTCATTAAGTTTGAATTGTGAAAAATGCTAATTATTTTCAACAATGGCCAACTTGGTCCATGCGGAGATCTAAATAGTTGAAGAGGTTAGGCCATAATATTTCATTGTTAGGTTATTTTTTCATTATCTAGCTTAATGTGAGCAGGCAGCAAGCAGAACAACTCAGCAGGTGAAACATGAAATACCTGTACATTTCAGTGACGCATTTCCGGCTCTCATGAGAGAAGAATGTAGTGCCTAATTATACCAGTAGAATGAGTGCCATTGTGAATAGCATTGCTGCACTGAGATACAGAGACAGGGTTTGTCAGCCTGGGAGGTCCTGGAAGTCCCCCATGTCTGCACGTGCACCCCTGCTTAGATACAGTTCTGCCAGAAACACAACACAGACATTGTTCCTTCCAGAGAGTCTTGTTCTTCATAGCTGGTCATTCACTCGTTCAATTGATCTAAAACATTATTTTCTGTCATCAATATTTACCCTTATCATTTGCATCTTTGGCTCAACACATTGGACTTGTTTTGTGTTTTATGGACAGAAAATGTCTGTCATATGTCCTGGATGTCTTTACCAATCCCATAGGTACCAAATATATACAAATATGTGGAGTCAGGTATGGACAATATAGATTTACTTACCTGTCAATAGTTTATATTTGATATTGTAGATTCGATATTCAGGGGTCAGACCCTTTGTCAGAAACCTTCCCAGTCTGTTTGAAGTTGCATTGGTGACTCCGACCTTAAAACAATCATCTTCACCTAGATGTCTCATCACTAATCTGCCTGTAACGTAGACTTCTCTTTACTTCTTGTTGCTACATTGGTTTGAAAATGTTACTTAGGAGTTTCAATTGAATATTACTTTGGTGTTGCTTGTATGTCTCATTTACAATTTTCTTTGTCTCCTTCTTGGGCCATGGCTACCAGGATAGGACGAGGTTTACACTTTTAAATTGTATTAAACCCAATCAGTTTCCAAGGGCCAGTTGCGTTAAACACTGGTTGCAAAATCCTTATTGCAATAGTAGAGATGTTACCTTTGGCAATACTCTTAAATATATCCATCTTGGTCATCCTCTGTTTGCACCAATAATCCAGCTGCTCGTTCTTGGCCCACATTCCATGTGTTATAAGGGATGAGCTGATACCTTTCTGTCTGCTTGTGTCAAGAGAGCGGAAGGACAAAATTGTGTGTATGTGAGTATGCTGCTAGAACTATAACCACCTTGGTGTGGAAGGGCATTTATTAGGAAGGGTCTCAAAGAGGAATTTCAGAAAAAGGCATTGGAGTGAATGCATATCTTTGGTAGGAAGGTAGAAGTGCATACAGTGCAACACTGAAAATGCTTGGCATAAGCTCTGTTTTTTTATACATTGTGAATGCACTTAAAAGTGAAAGCATATAGCAATTATATTTCTACCCTATGGGCCTGCTTTACAGAGGTAAACTTACACTTTTGTGTAAGTTGACTATTTTTGACAATTTACAAAGCACTTTTATGAGTGGTATCTTTGGCCCAGATGTATCAAGATACCCTTTAACAATTCTCAAATAGCGATTTTTTAAGGAATCGCTATTTGAGAATTGCTAAATGGTATGTATCTAGAAATCCGCAAATTTTTTGCGATTTCTAAAAATTCCTTAATTACGATTAGCTAATTGCTAATCGCAATTAAGAAATAATTTCCCATTCGTTTCTATGGGCCAGGAGGCCCATAGGAATGAATGGACAGTTATTCTCAATTTGCGATTTGCAATTTGCTAATCGTAAATTGAGAATAATTTCAAGGGTGCAAGGGTGTCTTAAGGACACCCTGCTGCACCCCTGAAATTGACATGCGTGCACATATGGCGCACATACATGCCCTAAGGGCATGTATGAGCGTCACTTGGCACCTTTAGAAATTTCAAAAAGTGTTTTTTTAAAAGAATTCGCAAATTACCACCAACTACAAGTTGGTGGTAATATGTGATTTCTTAGCCTAAATTCGCAAAGCTTAAATGCTACATACATAGGGGCAGATTTATGTCGGACTTGCACCACGTTTACGCCGCCGTTGCGTGACGCAACAGCGCGGAAATGTGGCGCATCCCTGCGACCTATTTACAACGTGACGCATCTAGGCAGATGCGTCACGTTGTAAAGCCCTGCGCCACATGGAACCTGCGTCAGGTTTCATGTGGGCGTTCTGTCGCAGGGTGGACGTTCCCTCGTAGGAAAGCCCCGTAAAACTGACGCAGTGAAATCTACAAGATTTCACTGAGTCAGTTTTACGACACTGCTGCGTCAAATCCTTACGCCTGCTTGAAGCAGGCGTAAGGAGTGACGCACCACGTTATGTATGGGTGGCCTCTGTACATTGCAGGAGTTGCGTCGCACTTGCGACGCTACTCCAGCAATGCGCCGCCCGTACACCACAAGATGCGTCACGCATCTGCCCTTCCTTGCACCATGGTGCGCCGCATTGTAAATGCGGCGCATCTGTGGTGCCGCAAGGAGGGAATTGCGTGACGCATCAGTTCTGGCGCATCCCTGCTGATTTGCAGAGATGTGCCAGAACTCATGAATCTGCCCCATAGCATTTAAGGAATCGCAATTTGAGATTCCTTAAATGCTTGCGCAAAATTAAGAAATTGCTAATTTTGTGATTCCTTCATTTTGCGGTGCGATTTTTTGATACATCGCATTTGCCGATTTTTTTGTCACAAACACTGCTTTTTTGCGATTCGCAGCGTTTGCGACCCAAAAAACGGATGATACATCTGCCCCTTTATGACTATCAAACCTTTGAAACATGGAGTCTCCGTCATGAGGGTGTGGGCTCTGCTGTTGTAAAGACTATTTGTAAAATGTCTTTGTTAATTGCCAAAAATTATAAACTTTCCCAAAAGTGTATGTTTACGTTTGTGAAACAGGTTCGGAATGAATTGCTGACATAGCCACATTTGCAGGTATTCCCCTGAGAATGAAACATGCTCCCACACATGTGCCCACCACAGTCCTATCTATTTTCCAAAGCACACCCCAGCACAAGACCAGCTTGCATTTGAGCAGACGCACAATCTGTCAATCAAAATATACTTTATTTGGATTTAAAATAGTAAATATTAAATGTCAGTTACTATCACATCAGACAGTGTGCAGCAAAATATATAAAAGCAAGACAATCTGGGACTTATTACACCACCTTTATTGATGCGCCAGAAGCGCAATGAACTTTTCATGGGCGTGTAAATATGTTTACCTTTCGCGCATAACTCTGCATGAAGGGGGATTTCCATGGCTGTTGCTGTGGGTGTTCCCAGGTAGCCTCCATGGAACTTGGTGCATTCCCAGATTAACAACATTGTGTGAACCTGGCAATGCCTCAGAATCCTACGCCTCCCTAATACTTACATTTCTTCTTGGTTTTTCCTATTGCTATAAGTGCTGCATTCTGAAGCATGCATATCAAGAGGAACGTGCCTTTTAATGATGGTTTTTGTGCAATTAAGTTGTCCGTTCCTGCGCAAAACATTCATCCCTTCAGCGCAGGGACCATTGAAAAATAACACAAGGGTGTCTGTGCTGGCGAACGGCTGCTGTTTGTGTGCCGGTGCAGGGGAGAAGGACAGCCTAACTGGGTTAGGATAGGTCATATAGATACAAGATATTTTGCATTAGACTAAACCATACAAGGTGTGGTGTCGAACCTGCAGATTCTTAGAGCCAACTTGTGCTGCCAATTCTCAGGAACTGGCAAAGTGACACAATCCAATGACTGCATTGTCTAATGTACGCAGGGCAAAAGAACAAAATAAGTTCCTTGACTCATCTGCCTCCCTGTACCAAAGACAGAGGGCGCAACCCTCTGAAGAAAGCCTTCATTCGCTAGTGAGGATTGCAAGGGATTGTGACCCCGCCTGAATCTTAAGTCAAAGGATCTAGTGACTGTGAGGTAGGTCAATTCCTCAAGTAGCATCTGAAAGATTGGTGGAGGGTTTTATTTCTAAGAACTTGTCCGTCAATCTATGATGATCCATTGATTGATTAGTTTTCCCCCTTTCATTTTCCCCGAAAATCACCTTCACTCGTTCAGTAGAGGAACT
This sequence comes from Lissotriton vulgaris, assembly GCF_964263255.1. Taxonomy (NCBI): domain Eukaryota; kingdom Metazoa; phylum Chordata; class Amphibia; order Caudata; family Salamandridae; genus Lissotriton; species Lissotriton vulgaris. The sequence continues at coordinate 1,088,012,003 of NC_141699.1, read as the reverse complement.
GATGATGGATGCAAGATATTTCCACAGTTCTGGCAAATTCAGGCCGAATAGAGCCTGTTTAACCGCTTTACCACGGTGAAAATTCTGCCACGTTGCAGCGCTTTTAACGAGTGGGCGGGGCTGCATCGGCCAGCAGACGTGCGCAGCACTAGCCAGGTAGTGCTCGCGATGGCCGTTGGCCGACGGGAGCATGGAAGGGGTTAATGTATTATTATTTCTTTCTTTAGTATCATTTTAATGTATTTGAGCCAGGGGAGCTTTAAGCCCTGACCATTAGCGTTCTAGCTCATCAATTCGCCACATCTGTAACCAATGCAAAATTGGCTTAAGCCCTATTTTTAGCAAATATTGGTTGAATGGCCAAATCCATAAAAAAAATAATTAATGGGTTACTTTGAGGAAGTCATAGTGCGGCCACAAGAATATATTCTCGCCAACTCCCAATGGCTCAAAGTTGCTATGGCCCAAAAGTTCAGAGCTGTATATGGCAGCAACCACAGCTTCAGCTCTCCAAATTTCCATAGGAGGAGATATTGACTTGAAAAAAGTATTCTTTGTAAAGCTTGGTGTGGCTTCCACCCTACGGTTAAGCAGGAGCATGCTCGTTGTAATTTGACTGACCCAAGTTTTACTGCATGAAAGGACACCCATCTAATGTTGTGTAGTTCCTAGGAAGCCCCAGGACCTGCGAGTTTTGGATGACCTAAACTGAGGGCTTGGTGTGCAGACAGACTCTGGACACCTCCACAGGACGAGTCAGCCGATAGACCAGCTGCTCTACAGTGCCACTACCACCCCTCTGTATTCTACATTGGTGTGTAGTGTCTGGCAACTACTGAACATGTCAACCCTGATTCCTCAGGTATCATGGAAAACAATACGGTATCTTTTGCTCACTCGTGCTTACTTTTCTCAGAATACACATAGAATTACGATTGGAACTGTTCAATAATTATTTATTGGTCAAGAGTCAGCCTAGTGTGAAACACATTCACTGCGACAATCAAAAGACAGAAGCAGGCAAATGTGATCGCAAGCACCAATATCCTAAATAGCAGATACATTTGTAACATAGAGCTAATAAGATGAATAAAAGCAAATTATATAAAACAATAGCACTGGCATGCTCCTACGATGCGTACCCTACCTAAATGTACCTAGCTTGGAAATGTAGGTGAAGCATGTGTAGGTAAATGCTTGGATAAATCCTAATGGAGCCAAGAATCCCCTGGGAAGTGCTAACATCTCACCTGATGGTTCTGAACGAGGACCCCATCTCTGCGCCGAGGATGGCACCCCACAAGGAATGTCAGGTGTCAGCTTATCACAGGATCAGTCTGCAGAGTTTCTGTCCAGCCTAGAAATAATTCTCCTCTGTTTTGTTAGGGGGAGTGAGGCTCTTTTTTTCACTAAAGTGGTCACTCCAGGGTTTCTTCTAGAACCACTATGTTTTGAAAACATTCGCTAATCCTTTTCTAAACAAACATGATCATGCACAGCTGGCTGTTGGCCATGTATAGGACAAGTGGTGACCACATGTCCCTTATACAGAAGGAATCTGCTGTGCCTGGGGACAGGTTTATGTACATCAGGCACTTGGATTAAGATAGGCTACCGAGAGCCTGATGTCCAAGAGACATTATTTCTGGTGGAGCAAGGAAAGAAGTTAAGGACAGTGGAGCATTGACTGAAATGTTCTCTTGGCTCAAAATTGGTACTACACTAGCAAGTCCACACACATTATTATCAACTATCGTCATCAGTCAGTCATTTAGAGACATAGATGGATGAAGCTTAGGGTCTCATATTTACCTCTGGTGCTGGAGAACAAACTTTGAATTGAATTTATGAGTATGAGTGTAGGGATGTGCGAGCATCAAGTGCTAAAAGACCATTTATTGGTCATCGTAATATAATATGAATTATCCTAGAAACACGAGGCCCGAGGATGTTCGCATGGATTAAGCTATGGTACATTTGAAATCCCCTTATCCAGTGAGTGATCATGTTGATTAAAGAAGCCTTGGTCTCTCTATGGTGCAATGGAAGCTTTGCTACACCAGTCATGTGGACTGCCTGCTTGGATTACATGTGCCTCCCCATGTGCTACTTCTTGGGTATAGAGCTGTAGAATTAAATTGGGTCAAGTGTTTAAAAGATTGTTACAGTATTTGAAACCTGGGAGTAGTTAGCTTAATATGTAGGGAAAAAAATGGGGCTCCTAAATGATGAATTGGGTTTAGATCACATGATCGTGTTTCCTGAGCAGATTCTGAGTGCCCATCATAAAAGCGAGTCTTTTGTGGATATCTCTAAAACAAGATTAAAGGTAGAAAGTCCCACACTCTCGATCACACATCTTTTTGACCTCTATTCAGTGGACTCTTTGGCATCTGTTTCCCCTGTGAAATCTTCAAGCCCTGAACTTGCACTCTTCTCCTTCTTCTAGACTAAATTTCCCCAAACATTTTACCAACTGATAATGTGTAACCCAAGCGCAAATGCAAAACAAAAAAACGGAGAGGGAAGAAAATATTGAATTGGCAAATCTCATAAAATGGTCCCAAAAAATTCGTTTTCGAGAAGGGGAGAACATTTCACAAAGGCCTGAGGCATCCAAACAAGGTAATCAGCAGGAGAGTCTCAGTCCTTGTCCATCGTCTCCAATTAATGTATCCCCGCAATGCGGATTAATCTTGGCAGTGAGATAATGTATGCCTCCCCTTTTTCTCAGATAAGAAAGAAAGTTACCCCCTATTTACCTTCGGGTCCAAGAGGTGGGGGAAACACCAACTATGAGAAGCCTCTCTACTGACCTATCTCATTTCAATATTGGCCCAAAGGCTCAAACATAAGACATATCCCCATATACAAAATCTTCTCACATATGTTACTTCATAAGTTTTTATTTTATTATGTATCAAAAATGTATTTTTTTATTTTATATATATTTCTCATTTTTGTGTTAAAATATATATATATATCAGATAGGTCTTATGTTTGAGCCTTTGGACCAATATTAAAATGAGATAGGTCAGTATAGAGGCTTCGCATAGTTGCCTCCCCTTTTTCAACCATTCGGCCCTCTTCATGCATGCCTGCTGCCTTCTCAATTTGTGGTAACACGTAAGGTGAAAGCAACATTGATAAAGTCTGACCAGCAAGCCCATTCTCCTTTTCTTCCCATCTGTTAACACTGCTGTATTTTATCTTGTTACTCTCTTTGACACTGATTTGATCCAGAATCTTGCGGCTGTACTTGCATGTATGGCAGACATTAGGAACATGAATCTAATTCAAAGCAGTGATATTTCATTGGTTTCCTTGACCCATACTGGGCAAGGGAAAAAAACAAGGGTCATTTTCTACTCTAAAATCTTTATGAATATGGTACTGCAAAACAGCTAATGCCTCTTCCAACGTAAAGGTATTGATGTGTTTCCCACTTATGAGGAAATTAATTTTCAGGTCACGGGGTTTGATAAAATATATGATTACGATGGGGTTTGGCATTTTTGATCTTCTATTGGGAGTTCTGTAGTTGATCAGAGAGGGCTGCAAGTTTATGCAGGAACTAATCGGATAGGTGTGATCTATAAGAAAACTATCGATGCCTACTCTGGTTGTGTAAATTATGAATGTAATAAAATGGAACTGGTTGGCGGGGGCTTTAACCCCTTCCACACTCATGACGAGCTGGGCTCGTCATGGCGTAGCCTCCTCGCACGCTGATGCCGAGCCCAACTCGTCATGAACAATGGACTTTCAAAGAATTCAGCACCGGAGGTAAATATCAATAGCAGTGATGGTGTTAAATAGTGTTTGTGCACCACTACCCATAACGCAAAGTCACAACTAGCAATGAATTGAAAGTGGTTTCCTGCAATGTGGCAGGAATAAATGGAAGTAAAGAGAAATTTTACTTTTTTAATGATCTAAATGCTGACATAATCTGCCTCCAGGAAACCTGGTGCTCTACCTAGCTCAAGTGTGACTGTTTCTTCTCTATAGATTGTAAAGCCTCCTTATTCGGAAAGGACATGCAAAAGGAAGGATAGTGATTCTCCTAACCTATAAGATTAATTGGAACTTTGAGAGTTTTAAGGATTTTTCAAACCTTTTCTTAGCAGTAACCCTGTTCCCTAATGAATGGGGGTAATGTATAAACCACCTGATGTCTCTTATAATACCTTTCTTTATTAGAAAATACTTTGGATAAGGAGAATGGCCTTCATGTAATCGTGGGTGGACATTTAAATTGTATAATTTCTAATCATGTTCTGAATCTATTCCGAGGGGTAGAAAAAGAGGGAGCTTTGCTCATTCCCTCAACCCTTTATTTCCATCTAAAACTAGAACCGATAAGAGAGGGAAGATTGTCCTTAACCAGCTGAGAATTAACAATTGTTTAACAGCCAATAGGAGATTGCTCTCTGACTCCCCTGCACAGTATACCCGTCAATCCAAGATGAGAGAGGCTATTTTGGATTATCCTATTGTTGGGTAGACTTCTTTCTATCTGTTAGGTGACCTAAAATCTAATTGACCCCATTTACATTGATCAATGTTTGTTTTGTCCTTAGAAGCAGATATAACCCTTGATGGGTCTTGAAATTTCAATGAGACTACTTCAAAAATCAACAATAAATCAGGTAGAACCCAGTGGGATCCTAGAATGATAACAATTTAAAGGATTTATTAGAGACCGCGCTTAAGAACTTTGGCTCTTCGGTGGCCGATGTTCAGCATTCATTCAATCAGTTCATGAAGCAGATTGTAATAAACTCTGTCTGAAGCCCGCCCAAGGCCCCCCTAAAGTCCGTCCCATTTCTGATTCTTCAATTGAACAAAGAATTAAATAGATTGGTCAGGAAAGAATTCATTATTTTCTATAATGAGAGAAATATTTGCCTGTCTGACATGGATAGGCGTAGAAGTACCATAAAGGGAAGCCTAAATAACCAAGCTCTTGACTGTATGTGTATAGATCTAAGAGAGGCTGCCATTAAGAACCATACAAGAAATTTTTGGGAAATAGTTGCGGAGGGTAGCAGGACAAGGGCTATATCCACCTTCTCTCCAATTGGAGATGACAGTTGGGTTACCTTTATTTCTGCACTAAATGCGACAAATGGTGAGATAGAGAGACCCCCCATTCCAGAACCCTGTATATCCATCAATAACTCACCTACTATACAGGAGATTGAGTTTGCTATCCTAGAAATATGATCCTACGCTCCTATGGGTCCGATGAATTTCCAATCTCTGAAGTAAAATAGGAAGCTACCCTCTGGGCCACATTATTATTTTCGGCCTTTAAATCTTGTTGTGTGAATAGGAAAGTTTCCACTTCTTGGTCTGGAGGCATTATTGTCCCCTTTACAAAAAGTGATACAGCAACAGCCCTGTAAATTTAGCCGGGTTGCCTTATAAGATGCATTGGGCAACGCTTTTTTCCAAATGTGTGTTGGCACACTTAAACACCTAGGCCGAGGACAAAAAAAATATGCTTCTAGAGCAGACAGGTTTCAGGAAAAAACATGGGACCCTGGACAACATGGCCACTCTACAATTAAATAGTGAGAAGTATCTGGTCACTAGAGGTTGTTCGATACATGTAGTGTTTATAGACTTCTCCATGGCTTTTCATAAAGTGTATCGCTCTGTGCTGTAGAAAAGTTGTCAGATCTCGGCATGCCAGGAACCTTATTGCACTTTATTATCGCCCTTCACTCTGCCACAAGGTGCCAAGTTTTGTTAGGTGGTGAGCAAGTTTTCTCTAGGGTAATTCCAATGAAGAATGGCCTAAAGCAAGGTTGTGTCCTCCCCCTGCTGCTCTTCTCTTTGTATAGCTCAGACCTGCCCACTTCCCTTTCACAAAGTATGGATTTACCTCCTATTATCCAGACCGATCAATTTCATGTATCCTCTATGTGGATGACATAGTGATTCTGGCTCTTACCCCTAAAAGTCTCAATAGTGAATTGGGGGCATTGAAACATTATTCTGATGTACATTATTTAAAAACTAACACCTCTAAAAGCGAAGTACTCTGCTTCCATTGTAAGAAAAATCCTATATATGCCAGCTTCCTTTAGTATATGGGTTTCCTAATAGTGGAAGTGGAGAAGACATTTACTTTTTGGGGGAAAATAATGTGCAGCAACTTGAGGGAAAGTGATCATATTTCATATACCATGTGTAAATCTCAGTCCCAGGCTAAGGGTTTGGGTGCATTCAATAGGGCCAAATGTAAAAGACACTTCTCCCACCTTTTAACCATTTATCAAGCTAAAACACCAGCTACTCTAGTATATGCAGTGGAGTTCATCTATTTCTCTAAAAGGGGCTTTTTCAATAAAGTAGAGGGGCAGATCTTGATAAGACTTACTTCTTGCAATACTTCAGTATGTGTGGCAGCACTAAAGGTGGAATTAGGAATTAAAAGTGCCTATCTGAAAGACTTTGTTGGGATCGTTCGCTGGTCCTCCTGCCAAGAGAAGAGCAAAGAGGATAACTTAAGGTATTTAATGAGAAAGGAAATTTTTATGGAGATAAAGCACAAAACGTTATTCTATAGGAACTTCAAATAAGATACAGACCACCATGAGTTTGATCAAAGTTGGGTACTTTCTCTTCCTGCCTCCCAAGTAAAGGGCTGCTTAAAACAAGCTTTGCAGGTCAAAGTTGTTGCCTGGGCAACATGGAATGTGATAAGAAAAAAGGGCTACCAAAGGATAAAAGACATAGGGGCATATTACCAACAACTAGCGATAATTATCGCTAGGTTGGCTTAACGGCAATAATTTTATCACCGTGTAGCGACGTTGTGTATCGCTTAGGAGCCTTGATATTATCAAGGTTTATATCCTAAGCGATAAAAATCGGCCGAAATGCATGAATGTCGCTGAAAAATCAGCGATATTCATGCATTACCGAGCTAATGCTCTTAGCCATATTCGCCACCTCCCATTGAATAACATGGCTAAGAACTGCTCAGGGCAGGTGTTAGCTTTTGGAGATATTTGCGCTTAGCGCGAATATCTCCAAAAGTTGGTAATAGGAGATAGCGATGTTAGCGACTGTTTCCAGTCGCTAACATCTTGGCACGCCCACTTTGCATATCATTAGTGATAAATTTCTCTGATATGCAAAGCGGGGCCCAAGATGGTCGCTATCTCCTACTAGCTGCCGCTAACTGGTGTTAGGGACAGCTAGGTAATAGGGAGATAATTTTATCTCCGCTTTCTTGGCTTTTAAAGCCAAAAAAGCGGAGATAAATCCCTTGATAATATGCCCCACAATTTTAATGAAAAAAGTCCAACTGTATGTAACATAGAACATGCCCTAAGTGATTAGTCATTGTTGGACACTGTTGCAATTGGATATGTTGCCTTTAAACTGTGTTGCATCCAAATGATATGGAACCTCTGAAATTTGTAATTTTTGTCAGAATGGTGTTCAAGACTTGACTCATGTCGTATTTGTTGATTTGTGCGGATCTCCTCAGAGTTCTGACGCATGAATAAACTTGAACTCTAGCGAAAGCCTGTGTTATTAACATATAACTTGTGCAGGGTGATTTGACATTATACATAGTGCACGACTCATCCTAGCTAGAGTGTATGTAGAAATGCTCTGAAAAGGCATTTGAAAGACTGGTGTTGTAATAATTAAGAACAAAACTGTGAGGTGTTAGAATTAATATTTCAGGGACATATTGTTTTTTCACAAACGAGAGGCTTTTGGTTTTCGGGGATGTGGTTAGTTTATGGGTTAAGGGCACCGTGACAGGGCAGTGATATCATTTGAGATATGAGGCACTGCAGGGTGAGGTTCTCAAAATGTGGTGGCTAGGCTGAGTTTAGATTATTATTAATTTTCATGAAAGTGGTGGCACAATGGTTTGCAAACTCTAATGTATGAGTCAAAGCCTATATGAAAATTAGTTTGGATGAATCATTGCCACAAAACCTAGAGCGTGCGATAATTGCTCCAAAACATAGGCAAAGCATTTTGGGTTTTGGGTTGACATTCTACAGGTTCGATGCATTTCGACTCCACACAGACCAACTAACTACAGTGTTGGAAAGTGGGTTATTACTAGTGGTAAGTATGCACCTACCACTAGCAATAAGGCCACCAAAATGGTATAAGGTCCAATAAAGGTCTAAGTAAATTAGCCTCTTGCTCAACCCTTGGTAGCTGACAGTGAGCAGCCAAGCATAACTTAGGAGACAGGAGTGTCAAGAATTCAAAAACACCAATACATCAAATAAGTAAGACTCAACACACAAAATAAATCCCAGAAACGTAGACACTTTTGTAGCGCTTTTTCATTTGAAACCGCTCGACCCTCCACAGCAAGACAGATTTGGTGAAGGTTTGCCGGCTTGACTTTCTGCAAGACCCCAGTCAAATCCTGGAAGTCTGGAGCTCTCAGCGGGATGAACCTGAAATCCTGGCCGGGTCGCAATTGAAAGTAGGCAGCTTCACGCGACTTTGGGTAGGTAACGTCAAGGAGAGTTTTCACAAAAGTTCTCATTGTTCTCCAAACTTTAGGAGGCTCTTCCTGAAGGTATCCTTGTAAGTTCCAAGTGTCCTAAACACCAATCCAAAGGTCTGGAATGTCATAAATTGTCTCTGGGATGTCTGGACTACAATTCCCACAATGCACCTGACAAAAATCCTTAAATGTCCACTGTACGAACTCCAGGATGGAGACTCTTGGTGAAGATGATGCAGCTGGGCTCTGTCATCTTGCAGGGAGTCCACTCGCTAATCCTCTTGATGCAAGGCACAGTCCCCAGTGGTGTAGTACCACATTGTGTAGCACTTACCACCTAATCAAAGCAGCCTGTCTAAGCCTGTTAAGGCTGATCAATCAGCAGAGACCAGTAGAAGGCTGGATTTTGGCTTAGAGGAGACAACGTTCTATAATTCAACTGTGGCAAGTTGTTGAATTTATCAATACCAATATTTTAACTCCTTGAATGATATTTACTCCTTTCCTAGCAATATTGATACCTAGATAAACTATTGCAATGTTAGCCTATTGAGCTAAGTATCTACAATGAAGAAAATGAAACAGGAAGTTTTTCCTCACCAGGGCATGTAAAACATTTTATAAGGTACCTTATTATAGTTCTTTGGTCCCTCAACCATGAGACACCTAGGGATGAACTTAGGGGTACCTAATATGTAAAAAATAAGGTAGATTATCACTTTTAAAGTGCCCATGCCACCAACGTTGAGTTTGCAAGCAATTTACTTTTAAAGACAGTCTGCAAAGCCAGACTACTTTAAAACGACAGAAGGCACTCAACACTACACACATGTAAGTGCAGGAAATCTGCTGGCCCTCTTAACTTCCATGCCCTATATATATTAGGAACCTGTAGGTAGTTTGAACTCCCTAGCCTTATTATGTACTAGGGACTTATAGGGTCTGTCAATACCAATTGTGAGAATTTGCTTATAAAGACAAACTGCAATGCAGAACTGCCTGTAAAAGAACAACAGGCACACTGAAGTGCGCACATGCAAGTGCAGGAAATCTGCTGGGCCTCTAAACCTCCATGTCCCATTATATACTAGAGACTTATAGGTCGATTGCACCCCCTGGCCCTAGTATCTTCTAGGGACCCAGAGGGTCTCTCCTTGCCAATTGTAAGTGCACTCTATTACATGTACCTTTTTAAACATAGCACTGGGCCTGGGCCTGGTTAGCAGAAACCGTGGTACAGTTAGGGTAAGTTACCACCTATATCATTCAGCAAAGAAATGGGGATGAAAGTGCAAAAGGTTAATTTTCTAACGCACAAGCACACCTTACATAAGACTAAATAAATCCATGCTCCAGGGAAGGTAACACTGTATTAACACAAACACAGAGGCATTCTCCTACAACATCAATATCAACCACAAAGCACCATAATAAGTGCACACATAGTTTACAGTTTCCTTTCTTTGTCAACAGAAAGTTTCAATGACTTTTGCTGTGATGTGCTAATTAATTTCAGTTGAGGTGTCTCCTTCGAGCTGGCCCCTTGGGAAAAAATATCCTTCTCCAAGGTCAGTGTAGGATCCATGAAAGTTATCTGTAAAGTCAGAGCTTTCTGAAAACCACCAGGTTTGGTGCAGTGCTTTCTAGCAATGTCACCCTTTTTCCATGCTCCAGCTATTGCCTTAAGAGAAGGCATTTCCACCTCCAGTGCTTTTTGGGATTTTTGCCTGAGTTGACAGTCCTGTTGGTTGCAGCATGTGGACACATGGGAAGTGGATGAAGATGGAAGCCCATGTAAAAGGTCTACGTAACACTTCATGTGGGTGGTGCCATCATAGGGACATCCCCTTCCGGTCAAGCACAGATCCACCTGGTAACACTGCAAAGCAATGAGCTTGGCCCTTCAAATTTTGTTATGCATCCATATAAAGTTTATTGTTACTTCACAGACTCCTTTTTCCAGAGCAAGGTGAATTTCTCATGTAGAAATCTATCTTTTATCTTCTGTTGCAGCTGAAAGAAAGAAAACAATTGATATTTTACTTGAGGAAGATATCTGTTTACCCAAGTTCAATAACACAGGAATAGAGATATAATTAAGAGGAATAAATAAGAGGAAAGAGAAAGACAGATGCTTTTGGCCACTAGTAATGTATGCACGGAACAGCCCTTTTATAAATCAGCAGAGATTTCCAGCGGCTTGAATTTCTGCTACCTAGCATTGCTTACATGTGCAATTTCAGCTATTATGGATCAGACCACTTGGAATGAGGAATAACTGTGCAGACACAGAATAACAATATGGAGGTCCTCAAGGTATTCTCTGGGTGGTAAATATGAGCAATGGTTTTCCTTCAGGAGGAAGGAAAAGAGGGAAGCAGTGAGGGTAAAGGATGGAAAGGGAAGAATCATTTTCTGAGGAGGAGGAACATTGCACACTCGCAGCTTGTCAAATAAAAACGTTGTTAAGGATGAGATGACGAGACTTTGCTGTTGGTGCAGCTAAAGCTTCTAGCGATTTTACCAGGCTGAGTTACCAGCTTGTGAAATCAGGTTTCATGTTCCCTGAACTGGAGAAATGGGTGAGGGAACAAAAGGCGGTGCAGAATACCATATGGTAATTACACTCTGCCTCACTCCTAATCAGGTTCAAAGTGCTAATGCAGTGCAATGGAAACAGTGCATTTTCGCATGCATCTACCAATGTATTTGGATGCAAACTCAGATTTCCAAAGGACTGTAAACCTGGGATTGCACCTGACAGATGCCTTAAAAGGATAGCTTCATTTCTCTGATGTTAATTCCACTCTCCATGTGTGCTGCATTGTACATCACAAATAGAAAGAGGACTATGTACCCATAAGGCAGACACTCTAGAAAGATGGTGCAAGAGGGCCTGCATTAGCATTAGGAAGCACACGGTGCTGATGCAGAAGGAGAGCTCAGAAATGCTCCATATGTTTGTAAATATGGAGCTTCTCCGCTCTTTTCCTTTCACGCAATGCAGTTACCTTGCTCTGTTGCGTTGCATGAAAGAGTGGTAAATCTGACCCTAAGTAAGTAATGATTGGTGTGTGCATACTTGTTGGACCGCCTCATGAATTCCATTACTGGACAAAGAACCTGCAGGATAGTGGAGAATATTCTTGGTATCTTTTTGTTTCTTTGTTTCCTTCTTTCCTTCTAACATTTTCAGTGGGGCGCTGAGACTACTGATCAGTGATACCATAAATATAAAAAATCTGTGTTTAAAAAAGATAAAGCACATTTTTTATTCCCTCTGAAAATTTGGTCGATTAGGCTCTCTGCCTAAAACAATTTTCTTTAAAAAATATTCTCAAAGTGTGAGTGCATTTATTTAAATTGACAAAATTGATATCTTCCATTACTTTTTAGCAAAGTTCAGGCTAGATCTGATTTCATTGCCTTGATGAAAGACTTGTTGATGCTGATGATGATTACTCCATGATCAATACTTTTGTAAATAAATACCTCAGCTCTACGTTTTTAGTGGAACTGTTGCCCAATGCAATCTCATTTAATAGGAAATATGGCCTGCCCTATCTTTTTACACATGAAGAAGTCTCATGGTGCCTTCTGGGCCAAGATCAGGTACTGAAATACACCTTGTATGCTCACAAGTAGTCATTCCTGTTAAAATTGTGTCCCTGCTACATGTATGCCTCACCTGCATTTCATTTTATCGCCCAAAGGAACAAACAGAATACAACTCCCATGATTCCTATCTCCCTAATGATCCTCAGCTGGTTAGGTTGTGGCTGATGAGCATTTAAATGGCCTCTCGCATGTCGGTAAATATGCATAATCAACTTTTCACCTGTGTTAGGATTTTGATTGAGTAGTTTGGCCAGAAACTTTAAGGCAGGGAGGGGAGACTCTTCACTTCCCTACTTTGTGGATTTGTTAAACACGAAAGCAGCAGTAAGGGGTGTTTTCAAGGAGCAGACTTCCAATCCAGCATTGGCTTCAGGTAGGGAAATCACCATCATCCTGAGGCCATACTTTTTTGATCCACTCTTGGTTGCTACAATGTGAGCTGCCATGTTGTACTTTTTGCCTTTTCTGGTCCACGAGCCTGCCATACGCTGCACTCTACTGTTTGGCTTACCACTATGCTTTGAATTGCACTCACAAATACTTTTGTCTTATATAGAAGTGCTCTGTGTGACTTTGGTTGGATACATTGAAGAATAATTGGAAATTCAGTGGTCAGTACCTGTATACTTTTTCTTTGTGAGTTTTTTTCATTCTAACAAGAGAATCAATGTAGATGCAGTAAGAAAGGCAACCACTTTGCAGTACTCTCTTGGTCAGAGAGCACATAGCTCTCCACACATCTGAATTTGGAAAGAAGGATTTACTCTCAATTGCAGTTAGATGGGTGTCCTGCAGGACCATGACATGGGCACTGCTCCCTTCAAAGTACTGTAGTACCAATCTCTGCCTCCTCTGAAACCTAAGCCATTTATGTTCCAATTAAAAAATGTAACTCCCCACTGGCACTCATTTGTTCCAACCAAATTCCACCCCCTCTTCCTATAACATAGCTGAGGCTTCTACTCGAAGAGAACCGGCGCGAGCCAAAGAGGAAAGCGCAAGCCCAAGAATGGATGGTAAAAAGATGCCCTGTCTTTTATACGCGGACGACCTGGTAATAGTAGACCAGACTGAACTGGGCCTCCAAAGAAAGTTGAAATCTTTTAGTGAATATTGTGCAAGGAAACTTTTAACAGTAAACTTGGACAAGACAAACATTTTATGCTTTGGAAAAAAGGTAATTAAGTTTAATTGGTTCTTAGGTGATCTTAAATTGGAATCTGTTAATGAATATCGCTATCTGATGTGGTTTGATAAGTCCCTAAACTGGCAAACGCATCTGGAAGCTCAGAAAGCAAAAGCACATACATCAATCTCTGGACTAAAAATTTTTAACCGTGATTACGGAGGTATGTCTCACCGACCTTTGCTAAAGGCATTCAGTGCAATGATACCTCCACAAGTACTCTATGGTGCAGAAATCCTTTATTTGAGCGGTAAAGGAGTCTGGGACCTGGAGGAAGGAAAATGCCTGAAAACTCATATGTCTCTGCCCCCATCATCAACGGTCCAAGCAATAAGAACTGAATTAGGATTAACAGCCTGGGAGGTCCAATCACAAATAGCAGTGATTAGATTCTGGAAACGTCTGGAAAATGAAAAAGGCTAGAAAGTAGCACAACGGTGTAGAAAACTGGTTCAATATAGTAATCTAAAATTGGTGAAAAAGAGCAGGAAGAAAATGGTGAAGGCATGTGAGTGTACAAAGGTGGTCATGTGCCGAGAATCCCTACGAGTAGAATGCACTAAAAGTGATTTGAAGTTTAATGGGCATGAAGTGTCTAGAAGAACTGACATGGAATACCTGGCTAAGAAAAAATCCGTAGAGTTTATGATGAGCTCATGGGTTAAGGAAAATTGGTTCCCTTATCTGGATATCTTATTTATTTATTTTATTTATTTTATTTTGGTTTTTATAGAGCGCGTAGTCACCCTTGAGTATCCCAGCGCTAGAACCTCGAACTCCTAACGGGGGGCACAGGGAGAATTGGAAGAAAAATCAGGGAAAAAGGAGGGTTTTGAGGGACTTTCTAAATCGAAGGAGGTTTGGTTCAGCTCTGAGGTTCGAGGGGAGAGCGTTCCATTTTCTGGCCGTGTTAACCGAGAATCTGCGGCCGCCGATACGGGTTTTCTTCACCCTAGGGACAACGATAAGGTTTCCCTGTTCGGATCGAAGCGATCTCGACGGTCTGTATGGCGTGATCCAGGTGCTCAGAATGGGGGGACCCGCATTGTTCAGAACCTTGTGTGCCAGACAGAGGGCCTTGAAGGCGACTCTTTCCCTCACGGGGAGCCAGTGAAGTTTTCTCAGGGCAGGTTTGGCCGATGTTCTTGCTGGGGTGTTTGTGAGCAAGCGGGCTGCGGCATTTTGGGTTTTTTGTAGTGTTTGCAAGGTGGCTTCCGGCGCCCCGAGATAAATAGCATTACTATAATCCAGCCTTGCTAACACTAAGCCTTGAATCAGCAGAAGGCGGGACTGGAATGGCAGTCTATACCAAACCATTGGTATAGACAGGAGTGATTAAGAATGCGAATTGGGATTAACCCGTGGTTGGTAAACATAGAATTAAAATCAAAAATGTTGGACCACAAAGGGTGTTGCAAGTGTAGGCTGGGCACAAAAGGTGATCTAGTGCACATCCTGTTAGATTGTATAACTATTCTAGAACAGCGTAAACTATGTCTGCGTCAAATATTTTTTAAAATATGATATAAGAACGCGGACACAGGCGGTCACCCTCCTTATGGAAATGCCTTCTATTGAAATTGCAATTGCTCTAGGGAATTTTATAAAGGTAGTACAAAGACTCCTAACAATATATAAGTAACAATTTTAGAAATGTTATAAATAATGAATTATATAGCTTGTCTAAGAGAAAAGGTTGATTTTAAGTGATAATAACTCTTAAGGGGTAGGACCACCCAAAGAATGTGATGCTTTTATTGGTACCTTCTTTTAAGCTATGTATTCATTGAGTGAACGTTTTATAAATATTGCTGTCGAATATTTTAACTTGTAACTACTTTTTAGTATTGCTGTAGAATATTTTAAACTTGTAATTATTTATTTGCACTTGTTTAAAGACTATGATCTAAATAAACATAACTTTGACCGACTGACTGACAATGGAACAAGGAACAGAAACAATGGCACAGGAGAAAAAACAACTTAATTGAATAGAAAGGTTTTGAGTTTTTTCCAAAACTGAGTGGAATTTTGAATACTACCCAGAGCAAATGGAAGAGAGTTCCAGGACTTCACAGCCAAGTACGCCAAGGAGCTGTCCCCCTTTCTTTTCAGACAAATTCTGGGCGTGGAAGCCAGGTGCGTGTTCGAGGAGCACAAGAGTCTGCCAGGGATATAAAACGAGAAACATTTCCTAAGATAGACCGGGCCATATTCATAGAGCACGGCATGGGCCATAACCAAAGCCTTGAACATGACCCTACCTTTCACCATCAGCCAATGCAAGTTGCGCAGATGCTGCTTAACACTGGTATGCTTAGGTAGGTCCAACAGCAGCCAAGCAGCGGCATTCTGCACTACCTGCAACTTATCCATAAGGTAGCCAGGGAGTCTGACATACAATGCATTAGTATATTTGATGCAGGAGGTAACCAAAGCCCGAACAATTTTTCTTTGGCAGAAAGGGGCAACAAGGGCAAGAATTTTCTGAGAAGCTTCAGGATACCAAAGCAGGTCAGTTTGCTAATCTGGTTGCCAAAGCTGAGTTTTTGGTCAAACCAGATTCCAAGATTTTTTACTGGGAGGCAGTAGGCGATGGCCGAGGGGAATCATCAGGCCAAAAATTGTGCCACAACAGAGGAGGAAACTTCCTGAAGAAAAGGATCTCGATTTTGTCTTTGTTACATTTCAGCTGTGCAAACAAGAGCTGAGTATCATCAGTGTAAGCAACCACTTTTGTACACAGATCTTGATCCAGCTGAATTAGAGGGGACATATAAATATTGAACAACGAAGGGCTCAATATGGATTTCTGGGGGACCCCTGTCTGGAAGGCTTGGGTAGTTGACACAAAAGGAGGAATCCATACTTGTTGGGTACTACCTTCAAGAAAGGATTGTAACCACTCCGAAGCAGCACCAATAATACCCAACCTCTGCAAATGGTCCAGGAGGAGTGCGTGGGGGACAGTATCGAAAGTGGAAAATAGATCCTGCAGGACCAAAATGGCCCTGCCCCCAGCATCTAAGGTCACCCGGATGTCCTCCGTGATTCCCACCAGGGCGGACTCAGTGCTTTATGAAGCTCTAAACCCAGACTGAGCCGGATGAAGCACACCCTGGTGTTCAATGTAAGAGGTCAGCTGCTTGTTAACCAATTTCTCACATACTTTGGCAATACCCGGAAGTAGAGAAATAGGACAATATCTGGACGGGATATGGGGGTCCAGAGTCGTTTTTTTGATAAGAGGGCCCAGCAGAGCCTGCTTCCAGGCAGAAGAAACAGAGGCCAAAGTCAATGACGCATTGATTAAGTGGTTCACCCGAGGATTAATAGCAACAGCTGCGCTAGACATGAGTTTGGCAGGACTTGGATCGAAAGGGGAGCCAAAATTTAGAGAAGACAGAGCAGCCAGGGAGTCGCTAAGGGATATGATGGCAAAAGAACAGAAAGTAACCTAGGTGGAGGAAGCAGTATGTTGCTCAGAAAGCACCATTGTGGGCTGGGCTTCCGGGTTGTTAAAAAGCAATTGCATTGCCCTTACTTTGTTCATAAAAAAGTTAGAAAGCTCTTCGCACCAGGAGAGAGAGGGGGTTTGGGCATTGTTCATTGCTTTGGGGGTCACATAACTTTTAATAATGTTAAACAATTCTTTAGCATTATTGCCAGATAGAGCGATATGATCCATGTAATAGGAACGTTTAGCTAATACAATAGCCGCGTAATAGGATTTTCAGTTTTTTTTAAATTCTATCCTGTCCTCTACGCTATAGTTCTGCCTCCATTTCTTTCCAGCCCTTTACAATGCTGTTTCTGTGATTTAAGCTAGGGTGAGAACCATGGTTTAGACAGAGGCGCAATGTGGCTGGATCAATTTTATGAGGCGCCCTATGCATGGCAGCACAACGAGGCCTAGGAGAGGCAAGACACTTGGCAATACCCCAAGAGAAAGAGATCAAATAGTGGTCTGACCAGGTGACTGGCTGTGGGGTAGTCACCAGCAGTGGCAAACTGCCACAGATTACATCTAACGTGTGACCTCTGCTATGAGTCGGGGAGGATACATATTCCTTGAGTTGGGTCGCCTGCAACATGGCTAAAAAGTCACGCGTATCATTCCCATCCATATTATCCACATGTATACTCCCGACAGAGAGGAAGTAGGGATGCTGCTTAAGGAAGGTCAGATAAGTAGATCCTGGTCTGTGAGTAAAGTGTGGGTTAGATTAATGCTAAGCAAAGTGAGTCTTCGATTTTGAAGATCCATGTTTTGAGCATTTTACGAAACAGTTTTTCGGAATGGATCAGGCGCATTTGTGATGGGAGCTGGTTCCAGGCTTCTGCTCCAAGTACTCCGATGGATTTTCCACCTTTTGTGGTAAGTCTGAATTTGGGGACTGCGAGTAGGTTTAGGTTGGAAGATCTGAGTGACCGTGGGGGAGTGTATCTTCCAAACCTCTGGGACAGGTATGTCGGTCCTGACTGGTGGTAGGCTCTGAACGTAATGAGCAGGATTTTAAATAGCACTCTTTTGTGGATGGGTAACCAGTGCAGGGTTTTGAGTGCTTTTGAGGCAGATGATTTCCTGGGTAGTCTTAGCACCAGGCGGGCGGCGGCGTTTTGAACCATCTGCAACTTGTGCAGAACAGCTCTGTTTGAGCCTGCATAGATGCTGTTGCAGTAGTCTAAGCGGGATGTGATGAGGGCTACTGCCACAGTCTTTCTAGCTGTTAGGGGAAGGAGGTCGAAGAATCTTCTAAGACTTTTGATGATATTTAAACAGGACCCTGCCACTGTACCTGCTTGTTGCTTGAAGGATAAGGCTTCATCAAACCTTATCCCTAGGTTACGGGCCGACGTGATGGTGTTAGGGGGAATTTCGGCGTCTTGAGACAACCAATTGGAGGGGGAGAAAAGGTTATTTTGGCCGAAAGGGAGGATTTCAGTTTTACCTGAATTACATTTGAGATGGTTCGTTCGCATCCAATCAAAGGTTGCCGTCAGACAGGTTTTTAAATTTTCCTCCGCTTTGGAGGAGTTGTTATCCAGTACTAGGATAAGCTGGGTGTCGTCAGCGTAAGATATCGTGCTGATGTTAAAGGATGTGATGAGTTCTATCAGGGGGGTCATATAAAGGTTGAACAAAACCGGGCTCAAGCTTGAGCCTTGTGGTACCCCTGTTTTTATGGTTTTTTCATCCGAGCAGTAGTTTCCTAGCACGGTTACTTGTCTCCTATGGCTTAGAAAGTTTTTCAGCCATTCGAGGGCAGTTCCTGCTAGCCCTGACTCTGTCAGGCGGCCTATCAACACGGGGTGTGAGACCGTGTCAAAGGCCGCCGACAGGTCGAGCAGGATCAGGACGGCCTTTTTCCCTTTGTCCAGTGCCATCTTGAGGGTCTCTACAGTATGTAGGAGGGCTGACTCTGTGGAGTGTTTCGCCCTAAAACCAGCCTGGTTTGGATGAAATAGGTGGTTTTCCTCTAGATGTTTTGTCAACTGTTTATTAACTGCCGCCTCGGTCAGTTTGAACAGTAGTGGGAGCAATGAGATGGGGCGAAGGTTGGAGAGCGTGGTGGGGTCGGGTAGGGGCTTTTTCTGCAGAGGCTTGACTGCCGCGAGCTTCCATTCAGCCGGAATGGATGCAGTAGTCAGAGAGGAGTTTATAATGGAGTTTATGGCTGGATTTACCTTGTCCACCAGAGTGTGGAGCAGCATAGGGGGGCATGGGTCAAACGGGGAGCCTGATTTACTGGAGAGGATTGCTTGTCGGGATTCGTCGAGACTGATGTGAGTAAAATTTTTCAACTGGGGTTTGTTGTTAATTGGTGGCGTTGCATCATAGGGGGGGTTCAGGAGGGTCAGGGAAGTCTGAGGTAAGTTTGAGTATTTTCTGTTCGAAGTAGTCAGCTATGTCGTTACAGAGAGCTAATGAGGTGGTATTTCTTGCCTGAGGATTCTGGGGTTCATAAACTCGTCAACAATTTTAAAGATTTGTTTCTGGTTATTGTTGGACCGATTAATTCTTTGAAGAAAATGGTCTTTTTTGGCGTTTTTTATCATAGAGTGATATATTTTCCTCGCGATTTTATAGGCAAGAGCTTCCTTAGGATCATAGTTTTGACGCCATTTCTTTTCGAGAACTCTGATCTCTGTACGTTTGGCTTTTATTTCGGGGGAGAACCAGGGTGCCGATTTTCTATTTTGCTTTTTTCTTACTTTCTAAGAGTTGGCCGGACCACAGCACTCCGAGATCCAATTGCAAAATATTTTGTAATCGGATTCTGTGTCTCCGGACAGCGATGGTTTAGATTTCTCTGCGGTGAGCAGGAGATTTGGTGAGCTGGCAAGCTTTTTCCAGTCTTTTTGCATAGGGACTTCAATTTTTTGGTTGACGGTGTTAGACCTTTTCTTGTTGGTGGTTAGATTAAAAGGGATTAACCAGTGGTCGGTCCATGTTTGGATCAGCGGGTCTTCGACAGTTAGGGTATTGGCATTGGTGCAAATGCAGTCTAGTATATGGCCTGCTTTATGCGTGGGCAATTTGGTCAGTATTTTCAGTCCTAGGATATTTGTTAAGTCGTTGAGCCATATGGTGTTGGGGTCGTTGGGTTTGTCTAGGTGGAAATTTAGGTCTCCCAAAACGGTGAAGTTTGCGTATTTTAAGGTGAAAGTGCTGAGAGCATCTTCGAAGCTTTCGAAGAAACCGTTTTGAGGTCCTGGGGGGCGGTAGATGAGGGCTCCCGCAAAGGTATTTTCCTCATTTAGTTGGATGCAGAAGCCCATGCTTTCTGCCCCTTTTACGTCTGGGAGTTCAATGGTGGTACATTTCAGTGAATCTCGATGGATGATGGCCAGGCCCCCGCCTCTGAGTTCTTGTCTGTCGATCCTCTGAATGAGGTATCCTTGGGGGACAGTTTGGGCTATGATCGGGTTGCACCATGGTTTCAGCCATGTTTCGGTTATGAAGAGCATGTCAATGTCGTTTTCCGTAATGAGATCATGAATGTGCTCACCATTTTTGCAAATGGACCTTGCGTTGATCAAGGCTCCTCGAAGCGAGGTTGTGTTATTCATGTTAGGTAACTGTTTTTCCGGAGTGAGGAGAGTTCTGCAATGGTGGCAGCATGCGGGTCCTACCCATGTCTCGGCATTAATAATGTTGAGACAGTGATTTTTGTTGTGATTAAGAGCAAGTAGATCAGCTCGGGTATAGGTAGGTAGTTGATTTGTACGTACCGTGGGTTTGGCAGCGTGTCCAGCCCTGGGCCCGGCCGTGGCACGGACGGGCACAGACGGGCTTGCCTTAGGCGCGCCTTCGGCGCGCAAACGGCGCTCCCACTGCGCTTGTCCGCTGCGCGTCCTGCCCAGGCACATGATTTATGCGGGGGAGTCGGGGCGTTGAGGGGGTGTGGCCAGCAGAGGGGGCGTGTCTCAGGACGCGCCTCGCCCTCGAAAATGGCAATGGAGATGGGGGGTGTCGTTGCAGCGCTACCGCTGTTTAGAGTGCCAAGAGTGAAATAGGTAAGTGAAGAATAAAGTACACAGTATCACAAGTAATTTTTAAAAATGAGTCTTAGCGCTCCCGGCTTTCCGCCTCAGGAGACCGATGTCAATGAGTTATAAAGCGACGGCGCTTTATTTATACCCTGGAAGGGGGCGTGGCCAGCAGAGGGGGCGTGTCTCAGGACGCGCCTCGCCCTCGAAAATGGCGATGGAGATGGGGGGTGTCGTTGCAGCGCTACCGCTGTTTAGAGTGCCAAGAGTGAAATAGGTAAGTGAAGAATAAAGTACACAGTATCACAAGTAATTTTTAAAAATGAGTCTTAGCGCTCCCGGCTTTCCGCCTCAGGAGACCGATGTCAATGAGTTGTAAAGCAACGGCGCTTTATTTATACCCTGGAAGGGGGCGTGGCCAGCAGGGGGGGCATGTCTCAGGACGCGCCTCGCCCTCGAAAATGGCGATTGAGATGGGGGGTGTCGTTGCAGCGCTACCGCTGTTTAGAGTGCCAAGAGTGAAATAGGTAAGTGAAGAATAAAGTACACAGTATCACAAGTAATTTTTAAAAATGAGTCTTAGCGCTCCCGGCTTTCCGCCTCAGGAGACCGATGTCAATGAGTTGTAAAGCGACGGCGCTTTATTTATACCCTGGAAGGGGGCGTGGCCAGCAGAGGGGGCGTGTCTCAGGACGCGCCTCGCCCTCGAAAATGACGATGGAGATGGGGGGTGTCGTTGCAGCGCTACCGCTGTTTAGAGTGCCAAGAGTGAAATAGGTAAGTGAAGAATAAAGTACACAGTATCACAAGTAATTTTTAGAAACCATGTTTCAGTTAAAAAGAGTAAATCAAGAGACGCATCAGTGAGCAGCTCGAAAATATCCCGACAATGTTTAGCTATTGAGTGGGTGTTAATGAGTGCAGCCTTAATAGTGAGCGGCACCTTCCCACCCCTGAACTTATCAGCACATGAAAGAGGGGACTGGTAAAGTTCTAACTTACACTTGTCACACGTATAGTTGCTCTTAACCGTGGCATCCCATCTCCTACAACCACCACAGTTATTATCATTGAGGGACAGCAACTCCTTGCTATTATACTGAATAGCAATATCACTGTTATGGGACAAGTCACTGGCATGGTGGCTGCCGCTGGCCGCCTCCGGGACACGGACGGGCACAGACGGGCTTGCCTTAGGCATGCCTTTGGTGCACCCGCTGCACGCGTCTGCTGCACATTTTTAAACCTGCCATTCTCAACCACTAGTGCTTGCACTCTCCCAAAATGGTCAACCAGGAAGTGGGAGCCGAAAATAAAAGCGGTGGCAGGCGGAGGCCATTAAAAACATAAGATCAAACACAGTAAAATAGATTTGAAACACAGATACTGTAAAATAGGTTTTGAGTTTTGAAAAGAAACAAGTTAAAAGATTGGCAGCCAACAACGGGGAGCACAATTTCTGAATGCTCAGGGCAATGAGACAACATACATATCTCGTAGTTCCTCCCCGGGAAAGTATCTGCATGCTTTGGCATAATACACATTCTTAGTTATACAGCAAAGTCAAAAAGGAAAAACAACAAGAAAAGAAAAAAAATGGAAAACAGTCCCCTTCGACAAACTGGTGTCCTTGGGCGTATCTCGTTTTTGAGCACTATCTCGGGCAAGAGCGAGAGTGTAGCTCATGATGCCGTAGGAGGTTCAATGGTGGCTGTGAGGCGAAGGAGGCGCAGATATTTCTGCCACTTGTTTCAATAATTTCAGTGGCCAACAGAGATACTATTGGCTGCCAGACGTCCCTGAAACCCTCAGTAGAGTTAGTGAGGGAAGCATGTATCTCTTCTATCCTTAACATGTGGCACAACCTATGTAACCACCCCATATATGTCGGTCATATCTGTGACCACCAATGCGATGCAATAAGATAATTTGGAGTGCTGCCCTCAGGACCAGTCCCATTTGTTTCCCCCTTCTAGACCTTAGAGGGTAAGTCAATGAGTTGGGCAGTTCCAGCACTACATAAGCTGGAAACAGCAGAATTTGTGTCTTGAATTGCCGGTCTACGTCATCGAGAATTGCAGTTCAGTATCCAGTTAGTTCCATGCACTCCCATTTGCCTCCCTTGTAATGGAATAGGTCAACGCATCCATGTCCTCCAAAGCGCATATGAAACATCCGATTGTTCCACATAATGCGTAATATTGCCGGGAATTTTAGTTGCGCCTTAGCCCCCAGCTTATGGATCTCTTACAAAGCTCCCACTGTCACTGGCCTGTTGCCTTACACACATCAAACCTGTCATTTCAGAGCAATACCCTGAAAGGCCTCCTTCACTGCATATGAAAGAATATTTACAAAGATCTTCCTTGGGTCCATGTGCGATCTCTGTATCTCCTGCTCAAGGTTGATGTCTCGCCTATCCTCTAGAACTGTATCCCGCAGTAGAGTAATTATGAAGGCCTTTTTATCGCCATCTTCGTCAGCCTCTGAGATGTTTAAGAATTGGAGGTTCTTCCTCCAGGAATGATTCTCAATCCTCTTAAGGTTCTCCCTCGGACCCTGATTTTGCTAGGTCAACAGACTTATCCCGGCTATGTTCTTGATATCCTGTTTTATCAGGACAATTTTCTCCTCTAATACTCTAGTCTGAGTGGCTAATTCATCAAGTTTCTGGTTCAAGACAGAGCAGGATGCTTTAATCCCATAGCTATTAGCTTCAGAAAGCTCATACCTGTTTTTGATGTCCTCTTTCAAACACAGGAGAATAACTGTTAGTGACTCATTTGTAAGTACCTGAGCTGGCTCGACCCCAGCCAGTCCGCTAACTCCCCAGACTGTGGAGCTTTCTCCTGCTGACCCCCCTTTCAGGACTTGCCTACTTGCCCGGGCTTCTTTAACAAGGTTAGGACCTTAAACCTGTTGCTGGTAGTTATTTGGAGAATGTTCTGAGTAGGCTGCTTTCTGCAACAAATATGCTGCATGAACCAGCAGGAGAAAAAGGAATAACAGGAGCAAGGGGAGCTTCCTTGGTTCTGCCTACCCGTAATCTCTTCCAGGGCCCACTCAGCACTCTGCAGGGCAGATGAGGCCAGAACATTAATGTAGTACAAAAGGGGGTGGTAATGGACGGAGCATATGAACCAATCAAACACTCACACCCAGTCAAAATAGCTGGGTTTAATCCATCACCGTTCTTTAGCCCACTCTGCCACTCCTGTTCAGACATGGCTAAATGCAAAATCAGTCTGACCCTGTGCCTCATGGGAAGAGTCCAGCCCGAACTGCCAAGCCATGTCTTCCCTGGACCGGAAACAAGCTTCCGAGGACCGGTTTTTGGCATTCCAGCCGTCTTCAGCTCGGCTTGCTTGAATCCAGTGGCAAAGTGAGCAAGGGACTCACGTCTGAGCATACCCTGCCACACTTATGGCGGCCAAAAGCGGTACAAAAGGGGGTGGTAATGGACGGAGCATCTGAACCAATCAAACACTCACACCCAGTCAAAAGATCTGGGTTTAATCCATCACTGTTCTTTAGCCCACTCTGCCACCCCAGTTCAGACATGACTAAATGCAAATCAGTCTGACCCTGTGCCTCATGGCAACAGTCCATCCCGAACTGCAAAACCATGTCTTCCCTGGACCGGAAACAAGCTTCCGAGGACCGATTTCTGGCATTCCAGCCGTCTTCAGCTTGGCTTGCTTGAATCCAGTGGCAAAGTGAGCAAGGGACTCACGTCTGAGCACACACTGCCACACTTATGGTGGCCAAAAGCGGTACGAAAGGGGGTGGTAATGGACGGAGCATCTGAACCAATCAAACACTCACACCCAGTCAAAAGATCTGGGTTTAATCCATCACCATTCTTTAGCCCACTCTGCCACCCCAGTTCACACATGGCTAAATGCAAATCAGTCTGATCCTGTGCCTCCTGGGAACAGACCAGCCCGAACTGCCATGCCATGTCTTCCCTTCCCTGGACAGGAAACAAGCTTCCGAGGACCGGTTTCTGGCATTCCAGCCGTCTTCAGCTCGGCTTGCTTGAATCCAGCGGCAAAGTGAGCAAGGGACTCACGTATGAGCATATCCTGCCACACTTATGGTGGCCAAAAGTGGTACAAAAGGGGGTGGTAATGGACGGAGCATCTGAACCAATGCATCTGAACCCTGGTAATGGCTGACGTGTGCATGTGTTGTTTATACCTCAAGGTCTTTCGTAAACTCGGACCACTCTTCTCCATAAGGGCACAGAGCCTTCCTGGCCCCCTCCATGGCCTTCGGTCTCCTCTGCCTCTGACTTGCTGTCCACGATGGCAGAGGACTGCTAAGCACCTCTATAGTTACAGGAGAGCTTTTCTGCCTTCTGCTGGCGCTGCCACTGTACGCCTGCATTTGGGCTGTCCTACTGCGCTGGAGCTCCCAGCAGCTTCCTACCTGCATGATATCTCATCACTTGCAGAATCAGGAGGCAAACAGGCCTATTCCTGCCACATATGCCAGATATGTGATCAATGTGGCGGTAGGAGGGTGCACATCCTCCATGTATCTCCTCCCTTTCTTTGAAGTCAGGGTGAGAGTCACTACTCTGTATACTAATGTGTCATTTCTTGGGGCATAGCACTTAGGGCTTCATTTAGAGTTTGGTGGTTGGGTTACTCCATCCCAAACATGACAGATAACTTGCCTGCCCTATTCCAAGTAAATTATTGTCTATGGAGATACAGAGAAATTAGGCCTAAGTAACCACTCATCTTGATAATCAGTGAATAGGAGAAGCTGCGAACCTTCTGGTTCCATTGACTATTGATTGCATATTGCTTAATGATCCACTGATTACTTCTATGTAATACTGTACCCCATGTCTGCGACCTTATCCTCCTCCAAGGCTGCTGCAATGCTAGATTAAAATGCTCTATCCCGTGGCTTCTTCATGTCTCTGCTGCTGCTCTAGGAGAGCCTGCCCACTAGACCCTTTAAATCAGTGCCTCTGATGGCAAAGTGCTGCAGCCTGTAGGCCACAAAGCTACATTGTGGTAGAGGACACATAATGCTAGAGTCTGAAGCTGGGTGGGGTGGGTAAGTGGAGGGTGAAGGTGAGAAAAAAATGTGTGTGTCTGTGAATGAACTGGTGCATATCTTGGAGTGTTTATATTATTTGTTTGTCTGTCTAGTGTGCATGCATTTCTATGTATCTTGTCAATTGTGGATATTATGTACAAATGTAAGTAATTGTGTGCCTTAGAGTCTGTATGTGTGTATAGCGGCTTCTGTATGTCTATGTAAATCTCTAGGTGTTTGGTAGTGCCAATAATATGTTATATATAACATGTTATGGCATTGTATGGATAGGATGGGTATTTACAGCATGTGATGTCCACACTTTATTCTTATAACCCTTACTGACATATGATGAACACAGCATCTCTGGCATTCAGTGTGAGTCACTGGAATAAGGTACCAATCTGTGGTAATTTCCCCTGCCATTTACGGTCTCACTTTTTGCTTCTTGAAGGAGGGGTGGCAACTCATGGCTACTGATGGGCATTCCTAGCCGATGGTGACCCATGAGATGGTGGTCAGTCAGACTCACTCAGTCAGTTAACACCTCAATTATGTGATATAGATTGTATACTCTCCATGTCACACATTCAAGTTCAACTAGACTTTCAGATCATCACATGGAGTAGGAGAAACTCACACTACCTACAGCACTCAATCAGCAGTACATGTGGTATGTGCTAAATAAGCTCAGAAGGAATAATGAATAATAATAATGATTTATCATTCATAATAAGGGTGGAGGGATGCATTAATATTTCACAAACCAAATGCTGTTTTTGATTAGAAAATGCTTCTAAATGGATTTAATGCTGGTGAGGATGAATGATAATTTATTACGAGATATACCTACGTTGGTCAAAAGAAGCTTTCTCAACGGCACATTTTGAGAAATTCGATGACCTGGACAATTACTTTTTAAGTCATTGTTATGGTCTAGGGTTTGTAACAGTATGGGTGGTGGCACTCAAGGGATATGAATGCTGTCTGAACCTGTGTAGTCTGTACCCTATGTGGCAGCTCAGTTGTCTAAGCATATAAGGTCTATTTAACCTGTAGGATAGCTTTGCTGTGACTTTAGTGAATCACTGGCAATGTCTTTCTTGGAAGGTATCTTGTTGTGTGATGGTTGTGAGGCATTTATTGCTGAGCATCCAGTCATCTGTTTCCAGGAGATGTGACAGATGGAGCAGATTTTCAAACAGGCTTACAGATCATATCATACTGGGGTGCTTAAGACCAATATGGGCAGAATCAAGGGAGGATTATTCACCAGATTTTAGAGGTAGATAATGATAATAACAATGTCCTTTTCACTACAATATAGGCTCTGGGGCTTAATCTGGAGTATGCCCGGCATGGCTTCAGATTACGTGCCAAAATGGGTGATACAGCAAGAGTTACTAAAAGTAACCATGGCCAGTGACTTGGTAAAACAAATATCTAATCATTATGAGGGATCTAAATGTTATTTTCATACAAATTATTGAAAAGGGCACAGGGGATGACCTGTATCGTGAAGGTATAAAGTAATAGCCCAAATTATGGAGCTGGTGGAACTATGGGGCTCATTTACATGCCCGGTACACCTCAAGAACATCCCTTTAAATGATACTCCAGTGACACACTGGGCTTATCCATCTCTATGAGGCCAAGTAAAGCCACCCTGCCTGGCTTTATGGGAAAGCGTGCCATGGGCAATACAGTTAAGTCTGGGCGGTGAACTCCGCTCCGCTTGCGGATTTTGTGGAGTTTTCTCGCTCGCGTTCGTCCACTTCCCAGTGAGATTTCTCAACGCGGGCTCATTGTGAGTGGTCGCGCATGTTTGTGACAGCTCGCATTGGGAAACCATCCATTCACTTTGAGAAAACTGACGCTCAAGTAAAAATCTACCCGAGTGGCAGAAAGGAAGCAGCACCCAACTTGTGCAGTGCATGGTGCCGTTTGTGATAATTACACAGTGCGGACAAGCACCTGGCACTGAAAATCACAGTGAACAGCATTTATCTAATGCACTCCGCTGCTCGCGGAGCTCTATGGAGCGGTGCAGAGTTTTTTTGCCCATGCTTCCTTACAGTGGGCGTTCCCAGGTAACACCCATTGCATTTGATACATTCCTACATTTACAACATGTTGCAAACCTGGGAATGCATCTAATGCCTACACCTCCCATGGGGAGGTATACAGGAGTTTTTCCTCTTTCTATGTTTGCTGCATTCACCAGTACACATACAAAGAGGAAAACACCTCTATTGATTGTTTTTGTGTCCCTTCCTGCGAAAAAAAAAACAATCATCTCTACAACAGGCGTCTGCTTTGGCTCATGGCACCCCTTTGAGCACAAGCACAGTAAGGGGGTCATTATGATTGCGGATTTTCCGCATCCTCAGGGCCGGCGGAAGCCACCGCCGGCCCCGAGGATGCGGAAAATCCGCAGCGGACTGACCAAAGACCCACCGCCAGATTAGGATGGCTGGTGGGTCCTGGTTTCCGTCCGCAGCTTTTCCGCCACGGTCGGATTACAACCGCGGCGGAAAAGCTCTAATATGGTGACGGTGTGTGGAAGACACCGTCCACCATATTAGGATGGCCAGTAAAGTATGCTTTTCCGCGGCGGGTTTTCCGCTGCGGAAAAGCATACGGAACTTCACTGCGGGGGCCCGTTGCGGGCCCCCTAGGTGAAGGGGGGGTGGGGGGTGCACATGGGGGGTACCTATGGTACCCCCCTACAGTTGCATGCAGAAAGCGTCAGGCACCGCGCGGTGCCTGCCTCTTTCTGCATGCAAATGCAATGCGTGCATTTTTAACATTGCCGCGGGTGCAGCTTGAAGCTGCACCCGCGGCAATGTTAAAAATAGAGGATGTGACCGCAACTCTTGCGGTCACATCCTAATTGCACAGGAGGGAACTCCGCATGCCATGCGGAGATTCCCTCCTGCTCTGGGGTCGCGGACGGACGCAAGTCCGTCCGCGATCCTAATCGACCCCTAAATGAGGACTAGAATGTGACGTATCTTGTTTAGTGTTCTTTAAAGAGGTGAGCATTCACCTCTTTCCTAAATTCATTGGAGCAGCATTGAAGTGATTCATGGGTACAGGGATATAGTTCCAGCTCCTGGGTACTCAGATGGAAACATTCTGCTACATTTTTTTGCTTTTTTACACTTTTATGTGTAACTGCTCATTCAAAGAAAGGGCAGGGCTGGAAAATAAAAACAAAGTGAAATGTACACGTGAAGGAAAACACTTTTAATATCTTGAAAATTGAGTGGCATCTCATCACATTTCATTGCCGGATTAGTTTCAACTACTTACAAACCCTGTGACTTTTTCTTCAATCTCAAAATTTCCCAAAATTGTCCATTCAACTAAGGGGCATATTATCAAGGCAGGCGAAATGAAAATATCGCCGCTTTTGGGGCCGTTTTCGTCTGCAAGGCGCCAATAATTTTATCGCCCTATTAGCAAGATGTCGCTAACATCAGTTAGCGACAGCTTTTAGGTGATAGGTAGCGAAGTGGGCGTACCCAACCAGTTAGCGACTGAAAGCAGTAAGGCAGGCATAGCGATAAAAAAATTCACGCTAAGTGCGAATATTGCTAAAAACTAACGCCTGCTCAGACCAGTTCTTAGCCATTATATCCAATGAGAGGTGGATTTTCTGGCTAAGACCCTATTGGCGATGATACTTGAATATCCCTGGTTTTCCAGCGATATTCATGCATTTCATGCATTTCGCCGCTATTGCAGGTTATTTTATCACATTGAAGATAAACGTTGCTAATAGCACGTTATGTCAGCAATCAAATCCGGCGATGCTTGGCGATAAAAAAAATGCAGCTAAGCTTCTTTAGCGATAAATATCGCTAGTTGTTGATAATATGCCCCTATATTTTTTAAGCATTCTGGCGATGGGGCACTTCTCTCTCTGATAAAGCTTGAGGACATGTGACATTACTCAGTGGATCACAAACTTTTTGTATTAAGCTATCTGTGACTCTCATGGATGCATTTGATGCATATTAGTTTTTATCCAACTTCTCTAGAAATTCTGATGTAAAACGCAACATTTAGCCCCATCTTTTAACAAAAATGTAGACATAACTTAATGCAGTATAAATTTTGTCTTTGATCTTTTCGTGTATCTTTCTTTTAATAACAAGTTTCTATTTTGTGTTAATTCATGCTTCTTTCCTTCCACCTGGCAAATGTGTTTCTCCTGTAAAGTATTTTTTATAGAACAAAAACAGATTATGGGTTGATTTAAGAGTCATTATTATAATGGGCTCTACCAGCTCAGCACAGAGCAGAGCTCCTATACTGCAGTGCATGAAATGGATTCATTTAACCAGGTATTTCTCTGAGTATGGCATTTATTATGAGACAGTAGCTGTGATGTATAAAATAAAGCACTAACCTAGAGAATTGTTAGGTTAAATGAGTTCACTATAAACAATGCTAGTGCATTAAAATTGCTCAGCTTGATTGGGCTGTTGGCCTTCAAAAAACAGGACAAATGTCACATTCGAGTCCTGTTGCATTGCCCTGAGTGGCTTCATAAATTTGGAGTAACAAAACACATCCCAAATGGCTGTGTTGCATTACTCTGCCCCGGAATGTGTTCCACTGGCATTGCATGGGTGTTCCCATGCAACTCCCCTGGCTTTTGATGCAGTTCCTGAGTTACCAGAACTGGTAAACCTGTGAATGCGCCAAAAAGGTACGGCTTCCCAGGGGAGGCATAACGAGGAGAAATATCTTTGTGTCTTCCAATTACATCCTCTTTCTAAGGCCCCCATTAGGATGGCGGGCGGATCGCCCCCGCCAGGCTTGGCGGGGGCAATCCGCCCGCCATCCCTGCCGGAATGACCCCCGTGCCATATTATCATGGCTGGGAGGTCTGCGGCAGACGGAAAGACCGTCTGCCGCTTTTCCGCCCTGGTCGCCTAGCGACCGGGTGGAAAAGGGTTCTCTATGGTGGCGGTGTTTATCAGACACCGCAAGCCATATTAGTATGGGCATTTTCCAATGCATTTTGCCACGGGAAGGCATGCGGAGTCTGCTTTGGGGGCCCGTTGCGGGCCCCCAGGGACTCCGGGGGTGGGGGGTGCACATGTGGGTACCTATGGTCCCCCCCCAGCATTTCAAAGAACAACGTGGCAGGCACCGCGCGGTGCCTGTTATATCGTGCTTTGAAATGCACTACATGTATTTTTACCATTGCAGCGGGCGGTGCTTTCAGCACTGCCCACCACAATGTTAAAAATACAGGATGCGCCCGCTACTGTGGCGGGGGCATTGTAATTTCCCCCACGGGACCCCTGCCTTTATGGCGGGCGGTCCCTTTCCACGATGGGATGGCGGGCGGGCAAATGACACGCCATCCTAATGGGGGCCTATGTGTGCAGCATTCTGCAGCCCACATAGATGAAGGAATTTGCCTCCCAAGAAAGTGACCCTTCCTGCCAAAAACAATCCTGCACGCAACACAGTCACCCTTGAACCGTAGTGCACTGATCCTAGGCAGCCAAGTGGTGGCAGTGCAGAGACAAGGACAGGAATGCACAGTAGTCTTTTAAATACCTTGCTTCCTGCCCTTTCCTGTGATGCAGCACAGTGCAGCAAGGTGACTTGCTGTCCTGCACTGTACCAGATCCTCATAAATATCTAGCTTTGTTCCTTCTTTGGGGCTGACATACTCTGTAAATGTACAAATCTTATAACAGTTTCTTACCTGTGATAAAATGTATGCTTTTCTTTCATTTTCAGGGAGATTTGTAGAAAATTGTAAAGATAGAGAAATCCGTCCATTAACTATAAGGAAAAAATACGTATTAATTTACTTTCCTCATTCAAACTGTGAAGCATAAGAGCAGTAATATATGAGCAGTGAACACCATGAGGACACTGTGTGTATCCAAGACACATATTTTATCTAAAATTGTGACCAGCAAGATATGTGCAGTTCCTGCGCTCAGGCGGGTTAAGAGTGTGGCATTTTTCAAGGCTGGAATACATTTGAGCCAGGTTGGACTATTTGAGTGAACGCTGATGCAGCCCTTAAAAATGTTACTCTGACTTACACTTCTTTGTAGGTATTCTTGTATTTTTCTAAACCTTCCTGTGTCTCTTTGCCATTTCTTTCCTTTGCCCCTCCCATTTTGGTGGTGATATGTATATTTTACAGTCACTCCTCTTTGCCACCTCCACATTTACAGGTCAGTAATAAGGTTACATAAATCGTTAAATGCTTCATGCAAGATATAAGCAGTTCTGGTGCTCTCATTTGCACACTTCTTTGTGGGTTTTAAGGAGTGCACGAGATGGCAATGCAGGAGTAGTCATTTTCAAGCTTATCAGGGACTTTGTGGAATGGATGAATCTCAAACTCTGCTTTCTCACTTCATTAAAGGAGGTGACCCTGGTGCACTGAGTGTATCTTATCCTTGCTCCTCCAGGTATGTTTTAGCCATGCAGCCAGGATATGTGTCATTTAATCTCAGCTTTATAAATTCACCTAAGTACTGAGAATCAAAGCTTTATTCTAAAGCTGAACAGGGTCCATGTAAAATGGAATTCTTGGCCTTGCTGTTCAACTCACTGCCACTCCAATTGAGGTCTAGTGGAATAGTTGGAAATATGGCATTAGGAGAGATGATTTTTAACCCTAGCCTCCCATTTGGTCTAAATGTGTCAAACACAGGGGCAATCACTTTTTGATAACATAACTCTGTTCCCTTTTCACAGGATTGAGAGTACGTAACATAAGTGTATCTGCTTTTAATGAGTGTCTGGCTGTAATTAAATGTATAGCCTTTACAGCAAGAAGCAGTGTGTTAGAGTCTCATGACTACTACTTCAACAAACTGTTCGACCCTCTGCCTCTATCTACTAATTTGACAATATGTATGTACTCTGAAGGAGGCTTAATGGAAGAAATAAACAGCAAGGACATACTGCAAGAACAGGTCTATAGCATAGATTGCATTCACACACTCAGGACTGTTTAACCACAGGAGGCAGTATTTACACACCGAGGGTAATGGTAGGGGTTTACAGAAATTTAAGGTGAGATTTAGGGAAGGGCATGCTAATACATGCACATGCACACAGAAACACACACACAGATGTATATTAGTGTTACATTATACTTAATTATTTTAAGAAATGTAATTATTGGTTGAGGAGGGCTGGAAGCCGTACTCAGGCAACAACCACAACCCTTGTTGCTGTGACCCACACATATTAACCTGTGCTTAACACTTTGGTAGCTTGCCACAAAAGCAATCTGGCTTAAATTAGAGGCAATGTGTAAATTCCTTGTGCTGCACACAAGCAGCAATAAAGTTAAAACACAACACAAGAAAAATCCCAAACCAATTTAGGAAAATAGAATACATTTTCTAAAAATAAAATGGTACCAGAATGCAAACAATCCAATGAGTAGCACCAGAGATAGTGGATTTCTGAAGTTGGGTTACTGGTAGAGGGGGGTTACACCCTACTGAAGCAGCAACCACAACTCTTATCAGAGTGAAACAGAAGCAAACCCAAAATTAACCTGCAGTAGCTTGGCACAAAATAAGCCAGGCTTAACTTTAAGACAATGTGTAGGTATTTCTGCACCAATTGAAACAGTATTAAAGTGAAAACACAACACAAGAAAATCCCAAATCAATTTAGAACGATAGTGTAAAACTTAATACATTATTTTAGACCAAAATGACAGAAATCCAATCAGTAGAATCAGAGATACGCAATTTAGCAAATACAAGTAACTATAGTGTTAAAAAAGACAAAGCGCAAACCTTGATTATCTGGCCACACCGGACGGGGACAAAGTCGCAAATTCAGACCACACATGTAAGAGCAAAGGTTGAATACAAGGGCAAATTTAGGCTGGCTGAACCGAGTACCTTAAATTTTGGTTGCGGAGTGATGTGAAGTCCCGCGTTGAGAATGTGTCATGCAGCAGCGGTGACGCAAGGCTTTGCATTGGAAATGCGTCACACAGCTGCAGTTCTGATGGGCTGTGTGCGGCAATGCAAAGTCCAGCGAGGAGTTGCTTCCCACATCGGTGAATACGAGGAGCTGCAGTGAGGATGAAAGGGCCTGCGTGGCAATGGGTTGCTCATTGCTCGTAGCTCGGAGTCTTGCAATTTGTTGTGCTGCATTGGTTCTGCTTGGATGACATCGTGGCTGGCAGTACACCTTCAGGCACAATTACAAGAGTTCAGGTCTGGGGCGACACCAGTTTAGGTGTAGAGCTCACAGCAGATAGAATCCAGGTGCTGGGTTCAAGTTGGTTAAAGCATTTTGTCCCCTAGCTCTGATCAGGAGGCCAGCCAACTACCCTTTGGAGTCACTTTGGAGGTCCTGGGTTCAAAATGCAGGTCCAGTTCTTCCACTCAGGCAGCAGGGTAACAGAGTAGAAGTCCTTCTTGCAGAGTAGCACAGCAGTGCTTCTGAGTCTTCAACAGGTCCAGACGTCTACTGAAGAGTGTGTCTGAGGGTCCTACTTTTATACCTGGTCCATCCTATGAAGTAGGAGTAGATTCTAGAGAATTGCCTTTAAAGTCTTTGAAGTTTCCTGCCTCCCTGCCATGGCTCCATTCTGGCTGCATAAACAGCGGAGTGATGACAAGTCCTTTGAATGAAGGCTGGACAAAGCTTAGGCAGTTGCAAGTGCTGTTATGCCAAGCTCCAGCCCCCAGCCTGCCAGTTGATGGCCATCCAAGCACATATAATCCCTCTATTGTGTCACTGTCTGAGAGCAATACACAAAAAACAACTACCAGCTATACTTAGTCATGTGACCCAGGATTAATTCTGCAGGCACCAAATGGTTCACACAAGAAAATACCAACTTTGTTTGACAGTTTCAGTATTGTAACTTAAAATAGGCTTCACAATTGAAGAAGAGTTTTAATTACAACATCCCAGATATCAAACACAAATTGTTTACCAGTTCCCATTCAATGGTTATGCCTTAGTAAATAAGGCAACCCAATGTTATCCTATGTGCCTCAGAGTTGTGAAAAACAAATGTAAAAATTGTTTACTACCAGCATGAAAACCTAATACTATATGTCCAAATCCTAGGGGTGACTAAGGTGTATAAAAAAGGGAGGTTTGGGCTAGGCAAGAGGTCTATTTCACCAGGTCAAAATGGCAGTTTAAACCGCACACACACCCTGGGACATGCTTGAATATGCAACTTATGTGGGTTGCACAATTATTGCTGCAGGCCCACTAGTAGCATTTCATTAACAGGTCATGGCAATATGTAGTACTTAAAGTCAACAAAATCTGGTTAAGAAAGCGGGAGGGTGAAGGCAAAACGTTTTTGGCTGGCCCTGCAGAAAAGGCTAAGTCCAACAAAGGTTTTCAGTGAAAATAATGGCTAGTAACAGAAAGCACCAATCGTGGTCATCTGATCGCATTAGACTTGTAAAGTTACTTGGTCAGACAGACTGCTGTGTAGTGCAGATAGGGTAAAGCAAGCAGGTAAGTCGGCTTAAGTACTACCTTCTGAAACCTGGCGTGAAGTGTTCCATTTGCATTGGATGAGGCTGAGAGGAAGAGACTTTTGACGCGTAGCGCAAAGAGCCTGCCTTTACCATCACTTAGCCTTGCGCTTGTCACAGGCTGTTGTTGCTCTAGTCTGAAGTGCACGTCTCGCTTTGCTGGAAATTGCAGATGGTGAACGTTGGTGTGAAGAGCAGGCTGTACAAGAGCACAGTTGTCACAGACATGTTTTGGCATGAACAGGCCCCTCCGCAGTAGAGATGAGCCCATACTTTCACCTTTTTCATTTGAAAGTGCTGTAAGATGATGTCTTCCAGCACAGAGGCCCCTTTTTCATTTCAGTTTGAAAACATGGTTTCCAGCATGTTACAAATGACGACTTGCTATTTCATCATATGCATATTTCTGCCATGTGCTTTTACTCTCTAAATGTAGCAAAATAGGTATTATAAGCAAGAGCAATCAAAAACACATTCAGTGATAATTTAGTAGACTATTTAAATTTTAGTTTAGAAATTATTCCAGGAATGTAACAAATCTTATGACTGATTCCGTCCATAATTGTATTATTTTATCTATTTTAATCATTAACTTCTTGACTTTATATTTTATTTTTAGGTTCTTGAACACATAAATGCAGACTCAACTTTGTGCAGGCCACAACTCCATTTTATCATAGGCCTGTCTAGGTGGTCTTTAACTTCCTGGGTGTAAAAAATGATCGCCTTTATCTTCCTGAGGAAATGTAAATATGTCACATCACTTTGACTTTTAAAGTGTCATATCCTCCCATTAATGCCATGGATTAGACAAAAAACCCTAGTGTGACATCAGTATGGGACTGGTGTCTTCTTCAAGGTCAAATAACAACCATAACCCAAAAAATGTAGTCCTTATTGAGGTATATTACATAATTAATACATCCACTGGTGTATGTGATTATGTCAAAACACTGCTAAGATGGCATTGCAAATTCCATATTACATAAGATGCAATATAGAAGGACTGGTACTTTACCTCTAGTCAGGAAAGAAACTTCACCCAGGTCACAGATTTAGTTGAACATAGCACCAAATTTTATCATCACTGAAGTAGCCATCCGCCACACTCCACAAGGCTCTGTAATGCATTTCATTCGGCCATCACAAACTGGTGCCAAATATGTGCTATCATGCAGACACAATGTCCTAGCTCTTGTCCTTGTGCTCAAACTAGCTGACAAGCTATTCCAAACAGACAACAAAACCTGGTGTCTAGGTATGCACACCACCTCTGAAATTCAGTTCTATTAATCTGCTAGAACAAGCATATGGGTTCGAATTAGCCCACTGAAAGTTTAAGGGCTATAAATTGAGATGCTATGATGTTTCCTGTTTTCACTGTTATTGAAAAGCTAAGCTGCTTTTGATTATCTTCTGTAATCTTACCAATATTAGGCGCACTAGATTTGAGCGTTTTTTAAATAACTTTTTTACAATAGATATGTGGCAATACATTCTGTTTCTAGTGAGTGTGTAAATTATTAATCAATCAGGATCTATAAAGTGAGGCAAATCCCCTGTGAGAATTTCAAGGCAGGAGAAAGAACTCAGGAAAAAGATGGGAAAGGAAAGAGAAAGCAGTACAAAATGAGGTGTAAGCAGGAGAAAATACTCAGAAAAACAGGGAGGAAGCAGAGAGGTGCAGCAGTGCGGGAGAGCTGGGCCTAGGGCCTGCTCAAAGGGGTTGCACTGCTGCCGCCATTGAGTAGGTCCTGGGAGGAGGGTGGGCTGCTGGAAGATGGTGGTGGCACTAGGTGGGAGACTGGAAAACAGGCTGCAGGTGGTAGCAGCAAATGAGAAAAAAACAAGGAGAAGCTGTGAATAACAAGGGCAGGAAAATGCACTTGGAAAAATGAGGAAAAAGGAAGGAAAAGGCAGTAAAAAACAAGAAAAAAGCTGGAGAAAGCACTCAGAAAAAAGGGGGAGAGACAGAGAAAACAGTAAAAAATTAGGGAAAAGCATGAGAAAGCACTCAGAATAAATGGGGAGGATGAAGAGTGATGCAGCAGCACTGGAGTGCTGGGTCTGGGGCCTGCTTAAAGGGGTTGCACTGCTGCCTCCATTGAGTAGGTCCTGGGAGGAGGGAGGAGCACTGGGAGGTGGTGGTGGCACTAGGTGGGAGGTGGGAACACCGGCTGCAGGTGGTAGCAGTAAATGAGAAAATAACAAGGAGAAGCTGTGAAAAACAAGGGCAGGAAAATGCACTTGGAAAAATGGAGGGAAAGGAAGGAGAAAGCAGTGCAAAACTAGGCAAAAGTAGGAGTAAACACTCAGAAAAACAGGGTTAAAGGAGGGAGAATGCAGTAAAAAACAAGGGAAAAGCAGCAGAAAGCATTCAGAAAAATGGGGAGTAAGCAGTGCAGCAGCATAGGAGAGCGGGGCCTGGGGCCTGAATGATCACTTGGATTATTGGTGCGCAGTAAGTAAGCCAACACATTGAAACCACCTTTCACATTTAAGCACTGGTGGTTTAAACTAAGTATCACCAGTGGATATGAAATCAAACATTGTACAGCTGAGCCAGAGACTCTGTTTAAGCAACAGAGCACTGATGCTAGATAAGGATCTAGTACAAGGGCGGCACCTCTTGGGGATCAAGACTCACTCCAGTAGAAGCCATCAGTAGGGCTCAAGCATCTCAGCAGGGCCAGTTGCAGCTGGTCTTCAGGGTAGTTGCAAGGGGGTCTCTGAAAGCTTGTTGTGTCACGACACAAAATTGACCCTTGGAGTCACTCTGGGTAGCCTAGTATCAAGGCTAGCAGGCACAATCTTCCTTCGTGGATCACAAGGCAGTTCTTCAAGCAGCAGGGCAGTCATTCCGGTAGCAGGCAAGTCCTTCTCATTCACAGGTCTAGGAGTATTCTGAAGATTTGTTATGGAGGTCTCACTTTTATACTTGGTGGCAGCCTTTGTGTACGGAAATCTCCTGACATCCCCCAAAATGGCTCTGGTCAGCTCTTCCTGTTTCCCTGGTCCAGACATAGTCATGTGATCCAGAACAGTGGCAGAAGTGCACATATGGTTGGGACAGAAAAACTACAACTTTCTAATAGTTGGATTTTCAGAATTTTAACTTAAAATCCAACTTCATCATTGAAGAGCATTTTAAATTACAATTAGTTTGAGTGTTATCAGTATTTTTTGTATCTGCTCTAAATCAAAAGTTAACATTTATTAACTGTAATAAGGTAACCCAATGTTAGACTTTAGGAGAGATAGGCCTAACAGCAGTGAAGCACAACTTTAGGAGTTTTCGGGGGCGCAAGAGAGCCTCCTACAAGATGGTCGCGCACTAGTGTTGCTCTAACGGCCGGAGCTGCGATTTATCTAAATATCAGCGGAAATATCGTTCATTGCAGCACCCAAGCTACAGATTCAGAAATCGGAACTAAAGCGGCATAAGGTGTTATCAGGATGTTTATCTAAAATGCCCTCACTACCAGTGAATATTCGCGATGATGAAAATCCACGAGAGCGGGAGAGAAAATGGTGGCAATCATTAACTGTGATCAGGGAAAATGTTTACATACATCGCACAGCATCTGCGATTATAAGTTAGACTATTCCCTGAACATTTTATTGACAAGCGCTAACCTTGAGGTGTGGTGGTATATAACATCAAAGCAGCTTTGAACATTTAAGCTATTGCAGCTATGGACCTACAGACTCAGCCCTTACTTCCCATGTAAATAATCCCCCCTTGATACACTTGGCTCTGGTGCCAGTTGGCGCCGTGTACTGATACCACTGTTGATGCATTCTTGCCTTGCAGGTTGGAAACACTACTAAACTACTTATTTTTTCCAACTCAAACTGGTGTCCTGCCTCTTCTGTTGTGTGCCTGGTGTGTTGTCTGTGGGTACTGCCTGAGTGCTTCACATGTCCTCCGAAGTTTGGCCTGCCCGCTTGGTTCCACGCTACCCCCTTGGAGATTTGGGTAACCCCCATTTCTTACAACTACACATTGTACTCTACGCCCATAATAGCAGTAACTTTTGAAGGCAGACGAGGCACTCTAATAAAATGCACCCAAAATTGAAACTACCGTTCTGATACATAGTAAGGTAAACATCATGCCACTGAAGCTAGTTACATGGAATGTGCGGGGACTTAATAACCCCCGCAAGATCAGCCAGGTCCTTCCATACTTAGATAGGCATCAAATAGGCATTGCTCTGTTGCAAGAATCCCATCTGCTCCAAACAAAAGCTAATGTACTAGGGAAAAGATGGGCGGAGATGGTGGCAGCTTCCTCTTACTCAACAGACGCTTTATTACGTTGATATGCAAAGGGACACATTTTGTACACAAACAGACGCTCACTGTTGGCAAAGGCCAATATGTCATAGTTAAAGGGGCCCTACGCGGCTCCAGGGTGGGAATCATCAACATATATGTTCCCAATATTGACGACCCAGCTTTCTTCACTAACTTATGGAACACTCTCAGCTCTCCCGCCTTTGGAACTTATTTGGGGAGGCAACTTCAATGTCACACTTAAGGACACATATGATCGATCTCCTTCAACCACTGAACACCAACAAAGCGCTGCCTCCATTATTCATAATGGAATGTAAGAATTCCACATGCAGGATGTCTGACAAATACGCAACCACTGATGCTAGAAAGCACCCACACCTCCACCATACATCCTAGCTGGGCTAGACTTGATTATTGGTTACTCACGGACTCCACTTGTGCATGGGCGCACAACATATAGCACCTACCAAAAATGGTCTCAGACCATAAACCTGTCGTTCTGACTCTTTAAAATCCCAAATTATACTCCCCCTCCGTTTATATGGTGCTTGAACGCCACCTCCCTGCTAGACCCTATCTATAAAGAAACTATTCATAGAGCCATAGAAGATTTCTTCCATCTCAACACAAACTCAGTAGATAGTGCTGGCACTTTATGGGTAGTGTTTAAAATGAATGTGCGCAGTGTGTGTATTAGCACAACGGCTGGTATCTTAAAAGACATACGCACACAACTAAGTAATAGTGAAGCACAGCTATAGAAACTGGAAACTGAACACACTACTACCCATAATGCGGCTATTTTAGGGGCACAGCTCGTAAAATAGGAGAAGGGGTAGGCCAGGTTACTATTTGGCCCAACAAATACGCACAGAACACAAACAACATACCGTATTGAAAATGATAGATTGTGAAAACACAACGCATTATGACAACCAGGGCATACTAAGAACCTTCATAGACACATACAGTGAGCTCTACTCTGCACACGACTATGCAAGAAATACTAGATTATC
Organism: Lissotriton vulgaris; assembly: GCF_964263255.1. Classification (NCBI taxonomy): domain Eukaryota; kingdom Metazoa; phylum Chordata; class Amphibia; order Caudata; family Salamandridae; genus Lissotriton; species Lissotriton vulgaris. Next base: position 1,087,971,299 of record NC_141699.1, on the reverse strand, counting down.
TAGAGGACATAGCACTTGCGTGGCTCATGGATGATCAACGAGAATTCTTAGCACAACCCACACAGTAGAGGAGGTGGTGACAGCCATAAAGTCCCTTACCAATGCCAAAACCCCTGGCCTGACGGCTTCACCAGGGAATTCTACAAAGCCTACTCAGACCTGATTAATCCCCATATTGTCGAAATGTATGACAACGCCTATAATAACCAGATTCTCCTCTAACATTACAGGAAGCATTAATTGTAGCACTGTTAAAACCGGATAAACAGCCAGAGCGTGCAGAATCATATAGACCAGTTTCTGTAATCAATACCGATGTTACAATCCTAGCTAAGATCATTGCCACATGATTACAACCTTTTATGCAAGTTATAGTCCTACAGGATCAATTCAGTTTCATACCGAATCGATCAACATTTCATAACCTACGCACCATCTTTGCACTTTTGCATCAATTAAATCCGGAGTTGGAGGCAGTGGCTGTCCTTTTAGATGCGGCCAAAGCCTTTGACTCTATTGAATTGGTATATTTATTTGCAATTTTACAAAGGATAGGTCTAACACCCATGCTCCTAAATTGGATCAATTTACTATATACCAAACCAACTACACTTATAAAAGTAAATAGCCACATTTCAGATGCCAGAAACATCCAGAGGAGTACAAGACAGGGTTACCCCTTATCACCTTTATTGTTTTCCATTGCAATAGAACCACTTGCTTGCAAAATCAGTCAAAAATATGCACACACTGCGTTAAGATTCCACCTTCGTCCCGTTGGCATCTCAATGTATGCAGATGGTAGGGTGCTCTACGTCGGTGACCCTGGCAGGAATCTAGAGCCAATCCTAAGAGAATATATCAAATTTGGCCAACAATCTGGCCTACAGATCAATTGGAACAAATCCGCCATACTGTCACTGACTGAAATCACTAAACCACGAGCACTGGAGTTCTCACTGATTTGGTAAAAAAAAACATGAAGTATCTGGGTATAGGGATACATCGCAAGCAAGCAGTAGTACTAAGAACACATTATGGCCCTGCCGTAGATACAATTGAGACACAAATAAATAGGTGGACTGAGCTCCCCCTCTCACTAGCAGATTCTGCCTAAACTACTACATATTTTTACAAATATCCCAATTACCCCCCCCCCCAACTCTGATATTTTGCATATTACGTGCACTTCTTACACAATTAATATGGGTGGGCAAACATGCAAGTATAAGATTACTAACTCTAACCTTACCATAGACTTCTGGAGGATTTGCAGTCCCTGGCCTGTTTTTATACTACCTATGTACCCAAGCGCAATATGCCTATCAATGAATCAATCAATCAATCAAGACATTTATACAGCGTGCTACTGACCCGTAAGGGTCTCAAGACGCTGAGGGGGGGGGGGGGTGCCGCTACTGCTCGTAGAGCCAGGTCTTGAGGTGTTTTGTGAAGGTGAGATGGTCCTGGGTCAGTCGCAGGTGTTTGGGGAGGGAGTTCCAAGCCTTCGCTGCCAGGTAGGAGAATGATCTTCCTCCGTTGGTGGTTCTGCAAATCCGTGGGATGGTGGCGAGGGCGTGGCTGGTGAAGCGGGCAGGTGGGGGTGTAGAACGAGAGGCGGCTGTTGAGGTATTCGGGGCCCGTGTTGTGGAGCGCCTTGTGTGCGTGGGTGAGCAGCCTGAACGTGATCCTTTTGTTGACGGGGAGCCAGTGGAGGTCTCTCAGGTGGGTGGATATGTGGCTGTGGCGAGGGATGTTGAGGATGAGTCGTGCGGAGGCGTTCTGTATGCGCTGGAGACGATTCTGAAGTTTTGCTATGCTTCCTGCGTAAAGGCACATGAAAAAAAGAGCCTACTGCTGCTTAACGAGGCAGAATTGCAATCCTGCTGTACACATACTACCCTACTCACTCCCAACGGGAATTTACATATTATTCACTACAAGTACCTGCATCAAGCTTACCACACCCCATTAAAATTGCACAAATATGCTCAATGTGAAAGCACAAATTGTAAAAGATGTGGACTTGATCAAGCTGATTTTATTCACTTAGCTTGGGAATGTGGGCGGGTGCAGATTTTTGGGAAACAAGTGGTAAGTTTGTTGGGCAAATTTCTGTACACTGACACCCTAATTATGTCTGCTGTGCCACGTGATACCACTAAAATCTACAAAGAAAAATTTGCTGCTATAGCACTACTACTGGCAAAACTGAGAGTTGTGATGCATTGGGACAATAAAAAAACAACCACAGTGAAACAATGGATAATGGACTCCATCTGCTGTAAAGATAATTTTTTATTATATTCAGAAATGCTCCCAACCACTTCTAAACCTGCTAATATTTGGGAGCCTCTTCCTGCTTATGTGAATGACCACCCTGATTTATTAACAAATGATGTATAAAATATACCTTTCTATTGCCTTCAAACTATGAATATGAGATCTGGCCGCTGTATTATCTACTGTAATGTGTTAAACTGTGCAATGATTATTATGCAATATCAAATATGCCTGAACTGTTTGTTATTCTTGCATTGTAATAACTAAAAATTCAATAAAACAATAAATAATAAAAACTTTAGGAGTTTTTAGTGCCAGGAAATGTAAATCCTAAGTGCACATGCCCTACATTTGAAATACAAGGCACCTTACCTTATGAGCCTTTATAGCCTACCTCAGGGGTAACATATGCATTAAGAAGGATGGTTTTGGCCTGACAAAAAGAGTTATTTATCAGATTTTGAAACTGCACTATTAGATGTAGTGACAGGCCTGATACATGTTTAAAGTGCTAGTTCTGTGGTTGGCACAATGAGTGCTACATGCCCACTAGTAGCTTTTAATTTACAGGTCCTCAGTATATGTATTACCATATATTAGGGATTTATAAGTAAATTAATGGTACCATTCAGATATGCTACTGTACCAAGTTTTAGGGAAAGTGCACAAGCATGCTACCAGTGATTAGTTGGGAAAGTGCACAGTCTTTATTCCATCAGAAACAGGCTCAGTAACAGAGGCAAACATCAGGGGGTGACCCTGCAAAATGGGCAATGTCCAATAGATACCATAAGTTCAGTTTCAATTAACACATATAATTTAATAAATCACATTCCAACAATAGTAATAATATTAATGCATCTATGAAGTCCTTTCCCAGAACAGAGAATATTCAAGATACTACTAAAAAGTAAATAAAATGTACTTCTGCTCTGAAATGAAACATAAAGGCTTCAATGTAATTCTTTACAACAAAACACTTAAATAAAGGTAAAATCAATTTCCAGTAAGGAGCGGAGCCTATGACGTCCTGCATCAAAAAAGATATAAAATGCTATATAGTGATGTCTATACCCGGAAACAGAGGCACTAAGGCAACACCAGGTCCTAAACTATGCAAAGATCTCACTTGAAAAGCTTTATTTCAATTATTTGCAAATTCTTTACATTGTTACAACTCCATAGTTCAGCACCATGTATAACTGCAGCAACAACTTTTATCTGCACATTTGGATGCTAAATGGTTGATTGACAATCTTGAGTTTACCTCTCAGTGCTGCATTAGTAGTTCCCCTAATTGTAATGGTAGCCTTCCCTGCATGCACATTCCAGTCTAGTGTCTGTTTAAAATGTATATCTAAGTAGTCTACACAACTCACACCTTCGGGGAGTTGTCTACTTACCAAAAAATGTCTGGTTGGGGAGTGAACTTCATTAACATTAATTCTGTTTTAGAAACATTTACTAACAGGTCTTTTTCGATAGAGTATTAAAAAAATCTATCAATCAATCAATCTGAGCAGTCCGAGCTAGCAGAATATCGTCATCAGTAAAACTTCATGTGGGTTTTTTATATTACATAACTTAGGAATATCTAGGGTTGGATGCACCCAGTTAGACTACAACATCATTTTTAAACAGTTTAAAAAATAACAGAGCTAAAATACAAGCTAGGCAACCAACTTTATGTATTACAAAGCCTTTGATCCACCCCATTCCCAGGTAACCGATAATGAACTTAAGCAATTGCTTCAAAAAGGGGTCCCTTGACTGCTACTAATAGGAGTCGTTAAATTCCAATTTAGGGGCCGATTACGATCTTGTTGGGAAAGCCCTCTGTACGACTCAGATCTGTGGGACTTTCCGAGCGAATCCTGCTCTTGAAATCCGATCAATCGTTTCTTCTGCATCAGTATAGTGATGACTCGGTTCGCTTGGATTCCCATTGAAGTCTATGGGAGCCTGTATACTGTATACCTACACAGGCTCCCATAGCAAAAGGGGTGGGTGGGGAAAAGCCCGCACCCTGTGGCGTGCACCCTTTGGTGCCTTCCACACTGTGCTTGGCCTGAAAGGGGGGACCCATGGGTACCCCTAAGGGACCGATCTGAAGGGCCCTAGGTGAAGGGGGGCCTGCTACATGCTCCCAAAGTCCAATTCTGACAGCCGTTTTGTCCTGGCAAAACAAGTCGATACGGCTGTCCGAATTGTGCATCGTAGTCACTCATTCGGAAGCCAGCTCCATTGCACTATACCATTTGACTGCAACCAAGTCTTACAGACAGGATCAGATTTGGAAACTATTTGGTAGATGCAGACGAGATATTTGCATCATACTTGGTCGTTCAGAACAGGGGACGATTCGGTCGGGAACATGGGCTCTGGATCGGTTTCAGCAAATCCGATTCGGAGGCCTTCCTAGTGAGATCGTAATCCGCCCCTTAATGTATGCCATAATTTAACCCTCTTAACAGAAACAAAGTTTGCATTTAGATCTACAAATGTTGAATATTAAGGAAATCTTTTGCTCCTGCATATTTGCAGCAAAATGGACTGGTCAACAGTTCCTATCCCCCACCTAAAGCTGACTTGTAAATCCACTAGGATGTTGAATGACACGGTCCAATCTCTGAAAGCAATGAAGCAGGACTCAGCTGAACATCTTGCCGGCTCAATCTAATAAAGAGGTTAGCCTTTTAATGGCTTGGTTCCCCTGCTACCCTTCTTGTATAGGGGAGCAATATTAGCTGACCACCAAAAGAGGAATATAGAATTTGATACCACCTCTACATTGAAATACTTTGTTAAAACGTGCTCACAACATATGTTCTGAACGATACATGTCCAAAAGGATAAGATGTGGGACAGGGGCTTGATATGTTTTTTGGCACATGATAGCTCTCTGCACCACTGGGAGGAATACTGACAGATAAATATTAGAGTTAAGGCTTCCTTCCTGACACTCCATAGAGATAGCATCAGTAAGTTGACCAGCTTCTCTGCCTCCTGCGTTTGCTTCAAAATGATGCTAATATTTGTTAACTCATATTTTTAGTTATTGTCATGTGCAGCCTATTCCATAATAGCTTTTTCCTAGTTATAAGTTTTGGTAGGGACTCTAAAGCAGTCTTTAGGGTAGTCTGGGGACCACTATGGGTCTGCAACACCTGCTCAGTGGTTCAGCAACATTAAATATTAATAACAGATTAATAAAGTGCATACAAATAAAGAAGCAACAATTTAAATGTAAACACCTTTAGTAAATGTCAAGAGATTTAAAACCGGTGGCTATAAAATAGAGTTAACAGCAAAACATACGAGATGATGGTCGGAATGTTGCACAATGGCAAAACATTCACCCCCAGTCACAGATCCGGGTTTAATCCATCTTTATTTTGCTCACCCCAGTTCAGACATGGCCATGCAAATCAGTCTTGACCCTGTGCCTCATCCTAGGACCGGTTTCTGGCTATCAGCCGTCGTTAGCCAGGATAGCTTAATTCCAGTGGTGTAGTGAGCACGGGAACCACGTCTGGGCATACCCTTCCCACATAGGGTGAACAGCAAAATACACAAGATGAGCAGCAAAACACACAATAAGATCAAGCTATCCTTGCTAATGAGGGCTGAAAGCCCAAAACCGGTCCTAGGATGCTTGTTTCCAGTCCAGGGAGGACCTGGGTTGGCAGTTCAGGCTTGACTGTTCCCATGGGGCACAGGGTCAAGACTGATTTGCATATGGCTGGGTTCAAACCGGAATGGCATGGTGAGCAAAAAAACAATGGATTTAGGCCCAGATCTCTGTACTGGGGTGAATGTATGACAATGTTCTGCATTCTGTCCATCAACTGTTGTTTTTGCATTTGTCACCGCGAGTGGTATGGGTATTTTCAGACGTGAGTCCTGTGCTCTCCATGCCACTTGAATCAAGCTATCCTGGCTTATGAGAGCTGAAAGCCCAAACCCGGGCCTAGGATGCTTGTTTCCAGGACAGGGTGGACCTGGCTTGGCAGCTCCGGCTGGACTGCTCCCATGAAGCACAGGGTCAAGACTGATTTGCATATGGCTGGGTTCAATCTGGAATGGCATGGTGAGCAAACAAACGATGGATTTAGGCCCAGATCTCTGTACTGGGGTGAACGTATGTCATTGTTCTGCATTCTGTCCATCAACTGTTGTTTTTGCGTTTTTAAAAATTAGAGTTGGCATCCTCAGATTGATTCATGGCAGCAGTGCATGTACATCAAAAAAATATAGGGGGTCATTATGATTGCGGATTTTCTGCATCCTCAGGGCCGGCGGAAGCCACCGCCGGCCCCGAGGATGCGGAAAATCCGCAGCGGACTGACCAAAGACCCACCGCCAGATTAGGATGGCTGGTGGGTCCTGGTTTCCGTCCGCAGCTTTTCCGCCGCGGTCGGATTACAACCGCGGCGGAAAAGCTCTAATATGGTGACGGTGTCTTCCAGACACCGTCCACCATATTAGGATGGCCAGTAAAGTATGCTTTTCCGCAGCGGGTTTTCCGCCGCGGAAAAGCATACAGAACTTCACTGCGGGGGCCCGTTGCGGGCCCCCTCGGTGAAGGGGGGGTGGGGGGTGCACATGGGGGGTACCTATGGTACCCCCCTGCATTTGCATGCAGAAAGCGGCAGGCACCGCGCGGTGCCTGCCTCTTTCTGCATGCAAATGCAATGCGTGCATTTTTAACATTGCCGCGGGTGCAGCTTGAAGCTGCACCCGCGGCAATGTTAAAAATAGAGGATGTGACCGCCAGGGTGGCGGTCACATCCTAATTGCACAGGAGGGAACTCCGCATGCCATGCGGAGGTTCCCTCCTGCTCTGGGGTCGCGGACGGACGCAAGTCCGTCCCCGATCCTAATTGACCCCTTAGTATGAATGAAGGGTCACATTAATGAATTTAGAAAAGCTCCAACTTTCCCATTAAAATATTTTCTTTTATATGTTTGTGAATTAAATGAAATAATTTCATAACTTGTCTATTTGTTTGAGGAATGCTTGTTTCTGTATTTTTGTATATTGTTTTGTGGTTCAAATCATCGAAATCGACATTGGCTACCAGTAATGACTCAGTGTGGGTCCTGGGATCCCAATAATGATTTAGTTAGGGAACCTGAACTCCAGTAATGTTGAAAACACATAAACTGGACAGTGGACCAATTTGTTACCACAGGCACCAAACAGCAGAAATATTTATCAATATATTAGCATGAAAACACACATTCCTGTGTGCAAACCTTTAACAGCGCTCTCTGTCCAAGAACACCGCCCTTACCACAGGGTCAAATAAATTCTTTTAAACTTGTATTAAAGTTGCACCACTTATAGTTTTATATGTTTGTCAAGCACAATTATGTCAAGTCCAGCTAATAAATGCAATTCCTCCTTTATGGTTTTTTGTATTCTTCTTTTTATTTGATGAATCACAGCCAACGCATTTCGTACTGAAACCAGAACTTCTTCAGGGCATATAGTATTCAGAGGTACAGACACAATGGTAAGAATAGATATTATTCCTCTGCAGATACGGAAAATTCATATATTTCATGTGCTTGACAAACATATAAAAACTATAAGTGGTGTAACATTAATACAAGTTTAACTGAATTCCAATAATGATTAAATGAGGTCCAAAGAAGTCAAAGGTGAAATACCACTGCTCTAAAGCATCCTTTGCTTTTCTACTAGTTCAGAAATTACATTTTGCCAACGCAGGTAACCGTTCCTGTTTCTTTTCAAACATTCTATGTTGAATCATTTGTAATGCTAATTATTCTTCTTCTCCTGTATTGTTTTGAGGTTGTTGAAAACATAGAGGCCTTCAAAATCACTTGCTCAAATAATTCTAGGATTATTTCATCTTCACTTGTCTCTGCTAACAGTACAGCATTTAGATTATCAGCTGACTTTCCATTAGATAATATGCCAATCCATGGCAAATTCCCAAACTTCACTTTACTGGCCTTTTGTTGTTGGAATTAACACCTTCTGTGAAGATGGTTTTTTATATTTGTAGTTGGTAGTTAAAAAAATTAGCTACTAATGCATCACCATCACTCCCTATATGTTGAATTACCTTCATATTCAAAACTTTATTCTAATACTCAATATTCATAAGGATATCATCAGTCAAGCTTTTCCTCCTATTTCCAAGCCTAAGGTTGGGAAATGGGCTGTTTGAAGCCATGGGGCCATTTCAAAACATGGATCACATTTCAATAACTAAGAAAAAAAACGTTTCCTTCATTGGGTTACTCTTCTTCATTGCAGCACCAGTTCTGAGATACCTCCTGCTGCATCCTCTTAAATAACAAAAATGGTAAAGCTCCCTTAAAATGGCTCTAGATCAATATAATATTATGCTTAAGAGTACTTCCAAGACAGGACATCTGCTTTCCCTCACTACTACATCTAATAAATCTATCTTGAGCTGCCAATTTGAAAAAAAAACTTGAAGGATTTAAATGTGTATAAGGGTATTCAAGTCAGGTACCTGCTGACAAAGGTTTTGTATTTACAAGAAACAATATGCCATTCATAATACTGTGTAATACATCAATTCACAGAAAAAACACATTTGCTCAAAACACCAGTTGTGCAAGAAAGGGCAATTGTAGACACTGCAGACCCAATGCAAGCAATTCAGGCCAATGTTGATGCACAAACTTTACATTTGCAAGATCAATTTCCTGTCGTGATTTATAATAGCAGGATGAGCATTTATTTTACCAAACAAAAGGGGATTTGTAAACTTGGTATATCTTCCAATAGGCAATTGTAATAGAAGGATAGGATGGTGGGTGTCATTTAGTTGACCAACCAGCAAATACTCTGGAGCATTACGAATATTTAAGTAGTGCTGCATGAATATTTATACCCTTTACACACCTGGATATTTATTGATGTCTAGGGTAAGTGAGTTTAATAAGAGTGTGGTGAAATGGATACACCCGGTACAAATTAATTTTCTCCAAATGCACATTTCTGTCACATTTCATCGTGTTGAAATCCATACTGACTGGAATTCCACTTGGTTGTTACATATTCATGTGATAGCTCATTAACATCTATGACAAGCTAGGACTTCCCATGAGTACAGCTGGGATGTGTGATTTTAGAAATCTGCTCAAACTGAAAATTATTAAAAGAGCACATTTTTGCACTGTCCTTCCTATGTGTTGTGAATAAAAATGTTAGTGCATATTTTTCAAATCTAAATTGGAAATTTAGAAACCAGTTTTTCGTGCTTTGTAAAATATTCTCATGTAACATTTTCAAAATAAGTGTCCACATGAGATAGAATTTAAGGGTCTGAAATCCCCTAACACCTAAAACAAATAGTATATGATGACTATGATATTTGAACACAACAAGAAGGAGTGGTGTCTAATTGTTGAAACTGAAATATCTCTCTGCTTCTGGTATACTACTTTTTTAACTTCAGAAACATTGATATTATACCTAAAATAGCAGGTTTTCCCCATTTAGTCTACTGTTGTGAAAGAAATGCTCACCTGTGAATTCTGATATTGTGCTGCTGTTCCCCAATATGCCATTTCCAGAAACAGCTGAGACTAAAAATATGTAGTTATTTCCAGGTATTAAATTTGTGATGGACACATTTTCAATGGAAGTTGTCACATTTGAGGCAGGATTTCCTAAAACTTGCACTAAATAGAAGCTTTTGTTGCCAGTCGGTGGTAGCCAGCTCAGAGAAATTGAATTGATGGAGGCGTCAGAGATACTTAAAGTATTAGTTACGTTGGGTACTGAAATAAAAAAAAAAGAAGAGTTACTATTCATATAAAATGTTTTCCCAAGAGAAATTCCTGAAACAATAAAAACTAGGAATTATTTCTCCCTTCTCAGCATGGTAATGATTTTTAACACATTCTGAAGTGGTACAAAGCTTTGCAAAATCTTTGCCCCAAAATGCAGGGCCTGTTTCATTGACTTAAAATTAAAAAATTGAGGCCTATTACAAATTTTTTCACAGACGAAGGGAGTTAAGTTCTATTGTGTCATAATGGCACCCAGAGCTCCTATATTAATATCATTCACATCTATGATTCTATGTCAAGACCATCACTGAGGTTCGCTTTCCCATGGTAAGAAGACATTGACATATATATACAGTATAAAAGGCCTCTCAAGTGAATTAATAATTTTCTGCAACCACTGCTTCATCGACCTCCGTGACCAAACACAACTTTTTATTTAAGGGCCTAACAGTCTGAAACTGATATACAGATCAAATGAAGTACTATCTAGGAGGAATTCCTCTTTTCAAATTCTAGTTTGTGAGCATTTAACCTTATACCCATGGTTTCTGACAATCTTTTGAAGTGTGTCAATGACTGGAAAGTGGTTAAAATAGTAACTCATTACAAAAGTAGCTTTGCTGAAACTAAGACTAACACACTTCATTATGTAAATGAAGTACACAGCCCTCCCATTTTTTCATGTAGAGGAAAAGTGTAAGACGCCACACATTTACAATCATTTTGATTTCCAAACTGGATGTATTTTTTCATAAGCACATATTTAAGAAGTTCAGGAGACAGGCATACCTAGGATTGTAGACTTATTCAACATCCAATCTTAATTTAAAATTCAAGAGTTATATGAATGGGTATTTTTACAGATTTTTCCAGGAACAGTCTGTGGCGACTTATTGATCAAGAAGAATATAAAGGAGGCAGTTACACAGTGGAATTATGACAATCAGCAGACAACGACAAACATCTGTCAGTCTTCTTTGTGTCACTGACACAACTAAACTAAATCTAAACAGTCTAACAAACACGCACATAAATTTGAAACATATTGGAACATGTCTCTCAGACGATGCAAAAGATGTCACTACTTTATTAATGTTAGCTCACTCCATAATTATAGAAACAATGTTGTCATATGAGAATTAAGATTCATACAAAAACAATAAAAAGTAACATATTTAAAAAGTAATGATTGGAAAGTAAAACAAATGCTGCTGCTATTCCTTCAGCTAAATGACTGAAATGTAAGTACTTCTGGGCACCGGTGTATAACATGAGACTACAAGCCCTACCAGCAGCCTATACCATAATATATTATACTATATAAAGCTTACACATATCACTGTGTTAGAGGAATTATCTTTAGAAGAAGAAGAATTTCTGCCTCTGTTTTGTCTTTAAGAGTAATCTGAGATACACACCAAATGTTGGAACTAGTTTGATGTTTAGTTGAGTATTTGGCACAATGCAAAATAAAGGCTCTCTTGGGGCACCATCGCAATGAGTGATGAATTACTTGGTGCACTGTCACTAGATTCTAGCGGATCCCATTTGCCCATATCCTCACTTGCTGAAAAAAGGGTCAGGCCTTAATTTAAGGTACAGAATATGTTGTTCTTTGAGTTGGATCCAATATAAATATGTTTTTAAACCAGGCCGTTCGTTATAAGAAAGGCATTTGGCATCAAGGAGTCGTATCTCGGATTGCTCACCTTTATTTTGAAACACCAAATTCTTTCTTAATTGCCCCAATTGGGAATATATTAATAGGAATGGGATTAGTAACCCACAGCTGTCTATGCCATAGTTTCCTGTGGATGTTCTAAATGCATGATAGCCACCAATTTACAGCAGTTTGTTCCTAAATTACCATACGCATCATGGACCTAAGGTTGTTACTTGCTGGGTTTCCTAGGCAGCCAAACCCAGTTCAATATAATTACTGAATGTCTTTATTGTTTATGTTAATTAAAACCATAACAATTTCATAATACAAATATAAAGTCACTATAAACATTATTTAAAAAAGAATTATATTTTTTAAAAACAGGAACCCACTTATGAATTCAATATTTGCAATGAAGCAACAGCAGTGTCCTTCTCATGATGCCAATTTAAAATTTGTTCCAGAAATTTGTTCCAGAATACAGTAAGAATTTCATTATTTTACACGTCAGCTGAGGGTCAGTCGTGCTGAGTCCTTTAATTATTGCACCTCTACACGTTCAAATACCTCTGTCATTAAAATTAGCTGTAATACTCGAGGGAGGTCTTTGCATCCCTGAGTTTCTCGAGCGCAATCCCCGTGTAGTTTCTGTGAGCAGGAGGGTGCTTTCTCCTCACCTGCTGCCCTGCTCACTCTCTGACCCTTTATACACAAGAGGCATGTTGACACGCATAAAATCTCCGCACCACACACTAGCGGTATCAAATGTCTTCCCACCCTTTCCCAACTATGATGGACAGCTCACACACAGGGACCTCGGCGCCTTTTGGCGTGGTGGCAAAGTTACAGGCACACATGGTCAGTGGAGACAAATCTTCTGGCCCTTTACGCATCTGCAGTGTAGGAAAAGCACTATACATTTACCCAACGAGGTAGCACTTTCTGATTAGCCAGTAGAAAGTACTCCAGTTGAGTGGATGGAAATTGAAAAAAATCAGCGATTTCACGGGAAAATCTGCGAATTCGTTGATTTTTTGTGATTTTGCGTGAATTCGCGGACCGCAGATCCGAAAAAATTCACCCATACTTAGTTTTTATTTGTTTGCAGGACAGTTTTTTGGCCGAAATGCAGCTGATTGGGAGAGAAAGATTGTTCATGTATTTAGTGGCAAGCACCGAGCAGGCTAAGCCACCCCACCTTTTCTTTTTGTGTGAAGGGGATGGACAACAGGTGTGCAGATTGTGAGTGTGAGGACCTTTGAGGGCAGTAGCAGGGGGAGTCTATTTGGAAAGTAGGAGGGGCCAGTGTTATAGAATGCTGAATGGTCTATTATTAAAGCTTTAAAGATGACACTTTCCTTTACTGGTAGCCATTGCAACGGTTTATAGTATTGAGTGAGAGAGGTATGTATAGAGAGAGTAAAGAGTGAATGGATGGTCAAGTTCTGAACTAGTTGTAGTCAATGGGTCGGGGAGTCTGGGATTCCAATGTACAAGACATTTGCATAGTCCAGCCTAGACTAGATCAGTGCCTGTACCACCCTCTTCTGAGCATCCCAAGGAAGAAGTTTAAGAAACTTCCTCAACATCCTCAGTATGCAACATGCATTTTTTACCACTTCTGCGAACTGAGGTTCGAGGTACAGATGGGTGTCCACTAATGGCACATCTATCAAAATATCCATTTTTTACATAGAAGATGTTCACCTGTGTATTCCGATAATACACTGTCTTTTCCAAGTGCACCATTTCCACCCACAGCAGAGACTTTGAAGGTGTACAGGTTGCCAGGTATTAAATTTGTGATGGACACATTTTCATAGATTGTTGTTACATTCGATTCTGGATTTCCTAAAACTTGCACTATATAGGAGCTTTTGTTGCCAGTCGGTGGTAGCCAGCTCAAAGAGATTGAATCAATGGTGATGTATGTCAAACTTAGATTGTTGGTTACATTGGGTACATAAATAGAAAAATAGAACAAGAAGTATCACTCAGAGAACCTTTTACATATTTGTCAGAAATATTTTTTACACCAAATTACAGAAAAACATTTAGAAGTTACCTGTCATTGGGAAGAATTGCCATGATAGATCTCTAATAGGGTGAGATAGTTCCTAACACTTCTGGCGCATTGATTTCGTATTCAAAAATTGAGACTTGTACTAAAGAATATAAATTGCCAGAAGAGCAATAAAAAAAATTCCAATGACGTCTCTTCAGTTATGATAACTTATTCACAACCCCCAACTGTAAGCAACTGTAACTTAGTCTCATTAATTCTATAAAATGTTTCCCAAAATTTATAACTGATTCTGTGTTTAGGCACAGATGTAATTTATACACACAGACATTTAGCCTGCCTTGCAAAATAGCTCTTAATCAGAAAGTATCTAATGGTGTTAAATTAAATGAGTACATATACATTGGTATTTCATGTATGATGTAATATTTCGATGAAATGGAATTTTCAGTGAGTGCAGATTGTTTCAAATGTTCCAGTTATTTTTTAAATGTCTATTTTACTAAATCCCTTTATAGCTAGCAGTTTATGGACTTTATATGGTCTTCTATTTGTTAAAATGAACTGGTAGAATAATGATTTAATGATTGTATCAATTTTAACCAGTTGACATATATTTTGATTTTGGTATCGGAGTGGGAATGATTTTATTTCAGATACTTCTGATCACTTGTTCTGAAAATACCTTTTGCTAGTCTTTTAAAAAACATTCCAACTCTGTTACTTTATTGCAGATTAACGGTTTTTGATGTTTTTCTCATAAATTGGAAATATATGATTCTTCATTTTTACTGATTTCGCAGAAGACAGCATGCAAAAACTCTTTTCATTCAACATTGAATTTAAATGTCCACTAAACCAATCTTATCTGGATATAAATTCAAATAACCGCATGTATAGAGATTCAAAGTGCAACCATGACTTTGTGTTCAGCAATTTTACAGCTAAAGAGGTATTCTCACGAAAAGTATAACAAAATAATTTTAGAACTTTTCTGCTGAGAAAACCAGCTTACCAAAAATAAATCTTTCTATTTCAACACAGTCAGCAGAAATAATAATTTAAAAGTAAAATCTCCAAAAGTGGTGAGAGAACCATTTCAGTAAAGGGGCTTGCAGATGTGGATTACCTGACTGAGTTCAAATTTAATAGCATGGAAGGTGTGTATGCATTCAGGTGTTTGAAATTGAACAATATATTCCTACTCTCAGTCATTTGTGGTCATTGTGAGAAGTTAGCCTGGCATATGATGCCCACTAGCTCTAGTGGGCACCTTGCACCAGTCTAATCGACCCTTATTGATCGTGGTTGTAAAGTCAACCTTATAGAAAGCTATCTTAGTGGTAGCATGAACCAGCATTCTTCAGGCTAAGACTTCAGTAGGCGAGTTAAGCAAGTTGTTTTACCATATATTACCCCTTGAATACCAAATGAAAGGACACCACACAAGGTATATATCAAATATATATGTAATTAATCTAAACACAACCCCTCTGTACTCTTTATGAGGTCAGAGGTAAAATTACAATACAAGTCACACAGGTAATATACGATAAGTTGCACAGTATACGCTCTGCCCTAGGGGCCTCACAAACCATATACTAAGAAAGTGGTATGAGTACCACATGAGAGTTAGAAAGCAGGCCTAGGGCCTGTGAAATCGCTATACTAAACAACCAAAGGTTAGGAAGTAGGAGGCCCACGGGAGACTTGTGCAGGTCCTAAACAGAGACGCGGATTACCATTGAATTTCACTGGAAAACGAAGAAGTTGCAAATACGCAATCTAGGGACACTTCCGGATGGACTAGAATGGAACCCATTTAAACTAGGACACTTCGAGAGTCAAGACCCATGAGAGCACTAGAGTACTCGTGTTACCTCACCCAGGGAAGCCGGGGGCATAGGTGTCTTTTTGTGTCGGGTTTCGTCGTTGTTTTCAATGGAGAGCTACAAAGAAGTGCTGCAGGCGACCAGAGGAAAAGTGTCCGTTTAGATCCACGGGTGGATCGGTGATGTGAAGAAACTGAAAGCAGAGGGGACAGAGTCTGGGTCACTAGCCAGTGACCAGGAAGGTACCAGGTAAGTATGGGTTAATTTTGCGAATCAGCGGTTCGCGAATTCGTGCAAAATCGCAAAAAAATCTGTGAATTTGCGGATTTCCCCACGAAATCGTGGATTTATTTGCGATTTTGCACCCCCGCTAGTGTGTGTGAGGGGGGGCAAACAGGAACTGCACGGGGATAGAGCTCGTGAAAGTCAAGGATGCAAAGGTCTCCATCAAGCATCATAGCTAATTTTCGACGGTAGATATGCGGAAAACACATACCTGCCCAGCCTCGACAAAGCGCACATTTTTTTGGGTTGACTAACTTTGCCATCGTGCTGAAGGGCGCCGAGGTCCCTTGAGTGAGCTGTCCATCATAGTGGCTAAAGTGCGGGAAGACGGTGCACACCGATAGTGTGTTTGTGGGGGGGCAAACAGGAGGGGCTTCTATGCGAGTTCACATGCCTCTTCTGTGAAAAAAAAGAACAGGCACAGATCAGAGCAACAGATGAGGAGAAAGAAGCTTGTGGTCACAGGAACTGCATGGGGATAGAGCTCGTGAAAGTCAAGGATGCAAAGGCCTCCATCAAGCATCATAGCTAATTTTCGACGGTAGATATGGGGAGAACACACACCTGCCCAGCCTCGACAAAACACACTTTTTTTTGGGCTGATTAAGGAGTTACTGAATTTGACCTTCAACTCAGGCACCTGCTTTATCTATATCTGTAAGTGCTTCCTGCAGGAGCCTTGTTGTCTACTTGTAACTATTGTCTGACCCTGCTTCGAGGGTCAGAGTAGGGTCAGAGAATAGTTGCAAGTAGGCAAGGAGGCGCCGCTCAGGAAGCACTTACAGGGTTACAGCAGGTGCCCAAGTTGAAGTTAACTTCTTTGTAACCATTTTGTAAATTGTTACAAAGAAATTAGCTTCAACGTGTGTACCTGCTGTAACTCTGTAAGTGCTTCCTGAGCAAAATTCGTCCTGCTTGCGGATTAGCGGATTTTGCCGCGATTTTGCACGATTCACGGATCGCAAAATCACAGAAAATCAGAAAATTCCGTGAGCGGAACGAATTTTCCGCCCATACTTAGTACCAGGAAGGAACCAGGCGATGTTGGGTCCGTGAACATGAAGAAGGTGAGTTTGTCTCTTCAGCGACGAGGTCCAGGAGGCATTGATGATGACCAGGCACTGGATTCAAGCTGTACACCAATGGATCTAGATGACTGCAGTGTCCGTATCCGGATTGGAATAAACAATCCTTGGCAACCGCAACCCATGCAGGATATCAAGATTGGCTCTGTTGTAGACCAGCAAGGTTTGTGGCACTTTTCCTTTTCATCGAAGCTGGAGCAAGCCTGGAGAAACCAGGACAGCAAAGTAAATTCAACATTGCATCTTCAGGGTGCTCACTAGCCAACAGGCAAGGATACAGGAAGGTGTATCAAGCTCAATTGCAAAGGCGGGACCCATGGGACACTCGTTGAGTGTGGGGGCCTGGGCTTCGGTGCAAATGATGCTCGGGGCTTGGGCTTCTCGTACCCCAATGTACAACTTACTGAGGCTTCAGGAAAGGAGTGCAGGTAGGAAAATGCAGGAGGTCTAAGATATCCGGTCCCACGTCTCTCGTGTCTGCCATGGGTCTCAGCTTTGCGGTGAATGTGGATCGGGGTCAAGGAAGTCTGGAAGTCCAATTCTTAAGTCACAGAGTCTCCGGGTTCTGACGGGAGCCTTGAAACTGCAGACTGGCAAAGTTGCTGTTGGTGCCTGTTTGCACAGGGTGGTCACTCCTTGACCACAAGGGAGATGTATTCCATCTTTCAGTCAGAATGGAATGTCGAAGGTCAAAGATATGTCTTTCAAAGATGTCCAGGATAATCTAAAGTCCCAGGGACACAGCTCCTATAATTATACTAAGGATCGGGCTGGATTACCTGACTAGGTCCCTCCTACGGCTGGACCTGAGAAGGGGGCGGTTAAACCCGTTTCCCTATGTCCCTTTTCACACCAGAGCAGGGCTGGAGTGCCCCAGCAACTGGTTTGAACCGGGCTATGCATGGAGCACCTTGTGTGCCCCAGGCAGTGTCTAGATGCATTCACTGAATGCCGCCCTCCCTGCCCCAATACACTAAACCCCTGTCTGGGGAGGTTCCAGCACCTCCCTGGACAGGAAAACTATTGTCTAGGCCTCCCATGCCAGTCAGACTCATGTCTGTGGCAGCAGCATCCATTTTGTGATGCTGAGGCTCAGTTTAACTTTAACCGGGTGAAGCAGTAAGGTACATGTCTTTTCCCTCTAGAAGGGGGGAATGCTACCCCCGCCGCCAGAATTGGCGAGCGGGAAGTATTCCAAAGTGTTTGCCATCTTACACAACATGTTTTGATAAAGCCAAACCAAAGTTAGCATTAACCGCGAGGATTATAATGCACTTAAGAGTATATGGTATGGCTATATCAAAGAACATCTAAAAGGAGATGGTTCCGAAAGCTGCAGAGGGGATCAGCTCATGCTAGGGCAACCTCTCACATAAAACCAAGCACTCTGCCTCCAGGATTGCCGAGGCCTACCATAGGAGTGGCTTATAGGTGCATATGTGTCTATATATAAAGGTAGATATAGATATACTATATCTAAGTAAGGGGTGAATACACCACCTTACCCAGGCTGTGTGAACAGACCTGTGTTGTTAGTCTGGAAGTCAAACCAGGGGTGGCACCATACATGCTGCAGCCCCTGGTAGGCCTAGGGTTCACTTAAGCCCTGGGTACCTATGGTAGACTATAAAGGGACTCACAAGGGTGACCCAGTAGCCAATCTGGTATGTACCTAAAGTACATGGTATCAATTTAAAGAGAGAACAGCTGGGCTGTGGGTCTGATTAGCACGCCCACAGCCACACTAAAGTCAAAAAACCAGAGAATCACAGCAAAATGTGGAAGCAGACCCTACTCTCCTACAGTCATTCACTTATGTCAAAAGATTCACATGTTGGGAAAGCATGAAAATGCACTCCTGACATGATTGTGATCACTTTTGTTTCCAGGAAAGAAGCATAGATCACATATCTTTGTGTATAATTTAATGATGCCTAAAATTTATAAAAACATATAAGATCGTTTTCAATTTAGTTTTTTCTCACATATATTTATGTAAAACGTTTTGGAAATATTGTTTGTGGTTAAACATTATTCTTTTGATTTCTCAAGAAATTCGATTGTCAATGTACAATAATCAGGAACACTACAGGGACTATTTTAGAATACCTCAGAAATCAGTAACTTGCTAAAATATGCATGAACTTCTCTTTTGAAATGACATGAAATCAAATCAATCAATCAATCAATCAATCAATCAATCCGGACATTTGTTAAGCGCGCTACATACCCGTGAGGGTCTCAAGGTGCTGAGGGGGAAGGTGCTGCTACTGATCGAAGGGCCAAGTTTTGAGAAGACGTCTGAAGGCCAGGAGATCTTGGGTCTGTCGTAGGTTGGCGGGGAGGGTGTTGCAGGTCTTGGCAATGAGGTGGGAGGAGGATCTACCACCGGCGGTTGTTCTTCGGATGCGCGGCACTCTGGCGAGGTCAGCAGAACGGAACTTGTGGGTAGGGGCGAAGAAGCTGAGTCGTTTGTTGAGGTACGCTGGGCCGGCATTATGGAGGGCCTTGTGTAAGTGGATGAGGAGTTTGAAGGTTATCCACTTGTTGATGGGGAGCCAGTGCTGGTCTCTGAGGTGGGGTGTGATGTGGCTGCGGCGGGGTATGTCGAGGATCAGTCGTGCCGAGGCGATCTGGATGTGTTGCAGCCATTTCAGGAGCTTGTTTGATGTTCCGCCATAGAGGGCATTTCCGTAGTAAAGCCTGCTGGAGACGAGGGCCTGGGTTACTGTTCTTCTTAATTCGGTGGGGATCCACTTGAAGATCCTGCGGAGCATTCATAGGGTGTTGAAGCAGGATGAGGATACGGCATTGACCTGTTTAGTCATGGAGAGGGTGGAGTCAAGGATGACCCCCAGGTTGCGTGCATGGTCAGTGGGTGTCAGAGCTGTTCCCAGTGATGTCGGCCACCTGGAGTCATCCCATGCTGAGGGGTTGGAGCCGAGGATGAGGACCTCTGTTTTGTCTGAGTTCAGCTTCAGTTGGATGTTCCTTATCCATCGGCGACGGCCTTCATTCCTTCATGGAGGTTGGTTTTGGTGGTGTGAGGGTCTTAGGTAAGGGAGATGATCAGCTTGGAGTCGTTGGCGTAGGAGATGATGTACAGGTCGTGCTGACAGGCGACGGAGGCGAGGGGTACCTTGTATATGTTGAACAGCGTTGGGCTGAGGGAGGAGCCCTGGGGTACGCCGCAGATGATCTTGGTGGCGGTGGAGCTGAAGGGGGGGAGGCAGACGCTCTGTGTTCTGCCTAAGCAGAACTTTGTTTAAAAAACTCCAGTTTGGTGTGTCCTTTCAATCTTAATTGTACAGCATTTTAACTGGGAATGTTATGGAGGATAGATTTCAAAAATTTAAAACCTTAAAGCAGCGGACAAATAACACCTATTCTATCTCTTATTTTGAGAAGGTTTTATGAAATTGTCTCTGCTTCTTGAAGTTGGATTATCCTCAGCAGTTACAGGTATATAGGCAGCTAACACTGGCATTTCAAAACATTTATAATTGTGTTATCACTATTAATAATGGCACATCTATCAAAATATCCATATTTTGCATAGAATATGCTCACCTGTGTATTCAGATAATACACTGTCTTTTCCAAGTACACCATTTCCACCCACAGCAAAGACTTTAAAGGTGTAGAGGTTGCCAGGTATTAAATTTGTAATGGACACATTTTCATACATTGTTGTTACATTTGATTCTGGATTTCCTAAAACTTGCACTAAATAGGAGCTTTTGTTGCCAGTCGGTCGGAGCCAGCTCAAAGAAATTGAATCAATGGTGATGTATGTCGAACTTAGTTTGTTGGTTACATTGGATTCTGAAATAGAAAAACAGAATGTGAAGTATCACTCAGAGAACCTTTTACATATTTGTCAGAAATATTTTTTACACCAGACAAATTACAGAAAAACATGTAGAAGTTACCTGTCATTGAGAAGAATTGCCATGATAGATCTCTAATAGGGTGTGATAGTTCCAAACACTTCTGGCGCATTGATTTTGTATTCAAAAATTGAGACTTGTACTAAAGAATATAAATTCCCAGAAGAGCAATAGAAATATTTCCAATGACATCTCTTCAGTTATGATAACTTATTCATAACCCCCAAATGTGAGCAACTGTAACTTAGTCTCATTAATTCTAGAAAATATTTCCCAAAATGTGTAACTGATTCCTAATTTAGGTACAAATGTAATTTATACATGCCAGACATTTAGCCTGCCTAGCCAAATAGCTCTTAATCAGAAATTATCTAATGTTGTTAAATCAAATGAGTACATATACATTGTTATTTCATGTATGATGTAATATTTCGATGAGATAGAATTTTTCGAATCAGTGAGTGCAGATCGTTTCTAATGCTCTAGTTATTTTTGGAATGTCTATTCTACTAAATCCCTTTATAGCTTGCAGTTTATGCACTTTATATGGCCTTCTATTTGTTCAAATAAACTTTTAGAATAATGAGTTAATGATTATATCCATTTTAACTAGTTTACATATATTTTAATTTTGGCATCGGAGTGGGAATTTTTTGATTTCAGATATTTCAGATCACTTACTCTTAAAATACCTTTTGCTGGTCTTTTAAAAAAATTACAACTCTGTCACTATATAGCAGATTAACTGGTATTGATGTTTTTCTCATAAATTGGAATTATATGATTCTTTATTTTTACTGATTTCGCAGAAGACAGCATGCAATAGCTCTTTTCATTCAACAGGAAGGGACAAAATACTATAGATAAGTTATTACGAATATATTTAATAAACATAGCTGTATTTAAATATTATTCCCACAGAAATCGTTTGTCTTATATCATAATTAGAAGAAAACATGGTATTTGCAGAAGTACCCCAGGTTTATATTTACACATAAAAATGAAACCAGTAAACTGTGTTTTCATTGAATGTAAATGTGCACTAACCCAATCTTATTTGGATTTAAATTCAAATAACCGCATATATGGAGATTCAAAGTGCACCCATGACTTTGTGTTCAGCAATTTTACAGCTAAAGAGGTATTCTCGCGAAAAGTATAATAACAAAATGAGTTTAGAACTTTTCTGCTGAGAAAACCGGCTTACCAAAAATAAATCTTTCTATTTTAACACAGTCAGCAGAAATAATAATTTAAAAGTAAAAACTCCAAAATTGGTGAGGGAACCATTTCAGTTAAGGGGGTTGCAGATGTAGATTACCTGACTGAGTTCAAATATACTAGCATGGAAGGTGTGTATGCATTTATGTGTTTGAAATTGAACAATATATTCCTACTCTCAGTCATTTGTGGTCATTCACTTAGATCAATAGATTCACCTGTTGAGAAAGCATGAAAATGCACTCCTGACATGATTGTGATCACATTAGTTTCCAGGAAAGAAGCTTGAATAATATATCTTTGTGTATAATTCAATGATGCCAAAAATGTATAAAAACATAGAAGATAGCTTTTAATTGAGCTTTTCCACACATATCTTCATGTAAAGCTTTTAATACAGGAAATAATATTCGTGGTTAAACATTATTCTCTTGATTTCTCAAGAAAATCGATTGCTAATGTGCAATAATCAGGCACACTACAGGGACTATTTTACAATACCTGAGAAATCAGTAACTTTCTAAAACATGCATGAACTTCTCTTATGAAATGCCATCAAATAGCTTAAACTAAAAACCTAAGCAGAACTTTCCTTAATAAACTCCTGTTAGGTGTGTCCTGTCAATCTTAGTTGTAGGCCGGGGCGGTAAATTCCGTACCGTTCGCGGAATTTATGGAATTTGGGTAATTTTGCGTTCCGCAGAGATCATGGATTTGCACAAACTTCTGCGTTCCCCGACATTGCGAATTTTTTGGCTTGTTCGCGTTCTTAAAATGCGTGTTCGTGAGATATTTCCCCCCGAGCACGCAGACAGCAATTGCGAACAGCAAAAAAGCATCGCGAACAAGCAATTCAGCATGTTTGCAGAATTTCTGCATGTCCGCAGAGATTTTTTACCGTTTCGCGGAGATTTGCGTAACGCGAGTCCGCAAATTCCGCCCAACCCTAATTAGTTGTACAGAATTTTAACTGTGAATGTTCTTGAGGATAGATTTCAAAAATTGAAAACCTAAAGCAGGAGACACTTAGCAAGTATTTAATCTCTTATTTTGAGAAGGTGATATGGCATTGTCTCTGCTTCTTGAAGTTGGATTACCCTCAGCAGTTACAGGTATATAGGCAGCTAACACTACCATTTAAAAACATTTTAATTTTGTGATTACTATTAATAATGGTACATCTATCAAAATATCCATAGTTTACATAGAAGATGCTCACCTGTGTATTCCGATAATACACTGTCTTTTCCAAGTACACCATTTCCACCCACAGCATAGACTTTAAAGGTGTACAGGTTGCCAGGTATTAAATTTGTGATGGACACATGTTCATAGATTGTTGTTACATTCGATTCTGGATTTCCTAAAACTTGCACTAAATATGAGCTTTTGTTGCCAGTCGGTGGTAGCCAGCTCAAAGAAATTGAATCAATGGTGATGTATGTCAAACTTAGACTGTTGGTTACATTGGGTACTGAAATAGAAAAATAGAACGTGAAGTATCACTCAGAGAACCTTTTACATATTTGTCAGAAATATTTTTTACACCAGACAAATTACAGAAAAACATGTAGAAGTTACATGTCATTGGGAAGAATTGCCATGATAGATCTCTAATAGGGTGAGATAGTTCCTAACACTTCTCGCACGTTGATTTTGGATTCAAAAATTGAGACTTGTACGAAAGAATATAAATTCCCAGAAGAGCAATAGAAATGTTTCCAATGGCATCTCTTCAGTTATGATAACTTATTCATAACCCCCACATGTAAGCAACTGTACCTTAGTCTCATTAATTCTAGAAAATATTTCCCAAAATGTATAACTGATTCTGAATTTAGGTACAGATGTAATTTATACATGCCAGACATTTTGCCTGCCTAGCCAAATAGCTCTTAATCAGAAATTATCTAATGTTGTGAAATCAAATGAGTCCATATACATTGTTATTTCATGTATGATGTAATATTTCGATGAGATGGAATTTTTCGAATCAGTGAGTGCAGATTGTTTCTAATGCTTTGGTTATTTTTGGAATGTCTATTCTACTAAATCCCTTTATAGCTTGCAGTTTATGCACTTTATATGGCCTTCTATTTGTTCAAATGAATTTTTAGAATAATGAGTTAATGATTATATACATTTTAACTAGTTAACATATATTTTGATTTTGGTATCGGAGTGGGAATTATTTTATTTCAGATATTTCAGATCACTTACTCTTAAAATACCTTTTGCTAGTCTTTTAAAAAAAGTACAACTCCGTCACTTTATAGCAGATTAACTGGTATTGATGTTTTTCTCATAAATTGGAATTATATGATTCTTCATTTTTACTGATTTCGCAGAAGACAGCATGCAATAACTCTTTTTATTCAACAGGAAGGGACAAAATACTATAGATAAGTTAATATGAATATATTTAAAATACATAGCTGTATTTAAAAATTATTCCCACAGAAATCCTTTGTCTTATGTCATAATTGGAAGAATACATGGTATTTGCAGAAGTACCCCAGGTTTATATTTACACATAAAAATGAAACCAGTAAACTGTTTTTTCATTGAATGTAAATGTGCACTAACCCAATCTTATTTGGATTTAAATTCAAATAACCGCATATATGGAGATTCAAAGTGCGCCCATGACTTTGTGTTCAGCAATTTTACAGCTAAAGTGGTATTCTCGTGAAAAGTATAATAACAAAATCAGTTTAGAACTTTTCTGCTGAGAAAACCAGCTTACCAAAAATAAATCTTTTGATTTCAACACAGTCAGCAGAAATAATAATTTAAAAGTAAAAACTCCAAAATTGGTGAGGGAACCATTTCAGTAAAAGGGTTGCAGATGTGGATTACCTGACTGAGTTCAAATATACTACCATGGAAGGTGTGTATGCATTTATGTGTTTGATATTGAACAATATATTCCTACTCTCAGTCATTTGTGGTCATTCACTTAGATCAATAGAATCACCTGTTGAGAAAGCATGAAAATGCCCTCCTGACATGATTGTGATCACATTAGTTTCCAGGAAAGAAGCTTGAAAGATATATCTTTGTGTATAATTCAATGATGCCAAAAATGTATAAAAACATAGAAGATAGCTTTGAATTGAGCTTTTCCTCACATATCTTCATGTAAAGCTTTCAATATTGGAAATAATATTCGTGGTTAAACATTATTCTCTTGATTTCTCAAAAAAATCGATTGCTAATGTTCAATAATCAGGCACACTACAGGGACTATTTTAGAATACCTGAGAAATCAGTAACTTTCTAAAACATGCATGAACTTCCCTTTTGAAATGCCATCAAATAGCTTAAACTAAAAACCTAAGCAGAACTTTGCTTAAGAAACTCCAGTTTGGTGTGTCCTGTCAATCTTAGTTGTAGGCCGGGGCCGTAAATTCCGTACCGTTCGCGGAATTTGTGGAATTTGGGTAATGTTGTGTTCCGCGGAGATCTCGGAATTGCACAAAATTCTGCGTTCCCCGACATTGCGTATTTTTTTGCTTGTCCGCGTTCTCAAAATGCGTGTTCGTGAGATATTTCCCCCAGAGCACACAGACAGCAATTGCGAAAAGCAAAAAAGCATCGCGAACAAGCAATTCAGCATGTTTGCAGAATTTTCTGCATGTCCGCAGAAATTTTTTACCGTTTCGCGGAGATTTGCGTAACGCGAGTCCGCGAATTCCGCCCACCCCTAATTAGTTATACTGAATTTTAACTGTGAATGTTCTTGAGGATAGATTTCAAAAATTGAAAACCTAAAGCAGGAGACACTTAGCACCTATTTTATCTCTTATTTTGAGAAGGTGATATGGCATCGTCTCTGCTTCTTGAAGTTGGATTACCCTCAGCAGTTACAGGTATATAGGCAGCTAACACTGGCATTTAAAAACATTTTAATTTTGTGATTACTATTAATAATGGTACATCTATCAAAATATCCGTAGTTTACATAGAAGATGCTCACCTGTGTATTCCGATAATACACTGTCTTTTCCAAGTACACCATTTCCACCCACAGCATAGACTATGAAGGTGTACAGGTTGCCAGGTATTAAATTTGTGATGGACACATTTTCATATATTGTTGTTACATTTGATTCTGGATTTCCTAAAACTTGCACTAAATAGGAGCTTTTTTTTTTTTTTTTTTTTTTTTTTTTTTTTGTCCTCATTCACGCCCTTGGTATCTGAGTAGTAGTGCGTAGAGATAAGTGTACTGTCACAGATAAACTGGTATAGGCATTGGATGTTATGAGGTGGTACGCCCATCAGTACTTCTATATGCTCCCACAGCACCACGTCAAGATAGCCATCAGGGTAGTATGCTGCAGTCAAGTACCCAATCCTATATCGAATCGCCCTATTGGGTATACAGACGTAAAAGAAAATGATTTCCAAACAGCGTAATCATTGGACTTCGGGGAAAAAAAAAAAAAAAAAAAAAAACAAAAAAAACCCCGATCACATACTCAACTATGGCCAATGTAGTAAAGACCAAAAGTTTCTCTTATCTGGATTACCCGATCTTTGTAGGTCCATTTTTGATGTTTGTAGAACTGAAATTCGCCAGTCCTGCAGGGAGGGGGGTAACGGATCTTTCCACTTCTTGCAGATTTCCCGTCTGGCTAACAAGATTCCAAAAAAGAGTAAGTTCTTTGCTGAACCCTGGAATTCTGGTGCAAACCCAAAGATTATAAGAGCGGAGCATGGCCGGACTTGGGAACCTAAAGCGGTAGTGAGTGTAAGACAGACCGCATTCCAAAAAGAAAGTAGCAAAGGGCAATCATAAAACATGTGTAGATCAGAAGCCGCCACCAGACCACATTTAGGGCATGCCACTGCTGAATTGTTTGGGAACTTTGAGAGCCTCTCGGGCGAGTAATACGCCCTATGTAGGGTAAAAAGGTGGTTTCGGCGTAACCAAGATGGTTTCACTATATTCCACAAGATCTTAAGGGACTCAAACCACAGGTTCTCCACATTTTGATTTGGGACGTGTGCGGCCCACAATGTGTTGGGCAAATGAAACTCACCATCAACCTCCTCCAGTAGTAGGTTGTACCAGAATGACACCTCTTTCTTTGGTATAGGCTTGTCAATTAAGAGGGAGACCATGTTGCTATTACCCCCTAACTGAAATCTACCCTTAGCAGAAACCTGTGAGTGTGCCCAGCTACGTATTTGCAGGTATTTAAACCTGGAGAGCCCTGGCCCTATCCTAGAGAATAACACCTCCCATGGGAGTAATCTACCCTCCACAAAGAGGTCCCCCCACTCCTGCAATCCTGCCTCTCTCAGAGGTGCTGCGAGACCATCCAAAAGCCAACTCGGGGACCCGGGTGAGTTCCAGAGTGGAGATCTACCAGAGAAATAATCAAGTTTTATGGAGCGCCTAAGTTTCGACCATGTTTTAGATATATCTCGCAAAACCTTCAATTTTATTTTCTTAAAAAACTTGGGGTCTCCAAACTTAAACAAGAATGCATGCTCAGCTATTTTTTCCCCTCTAAGCAATGCTGCAAACATATACCCACAGGCAGAGTTAATGGGTGATTTTAACAACATCCTGGCGTGTGAGAATTGAAAAGCCCACGCATATAGCTGGATATCAGGGGCCGCCAAACCACCCTTTTCCCTACGGCGCCTTAGTTTCTTCCAAGCTATTCTAGGGATGTGATCATTCCAAATAAAAGAACTTATATCACTTTGAAGTTTGGCTATCATAGAGGGTTCAAAAAAAAGAGGGATGGTATTAAACAAAAAAGTAACTTTAGGGAGAATAGACATTTTAATTAAGTTGACTCTGCCCAATAGTGATAAAGGAAGCGAAGACCATGATTTCATCAATCTGCGACACTCCTTAGCAGTAGACGAAAAATTTGATGGAACTATTTCGTTTATATCATTATATATATTTAGGCCCAGGTAGCGTAAAACAGAACTTAACTGAACCCCTGCCACAGGCTCAGGGTCGTTCCAGACCATGATGTCCGTCTTCGAGGCATTGATTTCATAACCAGACACGTTACCATAATCCTGGGCCAAAGCAATTATAGCTGGAAAAGCCGAGCGCAGTTCAGAGGTAAAAACAAGGACATCATCCGCATACAGGGATACCTTCTTCTCCCATCCCTCGAAGCTAAAGGGCTTGATGTTACAGTCGTCACGTAGCCGCTGAGCGAAAGGCTCAATATATAGGTCGAATAGGAGGGGAGAAAGAGGGCAACCCTGGCGGGTCCCCCGCGTGATGTTAAATGGGTTAGTTAATTCACCATTGACTAACAAAGAGGCAGATGGATTTTGATACAAAAGTCTCACTGCACGCCTAAATTTTTCGCCGATATTAAATTTTCCCAAGACTTCCGATTGGTATATCCAGTTGACCCTATCGAAAGCCTTGGTGGCGTCTAGAGTGAGAACAGCCAGTGGAAGGGATTTTGCAGAAGCCATATCAATTGCTCCTATGAGATCATAGGTCAACTCATAGAGCTGGCGTCCCTTTACAAACCCCTTTTGATCTGAGTGCAGGATACTTGCAGCAACTGCCCCCAACCTATTTGCTAACACTGATGCAAAGATTTTGTAATCAGAGTTCAGGATAGAGATTGGTCTATATGACCCACTACAAGTTGCCGGTTTTCCTGGTTTCAGTATCAATGTTATTGAAGCACTGCTCCAAGAAATAGGAGGGAGCATTCCATCTTGGAGGATATCATTAAACAACTCGGTAAGGAAAGGGAGGATTGTTAAATTCAAAACCTTATAAATTTCTGATGGCAAGCCGTCTGGGCCGGATGCCCTTCCCTTTTTACTATTAATAATTGCCAATCTCACTTCTTCCTGGGAGATTGGATCATCTAAAACAACACGTTGTTCTAATGTGAGTGTAGGAAGAGAGACTCCCGTCAACCAACCTTCAACTTGTTCGATTTCAATTTTTTTGTCCTCACGGTATATTTCACTAAAAAATTCCCAGAGAACCCCCCTGATTTCTTCATCAGTAGAGTATGTTATGCCATTGGAGATAATTGAATAGATATTATTTCTGACCTGCTCGGTCTTTGTTTTCCAGGCTAGTAACTTTCCAGCCCCCTCACCATACTCAAAATGAGCCAACTTACCTGCCTCCCATCTCTCTAGAACCCGAGCGTTCAGAACTGAGCCCAATTCCCCTTTTAGAGTAACTACTTTATTTTGCCACTCCTGTACTTTGGTCATAGGGGCATCCGGGTGCATGACTATTTCTGTCTGGACTCTGGCCATTTCCATTTCTAAGGAAGTCACAGCTTCTCTATAGATCTTATTCTTATGTGTAACTTTATTTATTATAAGGCCCCTTAAGAAGGCCTTTAGTGAATCCCATACACTTCCGGGAGAAGCTGTTCCAACATTATCCTCCAGGTAATGCTGCACCTCCACATTGAGGGCATTGATAACATCCAACGAGGAGAGCAATGAACGATCAAATGACCAGTTTCTCATACGACTCTTAGGAAACCCCTCCAGTTCTAAATAGATGGCTGCGTGATCTGATAAATGAAAAGGTAGGTGAGAAACTGATGTCACCAAATTAACCAAAGATTGACTTATCAAAATAAAATCAATTCTTGACTGGTGGTGGTATCTATAATTACGAAAAGTAACACCTCTTTGTTGTCCATGCAAGGATCTCCAAATATCATTGTACCCTAGTTGCTTCATGCTATCCTGCAAAAAAGACCTGGTTTTAGATAGAGGCCTAGCTCGGTTAGAAGGGGACTTATCCAATAGGGGATCTAAAACTATGTTAAAATCTCCTGCAAGAATAACCGGCTCAGGGAATGTATACAGGTGGGAAAAAAGGGTCTTCAAGACTGACGGGTCGTCCTGATTTGGACCATAATATCCTATAATAGTGATTGGGGACCCTGCTATGATCACTGATACAATTACCCACCTTCCACAAGGATCAACCAGTTTAGAAATCAACCTAGCTTTTATAGATTTTTTAAAGATTATTGCCACACCTCTAATATGTACAGACTGCGACGTCGTTATATATAGATCGATCCACCTATTCTTTTTGACCAACAGATCCATTTCAGGTTCATCAAGATGGGTTTCCTGGAGTACTATAATCTGCGCATCAGCGTCTCGAAGGTACTGCATTATGTTATCTTTTCTGGGATTAACACGCAGTCCATTAGTGTTCCAGGAAAGAATGGCTAGTTTACTCATTATAATGAGCAAACCACATCAAGACTTTTACCATCAAGAGCAAAAGATTAGTATCTATAACGGCACAACAGGGTTCATCTATTACATACCACCAGGGTAAGAAAAAAACAATTATATAATCTACAGACAGCACCCACAAACTCAACAAGAGATTAGTGCG
Organism: Lissotriton vulgaris; assembly: GCF_964263255.1. Lineage (NCBI taxonomy): Eukaryota > Metazoa > Chordata > Amphibia > Caudata > Salamandridae > Lissotriton > Lissotriton vulgaris. The sequence continues at coordinate 1,087,940,822 of NC_141699.1, read as the reverse complement.
AAAAAGAGGACGTTTTATAAATTTTTTCCTTGACACCCCCACCCCTCCCCCCCTGTGCCCCAAGCTCCCCCCCCACCCTCCCTGGGGAACCCTTGCTCTATCTATCTGGAGCAACCAGAAGATAGCGCCCCATCCTGGGTCCCCGCCCTACCCGTGAATATGTACAGCCAAGACTTTCAAACCTATTCTTTATGCCTTATATGCCTTGTCGCTATACTGAAAATGTTAGTTTATGTTCCACACTTTTTTTTTTTTTTTTGTATATATTTATGTGTATTTGTATATGTGCTTATGTGTGTGTGTTTTTTTTTTTTTTCCCCAAATTTAAGTTAGCATCATCTTCGGAACCAAATCAGATTACAGAAAAGATTTCCTGTCTGGACTCACCTACTTGGCTACCATATTAAATAACCAGCTCTCTTAACCTGATGCTCCTTTATCTTTGCCCATGGTTAGTAATAGCTCATCCGCAGCCTGAACTGACCTTATATTATGCATGCTGTTTTTATACATTACTCTCAGTGTCGCTGGGAAAATTAGTTGAGCAACAGCCCCGTAGCTTCTAAAGGCCTCAAGCCTCCTCCCAAACTCCCACTGCTTGTCAAGTGTGACCCTTGACAGGTCAGATCGAATCTGAAAATTAAATCCCTTACCACTCACAGATTTCTGCTTTAGGGCCAAGTTGAGAATAGTCTCCTTAAGTGAGTAAGTATGGAAATTGACCAATACTTTTCGCGGTTTAGTCCTTTGGGGGTTCTTCTTGAAAGGCTCTCTATGGATGCGTTGGATGTCTAGAGCTAATTCTTCAACAGACTGATCCAGGCGTAATGCATCTTTCAACAATGAGATGACAAATTGTTTAATATCTGAGCCTTCCTTGTCCTCCGGAATATTTAAGATGCGAAGATTGTTTCGTCGGGCATTGTTCTCGAGAATCTCCATCCTCTCTGCCATAGCTTGATCTTCTTTCCTAAGCGTTGTAATGTCCACTTTAGCTTGCTCTAAATGTATGGACAGACCTGTTACCCTGTCCTCTATTGACTCTGTTCTTAAAGTAAGATCACTTAGTTTCTTGTCCAGAGTCTCACAAAAACACCTAATGTCAGCCTGGTTGGCTGCAGAGGTCTCAAACCCTTTTTTTATATCAGCAGACAAAGTAGCGAACATGCCCTGTATGGAGGTCTGCAGGGAAGTGGTCATAGATGCATTATCGCAATTGGCTGATAAAGCACTAGCACTAAAAGAAGGAGCCAGTACCCTACCTTGTGTGCTATCTTGTGTGCTACACCCTTGCGTTGGAGCATCCGAGAGACCTGCAACCAAAGATGGAGGAGCCAACAGAAGTGGCGGGGCCAATGGTGGAGCCAAAACCAAGGCTAGGGGTGGGGGATGACCGGATGTACCAGAGGGACCCAAGGTTTTCAGCACAGGGACCAAACTCACAGGATCTTCAGTGGGGGTAAGGGTGTCAACCTGCTCCGCCCCTCTACCTCTATCCAAGTCTACTTCAACACCGGCTTCAGCTTCCATATTAGCATCTGGAGTTTCCGCCGCCATAGCAATTGAATCGTTGTTATTGTGCGTTACTCCAATATTCACTGCCACATCGGGACCCACACCCTCTAAAACAGTTCTCGCTGGGCAGTGCGGGGAGGAAGGTTTATCTGATAAAAATAGCACTTGAGGAATCACCTTGAAATACGACCTAAGTGATGGAGTTATCCTAGACTCTGTATAAGTGGGGCTAGTCGATTTACGTCTAGAGCTCGACTCTTTAGGCCCTTTAATTGTTTTACACGTATATGCGCGCTTAGCCTTAACCTGCCCTGTTAAGTAGGAGGAAAGTTTCTTTTTTACATTATCCGCATTGCCAACCCCAGCAGCGACTACAGGCTTTACCCCTTCTGAGCCAGAGGCAGGAATTGGGCCAAGGCAACTAGAAAGGGAAGGTATAGTATTTGTATTTGTATTTGTAATATTTTGAGGCTGTAATCCCTTGGTATTCTTTTTCCTTTTTTTCGAATCTCTTTTTGTCCCCTTTCGTTTGTCTTCCCTCAAGTGGGGTGACCCTCCTGCATCCGGCCTGAGTGAGACACCAGCTAAATCACCAGCTGAAAATGTGGCAAAGGACTCACCTCGAGTAGTAACCCCCCCGACTGGCACTGATCTCTCACCACCTTTGGCGTCTTCTCCAGAATCAGCAGGCAATTCTCCCTCCTCCGGTGTCTCCTCTGACACCTCAGCTATTGTGCCTGCCTCAACTGCAGGACCTCCAGCGGCCCCACGTCCTCCCGGGAGAAAGAAACGGATCTTACGGCCTCTTCGCAGCTCCAGGGCGGCGCGACTCCAAACCGGCAGGCCAGACCCCGGTAGAATCGAGGACACAGGTGAGCTCCAGCTCCGTCTCTGGCCGAGGCCCTTCTGCCGCGATGCCGAGCACACGCCCACAGCAGCAGGGAGCACCGGCGAAGAGCACACCAAAAGAGACGCCCCTTCCAAACACATGGGGTCAAAACTGTAAAGAGAAACGGCCGAAAATGCCGAAAACACTCTATAGTTGCAAGGCATTCAGGTTTTAGAGATCTACGCGATATTATTGCACACAAGGCATTTGGAGTAAGAGGCTAGCCGTGTTCCACTAATCAGCACGCAGACGGGAACCCAGAAGCAGAGCACCACGGCAGCTCAGCCGGCTGCCGCCATGTTCCCTCCTCAAATAGGAGCTTTTGTTGCCAGTCGGTGGTAGCCAGCTCAAAGAAATTGAATCAATGGTGATGTATGTCAAACTTAGACTGTTGGTTACATTGGGCACTGAAATAGAAAAATAGAACGTGAAGTATCACTCAGAGAACCTTTTACATATTTGTCAGAAATATTTTGTACACCAGACAAATTACAGAAAAACATGTAGAAGTTACCTGTCATTGAGAAGAATTGCCATGATAGATCTCTAATAGGGTGAGATAGTTCCTAATACTTCTGGAACATTGATTTTGTATTCAAAAATTGAGACTTGTACTAAAGAATATAAATTCCCAGAAGAGCAATTGAAATGTTTCCAATGACATCTCTTCAGTTTTGATAACTTATTCATAACCCCCACATGTACGCAACTGTAACTTAGTCTCATTAATTCTAGAAAATATTTCCCAAAATGTATAACTGATTCTGAATTAAGGTACAGATGTAATTTATACATGCCAGACATTTAGCCTGCCTAGCCAAATAGCTCTTAATCAGAAATTATCTAATGTTGTGAAATCAAATGAGTCCATATACATTGTTATTTCATGTATGATGTAATATTTCGATGAGATGGAATTTTTCGAATCAGTGAGTGCAGATTGTTTCTAATGCTCTGGTTATTTTTGGAATGTCTATTCTACTAAATCCCTTTACAGCTTGCAGTTTATGCACTTTATATGGCCTTCTATTTGTTCAAATGAACTTTTAGAATAATGAGTTAATGATTATATCCATTTTAACTAGTTTACATATATTTTCATTTTGGCATCGGAGTGGGAATTATTCGATTTCAGATATTTCAGATCACTTACTCTTAAAATACATTTTGCTGGTCTTTTAAAAAAATTACAACTCTGCCACTATATAGCAGATTAACTGGTATTGATGTTTTTCTCATAAATTGGAATTATATGATTCTTCATTTTTACTGATTTCACAGAAGACAGAATGCAATAGCTCTTTTCATTCAACAGGAAGGGACCAAATACTATAGATAAGTTATTACAAATATATTTAAAATACATAGCTGTATTTAAATAATATTCCCACAGAAATCCTTTGTCTTATGTCATAATTAGAAGAATACATGGTATTTGCAGAAGTACCCCAGGTTTATATTAACACATAAAAATGAAACCAGTAAACTGTGTTTTCATTGAATGTAAATGTGCACTAACCCAATCTTATTTGGATTTAAATTCAAATAACCGCATATTTGGAGATTCAAAGTGCACCCATGACTTTGTGTTCAGCAATTTTACAGCTAAAGAGGTATTCTCGCGAAAAGTATAATAACAAAATCAGTTTAGAACTTTTCTGCTGAGAAAACCAGCTTACCAAAAATAAATCTTTCTATTTCAACACAGTCAGCAGAAATAATAATTTAAAAGTAAAAACTCCAAAATTGGTGAGGGAACCATTTCAATAAAGGGGGTTGCAGATGTGGATTACCTGACTGAGTTCAAATATACTAGCATGGAAGGTGTGTATGCATTTATGTGTTTGAAATTGAACAATATATTCCTACTCTCAGTCATTTGTGGTCATTCACTTAGATCAATAGATTCACCTGTTGAGAAAGCATGAAAATGCACTCCTGACATGATTGTGATCACATTAGTTTCCAGGAAAGAAGCTTGAATAACATATCTTTGTGTATAATTCAATGATGCCAAAAATGTATAAAAACATAGAAGATAGCTTTTAATTGAGCTTTTCCTCACATATCTTCATGTAAAACTTTCAATATTGGAAATAATATTCATGGTTAAACATTATTCTCTTGATTTCTCAAGAAAATCGATTGCTAATGTGCAATAATCAGGCACACTACAGGGACTATTTTAGAATACCTGAGAAATCAGTAACTTTCTAAAACATGCATGAACTTCCCTTTTGAAATGCCGTCAAATAGCTTAAACTAAAAACCTAAGCATTACTTTGCTTAAGAAACTCCAGTTTGGTGTGTCCTGTCAATCTTAGTTGTAGGCCGGGGCCGTAAATTCCGTACTGTTCGCGGAATTTGTGGAATTTGGGTAATTTTGCGTTCCGCGGAGATCACGGAATTGCACAAAATTCTGCGTTCCCCGACATTGCGAATTTTTTTGCTTGTTCCCATTCTCAAAATGCGTGTTCGCGAGATATTTCCCCCCGAGCACGCAAACAGCAATAGCGAACAGCAAAAAAGCATCGCGAACAAGCAATTCAGCATGTTTGCAGAATTTCTGCATGTCCGCAGTGATTTTTTACAGTTTCGCGGAGATTTGCGTAACGCGAGTCCGCGAATTCCGCCCACCCCTAATTAGTTGTACAGAATTTTAACTGTGAATGTTCTTGAGGATAGATTTCAAAAATTGAAAACCTAAAGCAGGAGACACTTAGCACCTATTTTATCTCTTATTTTGAGAAGGTGATATGGCATTGTCTCTGCTTCTTGAAGTTGGATTACCCTCAGCAGTTACAGGTATATAGGCAGCTAACACTGGCATTTAAAAACATTTTAATTTTGTGATTACTATTAATAATGGTACATCTATCAAAATATCCATAGTTTACATAGAAGATGCTCACCTGTGTATTCCGATAATACACTGTCTTTTCCAAGTACACCATTTCCACCCACAGCATAGACTTTGAAGGTGTACAGGTTGCCAGGTATTAAATTTGTGATGGACACATTTTCATATATTGTTGTTACATTTGATTCTGGATTTCCTAAAACTTGCACTAAATAGGAGCTTTTGTTGCCAGTCGGTGGTAGCCAGCTCAAAGAAATTGAATCAATAGTGATGTATGTCAAACTTAGACTGTTGGTTACATTGGGTACTGAAATAGAAAAATAGAACGTGAAGTATCACTCAGAGAACCTTTTACATATTTGTCAGAAATACTTTTTTACACCAGACAAATTACAGAAAAACATGTAGAAGTTACCTGTCATTGGGAAGTATTGCCATGATAGATCTCTAATAGGGTGAGATAGTTCCTAACACTTCTGGCACATTGATTTTGTATTCAAAAATTGAGACTTGTACTAAAGAATATAAATTCCCAGAAGAGCAATAGAAATGTTTCCATTGACATCTCTTCAGTTATGATAACTTATTCATAACCCCCACATGTAAGCAACTGTAACTTAGTCTCATTAATTCTAAAAAATATTTCGCAAAATGTATAACTGATTCTGAATTTAGGTACAGATGTAATTTATACATGCCATACATTTAGCCTGCCTAGCCAAAAAGCTCTTAATCAGAAATTATCTAATGTTGTGAAATCAAATGAGTACATATACATTGTTATTTCATGTATGATGTAATATTTCGATGAGATGGAATTTTTCGAATCAGTGAGTGCAGATTGTTTCTAATGCTCTAATTATTTTTGGAATGTCTATTCTACTAAATCCCTTTACAGCTTGCAGTTTATGCACTTTATATGGCCTTCTATTTGTTCAAATGAACTTTTAGAATAATGAGTTAATGATTATATCCATTTTAACTAGTTTACATATATTTTGATTTTGGCATCGGAGTGGGAATTATTTGATTTCAGATATTTCAGATCACTTACTCTTAAAATACCTTTTGCTGGTCTTTTAAAAAAATTACAACTCTGTCACTATATAGCAGATTAACTGGTATTGATGTTTTTCTCATTAATTGGAATTATATGATTCTTCATTTTTACTGATTTCGCAGAAGACAGAATGCAATAGCTCTTTTCATTCAACAGGAAGGGACAACATACTATAGATAAGTTATTACAAATATATTTAAAATACATAGCTGTATTTAAATATTATTCCCACAGAAATCCTTTGTCTTATGTCATAATTAGAAGAATACATGTTATTTGCAGAAATACCCCAGGTTTATATTAACACATAAAAATGAAACCAGTAAACTGTGTTTTCATTGAATGTAAATGTGCACTAACCCAATCTTATTTGGATTTAAATTCAAATAACCGCATATATGGAGATTCAAAGTGCACCCATGACTTTGTGTTCAGCAATTTTACAGCTAAAGAGGTATTCTCGCGAAAAGTATAATAACAAAATCAGTTTAGAACTTTTCTGCTGAGAAAACCAGCTTACCAAAAATAAATCTTTCTATTTCAACACAGTCAGCAGAAATAATAATTTAAAAGTAGAAACTCCAAAATTGGTGAGGGAACCATTTCAGTAAAGGGGGTTGCAGATGTGGATTACCTGACTGAGTTCAAATATACTAGCATGGAAGGTGTGTATGCATTTATGTGTTTGAAATTGAACAATATATTCCTACTCTCTGTCATTTGTGGTCATTCACTTTGATCAATAGATTAACCTGTTGAGAAAGCATGAAAATGCACTCCTGACATGATTGTGATCCTATTAGTTTCCAGGAAAGAAGCTTGAATAACTTATCTTTGTGTATAATTCAATGATGCCAAAAATGTATAAAAACATAGAAGATAGCTTTTAATTGAGCTTTTCCTCACATATCTTCATGTAAAACTTTCAACATTGGAAATAATATTCGTGGTTAAACATTATTCTCTTGATTTCTCAAGAAAATCGATTGCTAATATGCAATAATTAGGCACACTACAGGGACTATTTTAGAATACCTGAGAAATCAGTAACTTTCTTAAACATGCATGAACTTCCCCTTTGAAATGCCATCAAATAGCTTAAACTAAAAACCTAAGCAGAACTTTGCTTAAGAAACTCCAGTTTGGTGTGTCCTGTCAATCTTAGTTGTAGGCCGGGGCGGTAAATTCCGTACCGTTCGCGGCATTTGTGGAATTTGGGTAATGTTGCGTTCCGCAGAGATCACGGAATTGCACAAAATTCTGCGTTCCCCGACATTGGGAACTTTTTTGCTTGTTCGGGTTCTCAAAATGCGTGTTCACGAGATATTTCCCCCCGAGTGCGCAGATAGCAATTGCGAACAGCAAAAAAGCATAGCGAACAAGCAATTCAGCATGTTTGCAGAATTTCTGCATGTCCGCAGAGATTTTTTACCGTTTCGCTGAGATTTGCGTAACGCGGGTCCGCGAATCCCGCCCACCCCTAATTAGTTGTACAGAATTTTACCTGTGAATGTTCTTGAGGATAGATTTCAAAAATTGAAAACCTAAAGCAGGAGACACTTAGCACCTATTTTATCTCTTATTTTGAGAAGGTGATATGGCATTGTCTCTGCTTCTTGAAGTTGGATTACCCTCAGCAGTTACAGGTATATAGGCAGCTAACACTGGCATTTAAAAACATTTTAATTTTGTGATTACTATTAATAATGGTACATCTATCAAAATATCCATAGTTTACATAGAAGATGCTCACCTGTGTATTCCGATAATACACTGTCTTTTCCAAGTACACCATTTCCACCCACAGCATAGACTTTGAAGGTGTACAGGTTGCCAGGTATTAAATCTGTGATGGACACATTTTCATATATTGTTGTTACATTTGATTCTGGATTTCCTAAAACTTGCACTAAATAGGAGCTTTTGTTGCCAGTCGGTGGTAGCCAGCTCAAAGAAATTGAATCAATAGTGATGTATGTCAAACTTAGACTGTTGGTTACATTGGGTACTGAAATAGAAAAATAGAACGTGAAGTATCATTCAGAGAACCTTTTACATATTTGTCAGAAATACTTTTTTACACCAGAAAAATTACAGAAAAACATGTAGAAGTTACCTGTCATTGGGAAGTATTGCCATGATAGATCTCTAATAGGGTGAGATAGTTCCTAACAATTCTGGCACATTGATTTTTTATTCAAAAATTGAGACTTGTACTAAAGAATATAAATTCTCAGAAGAGCAATAGAAATGTTTCCATTGACATGTCTTCAGTTATGATAACTTATTCATAACCCCCACATGTAAGCAACTGTAACTTAGTCTCATTAATTCTAGAAAATATTTCCCAAAATGTATAACTGATTCTGAGTTTAGGTACAGATGTAATTTATACATGCCAGACATTTAGCCTGCCTATCCAAATAGCTCTTAAACAGAAAGTATCTAATGTTGTGAAATCAAATGAGTATATATACATTGTTATTTCATGTATGATGTAATATTTCGATGAGATGGAATTTTTTGAATCAGTGAGTGCAGATTGTTTCTAATGCTCTAGTTATTTTTGGAATGTCTATTCTACTAAATCCCTTTATAGCTTGCAGTTTATGCACTTTATATGGCCTTCTATGTGTTCAAATGAACTTTTAGAATAATGAGTTAATGATTATATCCATTTTAACAAGTTTACATATATTTTGATTTTGGTATCGGAGTGGGAAATATTTGATTTCAGATATTTCAGATCACTTACTCTGAAAATACCTTTTGCTATTCTTTTAAAAAAATTACAACTCTGTCACTTTATAAATGATTAACTGGTATTGATGTTTTTCTCATAAATTGGAATTATATGATTCTTCATTTTTACTGATTTCGCAGAAGACAGCATGCAATAACTCTTTTTATTCAACAGGAAGGGACAAAATACTATAGATAAGTTATTACGAATATATTTAAAATACATAGCTGTATTTAAATAATATTCCCACAGAAATCCTTTGTCTTATGTCATAATTAGAAGAATACATGGTATTTGCAGAAGTACCCCAGGTTTATATTTACACAAAAAAATGAAGCCAGTAAACTGTTTTTTCATTGAATGTAAATGTGCACTAACCCAATCTTATTTGGATTTAAATTCAAATAACCGCATATATGGAGATTCAAAGTGCACCCATGACTTTGTGTTCAGCAATTTTACAGCTAAAGAGGTATTCTCGCGAAAATTATAATAACAAAATCAGTTTAAAACTTTTCTGCTGAGAAAACCAGCTTACCAAAAATAAATCTTTCTATTTCAACACAGTCAGCAGAAATAATAATTTAAAAGTAAAAACTCCAAAATTGGTGAGGGAACCATTTCAGTAAAGGGGGTTGCAGATGTGGATTACCTGACTGAGTTCAAATATACTAACATGGAAGGTGTGTATGCATTTATGTGTTTGAAATTGAACAATATATTCCTACTCTCAGCCATTTGTGGTCATTCACTTTGATCAATAGATTCACCTGTTGAGAAAGCATGAAAATGCACTCCTGACATGATTGTGATCATATTAGTTTCCAGGAAAGAAGCTTGAATAACTTATCTTTGTGTGTAATTCAATGATGCCAAAAATGTATAAAAACATAGAAGATAGCTTTTAATTGAGCTTTTCCTCACATATCTTCATGTAAAACTTTAAATATTGGAAATAATATTCGTGGTTACACATTAAACTCTTGATTTCTCAAGAAAATCGATTGCTAATGTGCAATATTCAGGCACACTACAGGGACTATTTTAGAATATCTGAGAAATCAGCAACTTTCTAAAACATGCATGAACTTCCCTTTTGAAATGCCATCAAATAGCTTAAACTAAAAACCTAAGCATTACTTTGCTTAAGAAACTCCAGTTTGGTGTGTCCTGTCAATCTTAGTTGTAGGCCGGGGTGGTAAATTCCGTACCGTTCGCGGAATTTGTGTAATTTGTGTAATTTTGCGTTCCGCGGAGATCACGGAATTGCACAAAATTCTGCGTTCCCCGACATTGCGAATTTTTTTGCTTGTTCGCGTTCTCAAAATGCGTGTTCGCGAGATATTTCCCCCCGAGCACGCAAACAGCAATAGCGAACAGCAAAAAAGCATCGCGAACAAGCAATTCAGCATGTTTGCAGAATTTCTGCATGTCCGCAGTGATTTGTTACAGTTTCGCGGAGATTTGCGTAACGCGAGTCCGCGAATTCCGCCCACCCCTAATTAGTTGTACAGAATTTTAACTGTGAATGTTCTTGAGGATAGGTTTCAAAAATTGAAAACCTAAAGCAGGAGACACTTAGCACCTATTTTATCTCTTATTTTGAGAAGGTGATATGGCATTGTCTCTGCTTCTTGAAGTTGGATTACCCTCAGCAGTTACAGGTATATAGGCAGCTAACACTGGTATTTAAAAACATTTTAATTTTGTGATTACTATTAATAATGGTACATCTATCAAAATATCCATAGTTTACATAGAAGATGCTCACCTGTGTATTCCGATAATACACTGTCTTTTCCAAGTACACCATTTCCACCCACAGCATAGACTTTGAAGGTGTACAGGTTGCCAGGTATTAAATTTGTGATGGACATATTTTCATATATTGTTGTTACATTTGATTCTGGATTTCCTAAAACTTGCACTAAATAGGAGCTTTTGTTGCCAGTCGGTGGTAGCCAGCTCAAAGAAATTGAATAAATGGTGATGTATGTCAAACTTAGACTGTTGGTTACATTGGGTACTGAAATAGAAAAATAGAATGTGAATTATCACTCAGAGAACCTTTTACATATTTGTCAGAAATATTTTTTACACCAGCAAATTACAGAAAAACATGTAGAAGTTACCTGTCATTGGGAAGAATTTCCATGATAGATCTCTAATAGGGTGAGATAGTTCCTAACACTTCTGGCACATTGATTTTGTATTCAAAAATTGAGACTTGTACTAAAGAATATAAATTCCCAGAAGAGCAATAGAAATGTTTCCATTGACATCTCTTCAGTTATGATAACTTATTCATAACCCCCACATGTAAGCCACTGTAACTTAGTCTCATTAATTCTAGAAATTATTTCCCCAAATGTATAACTGATTCTGAATTTAGGTACAGATGTAATTTATACATGCCACCAGACATTTAGCCTGCCTAGCCAAATAGCTCTTAATCAGAAATTATCTAATGTTGTGAAATCAAATTAGTCCATATACATTTTTATTTCATGTATGATGTAATATTTCGATGAGATGGAATTTTTCGAATCAGTGAGTGCAGATTGTTTCTAATGCTCTAGTTATTTTTGGAATGTCTATTCTACTAAATCCCTTTACAGCTTGCAGTTTATGCACTTTATATGGCCTTCTTTTTGTTCAAATGAACTTTTAGAATAATGAGTTAATGATTATATCCATTTTAACTAGTTTACATATATTTTGATTTTTGCATCGGAGTGGGAATTATTTGATTTCAGATATTTCAGATCACTTACTCTTAAAATACCTTTTGCTGGTCTTTTAAAAAAATTACAACTCTGTCACTATATAGCAGATTAACTGGTATTGATGTTTTTCTCATAAATTGGAATTATATGATTCTTCATTTTTACTGATTTCGCAGAAGACAGAATGCAATAGCTCTTTTCATTCAACAGGAAGGGACAAAATACTATAGATAAGTTATTACAAATATATTTAAAATACATAGCTGTATTTAAATATTATTCCCACAGAAATCCTTTGTCTTATGTCATAATTAGAAGAATACATGGTATTTGCAGAAGTACCCCAGGTTTATATTAACACATAAAAATGAAACCAGTAAACTGTGTTTTCATTGAATGTAAATGTGCACTAACCCAATCTTATTTGGATTTAAATTCAAATAACCGCATATATGGAGATTCAAAGTGCACCCATGACTTTGTGTTCTGCAATTTTACAGCTAAAGAGGTATTCTCGCGAAAAGTATAATAACAAAATCAGTTTAGAACTTTTCTGCTGAGAAAACCAAAAATAAATCTTTCTATTACAACACAGTCAGCAGAAATAATAATTTAAAAGTAAAAACTCCAAAATTGGTGAGGGAACCATTTCAGTAAAGGGGGTTGCAGATGTGGATTACCTGACTGAGTTCAAATATACTAGCATGGAAGGTGTGTATGCATTTATGTGTTTGAAATTGAACAATATATTCCTACTCTCAGTCATTTGTGGTCATTCACTTAGATCAATAGATTCACCTGTTGAGAAAGCATGAAAATGCACTCCTGACATGATTGTGATCACATTAGTTTCCAGGAAAGAAGCTTGAATAACATATGTTTGTGTATAATTCAATGATGCCAAAAATGTATAAAAACATAGAAGATAGCTTTTAATTGAGCTTTTCCTCACATATCTTCCTGTAAAACTTTCAATATTGGAAATAATAATCGTGGTTAAACATTATTCTCTTGATTTCTCAAGAAAATCGATTGCTAATGTGCAATAATCAGGCACACCACAGGGACTATTTTAGAATACCTGAGAAATCAGTAACTTTCTAAAACATGCATGAACTTCCCTTTTGAAATGCCATCAAATAGCTTAAACTAAAAACTTAAGCAGAACTTTGCTTAAGAAACTCCAGTTTGGTGTGTCCTGTCAATCTTAGTTGTAGGCCGGGGCCGTAAATTCCGTACCGTTCGCGGAATTTGTGGAATTTGGGTAATTTTGAGTTCCGCAGAGATCACGGAATTGCACAAAATTCTGCGTTCCCCGACATTGCGAATTTTTTTGCTTGTTCGCTTTCTCAAAATGCGTGTTCGCGAGATATTTCCCCCCAAGCACGCAAACAGCAATAGCGAACAGCAAAAAAGCATCGCGAACAAGCAATTCAGCATGTTTGAAGAATTTGTGCATGTCCGCAGAGATTTTTTACCGTTTCGCGGAGATTTGCGTAACGCGAGTCCGCGAATTCCACCCACCCCTAATTAGTTGTACAGAATTTTAACTGTGAATGTTCTTGATAGATTTCAAAAATTGAAAACCTAAAGCACGAGACACTTAGCACCTATTTTATCTCTTATTTTGAGAAGGTGATATGGCATTGTCTCTGCTTCTTGAAGTTTGATTACCCTCAGCAGTTACAGGTATATAGGCAGCTAACACTGGCATTTAAAAACATTTTAATTTTTTGTGATTACTATTAATAATGGTACATCTATCAAAATATCCATAGTTTACATAGAAGATGCTCACCTGTGTATTCCGATAATACACTGTCTTTTCCAAGTACACCATTTCCACCCACAGCATAGACTTTGAAGGTGTACAGGTTGCCAGGTATTAAATTTGTGATGGACACATTTTCATATATTGTTGTTACATTTGATTCTGGATTTCCTAAAACTTGCACTAAATAGGAGCTTTTGTTGCCAGTCGGTGGTAGCCAGCTCAAAGAAATTGAATCAATGGTGATGTATGTCAAACTTAGACTGTTGGTTACATTGGGTACTGAAATAGAAAAATAGCACGTGAAGTATCACTCAGAGAACCTTTTACACATTTGTCAGAAATATTTTTTACACCAGCAAATTTCAGAAAAACATGTAGAAGTTACCTGTCATTGGGAAGAATTGCCATGATAGATCTCTAATAGGGTGAGATAGTTCCTAACACTTCTGGCACATTGATTTTGTATTCAAAAATTGAGACTTGTACTAAAGAATATAAATTCCCAGAAGAGCAATAGAAATGTTTCAATTGACATCTCTTCAGTTATGATAACTTATTCATAACCCCCACATGTAAGCAACTGTAACTTAGTCTCATTAATTCTAGAAAATATTTCCCAAAATGTATAACTGATTCTGAATTTAGGTACAGATGTAATTTATTTATGCCAGACATTTAGCCTGCCTAGCCAAATAGCTCTTAATCAGAAATTATCTAATGTTGTGAAATCAAATGAGTCCATATACATTGTTATTTCATGTATGATGTAATATTTCGATGAGATGGAATTTTTCGAATCAGTGAGTGCAGATTGTTTCTAATGCTCTAGTTATTTTTGGAATGTCTATTCTACTAAATCCCTTTACAGCTTGCAGTTTATGCACTTTATATGGCCTTCTATTTGTTCAAATGAACTTTTAGAATAATGAGTTAATGATTATATCCATTTTAACTAGTTTACATATATTTTGATTTTTGCATCGGAGTGGGAATTATTTGATTTCAGATATTTCAGATCACTTACTCTTAAAATACCTTTTGCTGGTCTTTTAAAAAAATTACAACTCTGTCACTATATAGCAGATTAACTGGTATTGATGTTTTTCACATAAATTGGAATTATATGATTCTTCATTTTTACTGATTTCGCAGAAGACAGAATGCAATAGCTCTTTTCATTCAACAGGAAGGGACAAAATACTATGGATAAGTTATTACAAATACATTTAAAATACATAGCTGTATTTAAATATTATTCCCACAGAAATCCTTTGTCTTATGTCATAATTAGAAGAATACGTGGTATTTGCAGAAGTACCCCAGGTTTATATTAACACATAAAAATGAAACCAGTAAACTGTGTTTTCATTGAATGTAAATGTGCACTAACCCAATCTTATTTGGATTTAAATTCAAATAACCGCATATATGGAGATTCAAAGTGCACCCATGACTTTGTGTTCAGCAATTTTAAAGCTAAAGAGGTATTCTCGCGAAAAGTATAATAACAAAATCAGTTTAGAACTTTTCTGCTGAGAAAACCAGCTTACCAAAAATAAAATCTTTCTATTTCAACACAGTCAGCAGAAATAATAATTTAAAAGTAAAAACTCCAAAATTGGTGAGGGAACCATTTCAGTAAAGGGGGTTGCAGATGTGGATTACCTGACTGAGTTCAAATATACTAGCATGGAAGGTGTGTATGCATTTATGTGTTTGAAATTGAACAATATATTCCTACTCTCAGTCATTTGTGGTCATTCACTTAGATCAATAGATTCACCTGTTGAGAAAGCATGAAAATGCACTCCTGACATGATTGTGATCACATTAGTTTCCAGGAAAGAAGCTTGAATAAGATATCTTTGTGTATAATTCAATGATGCCAAAAATGTATAAAAACATAGAAGATAGCTTTTAATTGAGCTTTTCCTCACATATCTTCATGTAAAACGTTTGGAAAGGGGCGACCACTCGGTCCCCCCGAACGCATGGTGGGGTGCCCCGATCCCCTCGGGAAACCATTTTGGGCGGGAGGCGTGTCTCGGCTGGTATGCCCGAAGTGGCGTAGCCGGAGCGCGCCTTTTCCCGCCCAAGAGGGGTTGTCCTAGACACCTACACCGTTGGACACGCCCCGTAGGCGGTTGGAGGAGGGTCCACGCCCCTCCCGAGGAAGAATAAAAGGAGCAACAATCCAAGAAAGCATCCTCTTGTTCCTGTGCTTGGAAGCTGCACCCCCTCGTTGCACGTGTGAGCCCGAGACAGAACAAGGAGCCAATTTTGAGAGCTTGTAATTTTTGTGTTTCTCTTTCAGTGAATCCGAAGCTTTGGATCCAGGACCTCGAATCAAATATCCGTAGACGATGCCTGGCAAGAAGGTCGAAAGAAGGTTGGGACCGAACAAATGCTTCGCATGCTGGTAAAGGACATGGCGAACATGAAGAAGCAGATGGCGGCAATGAATGGCACGGGTAGACCGAAGAAAGTCATCGGACCAGCATTGCCGGGAGTAGTCCCTGCCGGGAGAGGTAAAAGGGCCAGGAATAGGGCGGCAGGAGGGGAGGCCCCGGTGCCCGAGTCCCCTCCAGCAAGCCCGGTCGGTCCGGTGGAGGCCCCAGTTCCGATCCCGAACGCGGGACAGCCGATCCCTGTAGTAGTTACACCCGTTAGCGAGGGGGATATGCCCCCCGAACTGGCCGCCCAGTTGGCGACATGGTTGGGCAAGAACAACGAGAGTGGTGGGGCACCAGGAGACACGGCCGAAGAGGCCAGGTTAATAATGAAGCAGTTGCGGCAATCGAGAGATGCTGCGAAGGTACCTTGTCCTCTTGTTTCCCCGCAGGTTCCCTCGGGAAGGCCAGCGGCAAGCGTTGGAGCGGCAGCAACAACAGATACAGCTACCGGTTCGGGTAAGCAGCCGTTGCCAATGGCGGGGGTGGGGTCGTTACCCTCAAGGAGGGAAAGGGTGGTGCAGCATATTCCGATGGATGTGAAAGAAAGGATCTGGTCTGATAAATATGTGAATATGTTTTCTCTGTTGACCGATCACTATGAGATAGAGCACGTTAAAAATCAGAAGGAGTTGTTACATCCGAGTGTATGGCGTGCTAAAATGGCGGGTTTCAGAGTAGATGAAACGATCGCGAATTGGGCCAGGGCCTTTGGAATGTTCACTGCAATCATGGGGGAACGTAGGCCTGAACTGTTGGCGGAATTAGCCTGTTATCAAACACGTATTATGGAATTTTATGAATCGTACGAAGGCAATCAATGGATGAGTTATGATAACAAATTTCGTAAAGCCAAGGAGCACGACTCATCCCTAACGTGGGATTGTTTCGACTCCATTTCATGGCAGAAGCAAGGTATGATGAACTCGGCGAAGTCGTCTTCTCTTGGCGGGAATGGGACAGAGCCTTCCCGCCATTATTCGGCGGCGCCCTTTCGGGCAGGCGCCAACGGGGATCAGCACACAAAGAATAATGGAACCTCAGGTAAAAAAGGGGTTTGTTGGAGCTTTAACAGAGGCAAGAGCACTAGGCCACAAGGGACATGCAAGTTCAGGCATGAGTGTGCAGGGTGTGGGCAGTCTTCACACCCCGAGAGTTTGTGCAGAGCCAAGAATGGTGAGACAGGAGGTAGAGGAGGAGCCAAACAGGTCTAACATCGACCGAGGGGCACCGTTACCTACTCCCGTTGACATCATGGCAATGATCCCTTGGCTGAACGAATACCCTGATCATGTCTCCGCTGGGGTGTTGCGAGATGGTTTCTTGTATGGTTTCCGCATCCCGGCGGGGGATTTTCAGGGGGAAGCACAGTGTAAAAATCAACTATCTGTTCAACAAAATACGGTGGTGGTACAGGCAAAAATTGCGAAAGAGGTGACCCGAGGTCGGGTTGCGGGACCGTATGCGAATCCGCCTGTTGTTAACTTTGTTTGTTCACCGTTGGGAGTAGTCCCCAAGAAGGACCCGGGTGAGTTTCGATTAATCCATAATTTATCCCCTCCTAGGGGTCTTTCGGTGAACGATGCGATTGACCCGGGAGTTTGTTCGGTGCGGTACGCATCCTTTGATGAGGCCGTCGCCATGTTGAATCGCCTGGGGCCCGGAGCGCTGATGGCTATATCAGATATCGAGTCAGCGTTCCGGTTGCTCCCGGTGCACCCACAAGATCAGCGTCTCTTAGGTTTTGTGTTTCAAGGGCGCTACTACATGGATAAATGTATGCCGATGGGTTGCTCCATCTCCTGTGCGTATTTTGAGAAGTTCAGTACTTTTTTGCAATGGGCGTTCACCAGAGCCACGGGCTTCGCTCAGGTTATGCATTACCTTGATGATTTTCTGTTTCTGGGGGCAGCCGGGGGCACGGAATGTGAACAGGCTTTGAATGAATTTTGTAATCTCATGGAAAATTTCGGTGTGCCATTGGCTCCAGGCAAGACGGTGGGGCCATCTACTTCACTCGAGTTTCTGGGAATTGAGCTCGATTCAGTGGAGGGGTGCTTCCGTTTACCCATGGAGAAGGTAATGAAATTTAAGGCCTCTCTTGGAATATGCCTTGGTGAGAGGAAAGTAACTCTCCATCAGTTGCAACAAACTGTGGGTCAGCTTAACTTCGCCCTTAGAGTAATACCGATGGCTCGCCCCTTTTCCCGCTCTATCGCACAAGCCATGGTGGGCCTCAAGGAAGGGCACCACCGCACACGACTGTCAGCAGAGGTTCGCCAGGATATGCGCATATGGCTGGCATTTCTGGCGGATTTCAACGGTTGTGTCGTGTGGAACAAACCATCAGCTTCCTCTGAGGAGCTGGGGTTGTGGACCGACTCGGCAGGAAGTGTGGGCTTTGGCGCCATCTTTGGTAATCGATGGTCGGCGCAAACATGGCCAGCGTGGTGGCACGATAGTCGGCTCACAGGTAACATTGGGTTTCTTGAGCTGTTCCCCATTCTGGTAGCCTTGAAAACATGGCCAGAGGGGTTTCGGGATCACGCTGTAGTGTTCTGTGCTGATAATATGACTGTTGTGGAATGTATCAATAATCAGGCAGCACGCTGCAAGTGTATTTTGAGATTACTGAAGGAAATTGTCCTGCTATGTATGAGATTAAACGTCCACTTTAGGGCAAGACACGTGCCGGGGGTACTGAACCAGGCAGCTGATGCACTCTCTCGTTCCCATATGCAGGCCTTCCGGGGTTTTCTGCCCTCAGCGGACTTGGTGGCGGCACCATTTCCCGAAGCTCTCTGGTCTCTCGGTGCCCCGGATTACAAAACCTCGTGGGAGAGAGTCTAGCGCCCAGGACAAGGAAGGCATATGAAGGAGCGTTCCGTTCCTATTGGTCATTTTTGGGTCCAGCTAGGGGCGAGCATTGGGGGCAGGAGGAGTATGTCCTGAAATTTCTGGTAGCACTACATCAGGCAGGCCGATCATTGGCAACAGCCAATAGGCAAAGGGCCGCCATTGCCTTTATGGCACAGGCACATGGCATCCAGGACGCCACATCGTCCTTTCTCGTAAAGAAGGCACTGCGTGGGTGGCAACGCCTTGAGGGCCGTAGGGAGGATGAGAGGCACCCGATAGATCTAGCGAGGTTGTCCATGTTAATGTCCGTACTCCCTGCAACTTGTTCATCTCAAACGGAGACAGTGCTGTTCCGGCCCGCTTTTGCATTAGCATTCCATGGGGCTATGCGGGTAAGCGAGCTGGTAGCGAGGAATAAGCAGGATACGGGGGGAGGTCTGTGTCGAGAACACATTCAGATAAGGGGTGACACAATGGTGGTCACAATAGCCAAGTCCAAGACCGATCAGGGAGCCATCGGGGACAGTGAGGTAATCCAGCGGATCCCGGGGTCTCACATGTGCCCGGTAAAATGCGTGGAGGCGTATTTAGCGCAGAGGGCGGCATCATGGGGGGGGAGCTTGCTGAGACACACCGACGCCACCCCACTGACTAGATTTCAGTTCCAACGGGTGTTAACAATGGCAATCGCGGCAGCGGGCTTGAACCCGAGCGATTTCGGGACCCATTCCTTCCGGATAGGGGCTGCTACAGAGGCTACAGCCAGGGGTCTGAGTGTTGAAAAAGTGAAACAGTTGGGGCGTTGGTCCTCGAATTGTTATAAGAGGTATGTGCGGTTGCACATGTTGTGAAGCTAATGTCATGCACTCACGCTTCTTGTTTTCTGTTTGGTTTACAGTTTCGCGAGCAGGCTTTGCGGGGCGGACTGTGCAGTTGACCCGACACCTGGGGACCAGCGGTCAAAGATCACCGGCTGAGGGAAGAGTAGTGTGGGTCGTTGGCCACTCATACGTGAGGCGCGCCGCGGACGTATTCAAAGCAGGTGACATGATTCACGTGGCTGGGGAATACGGGTACAGGGTGACCTTCCACGGAAGGGGCGGGCTCTGTATTGACCAGTTTCAAGGTTTTATGGAGGGACTGTTAGGGCGGACAAGGTCACCGCCGTCTGTAATCATAGTGCATCTTGGGGGCAATGATTTGGTGACCATTGGTCGACGAGTACTTCTCGAGTCAATCTTATCCTCAGTAAGTTGGTTGGCGAGAAGGGTTCCGGGGTGCACGATTGCATGGTCACACATGATTCCTCGGGTGGTGTGGCGGGGGGCCCTCTCTGTGTCAGCCTTGAATCAATCAGTAAAAAAGGTTAATAACAAACTGGGTAGGTTGTTTCGTACAGGAAATTTGCATTGTGTTCCGCATGGATGTATCCGGGGGGACCATATGTATCTGGAAGACGGGGTCCATTTGTCCCGGGAGGGAAATGTCTTACTCATAGGTGACTTCATAGCTTGGTTAATAAGTTTGTGTAGCCATGACCTTTAGTAGGAGTTTTTGGGGGGTCCGGATAGCCGGTCAACTATCCGGCCTGTGGCGGTAAGGTCATGATCGGTGAGCAGTAATTGGAAGATCCCTAGAGGTGGGGCGCCACCCATTATGGATGGGAGCGCCCGGGGGGAGGCGGCCATTGGCCCCTCACACGGGGAGGCGGTACCCTCTAAGGATGGGGCCGCCGAAAGGGAAGGCGGTCAAGGCCCCTCCCTGGGGAGGAGGGGCTACAGGCCCCTCCTGGGAATTTCCCGGGGCCAGGACATCCGCGACGGCGGATTTGGTAAGCAGTGTGGGGTGGGAGGGGGGTCTACGCTACCTTCTAGACACCTCACACGAGTCCTCGGACGACCACCAAGATGGCGTCGAGTAAATATGGGGCCCCCGTTAAGACAAGGGAAATTGGAAGTTGGCACAGAGGTACAGTCCTCTGTGCGCCCGCCCCTCACAAGTAAGGGGGGGAGTTCTGGTTTAGGGATCTGACACCGGTTAAGACCTTGCCGTTGGCCCGTAATGTTAGCATGTACAATTTGAATTTTGAGAAATGCATTTACAGGATGTTTTAGAAATCGGCTAGGAGAACCTTTGTATTAGAGATATGTTAAGGTTAGTAAATAAACATCGAATGTGTAAATGAAATTGTACATGATATGAAACTGTTATTTTAATGTTTTAATTTTGTTTCATATTTTAATAAATACGGCCGGGAGGGTAACTCCCTCCCGCCTTCCAAAAGCTCAAGAACTGTTTCCGTCTTCCCATTCTTGGGGATTGTGTTGGGAGGGGGTGATGGGTATCCCGGCCATATGGAAAGGGGCGACCACTCGGTCCCCCCGAACGTATGGTGAAGTGCCCCGATCCCCCCGGGAAACCATTTTGGGCGGGAGGCGTGTCTCGGCTGGTATGCCCGAAGTGGCGTAGCCGGGGCGCGCCTTTTCCCGCCCAAGAGGGGTTGTCCTAGACACCTACACCATTGGACACGCCCCGTAGGCGGTTGGAGGAGGGTCCACGCCCCTCCCGAGGAAGAATAAAAGGAGCAACAATCCAAGAAAGCATCCTCTTGTTCCTGTGCTTGGAAGCTGCACCACCTCGTTGCACGTGTGAGTCCGAGACGGAACAAGGAGCCAATTTTGACCCACCCACCAGCCCCTGCTGGCAGCGAATTGTATTGCAATAAAGTTGATTAACGAGGATATTATCTGTTTTCAGGTTGTTTCAAATAAAGTTGGATTGTTTTTTTTGATGTAACAATAAAATGGTTATTCTGTTTAGACGAAATATTGTAGCTGAATTGAAAGAGCAGTAATGGCATAGTTAGAAGTTGATGCAAAAATGGCCATTATAACTGTTTATTCCGTCCTCATTAGGTTAAAAACTGTCGTATTTATTTTTGGTCGGGCGGTAAGGTCATGATCGGTGAGCAGTAATTGGAAGATCCCTAGAGGTGGGGCTCCACCCATTATGGATGGGAGCGCCCGGGGGGAGGCGGCCATTGGCCCCTCACACGGGGAGGCGGTACCCTCTAAGGATGGGGCCGCCGAAAGGGAAGGCGGTCAAGGCTCCTCCCTGGGGAGGAGGGGCTACGGGCCCCTCCTGGGAATTTCCCGGGGCCAGGACATCCGCGACGGCGGATGTGGTAAGCAGTGTGGGGTGGGAGGGGGGTCTACGCTACCTTCTAGACACCTCACACGAGTCCTCGAACGACCACCAAGATCGCGTCGAGTAAATATGGGGCCCCCGTTAAGACAAAGGAAATTGGAAGTTGGCACAGAGGTACAGTCCTCTGTGCGCCAGCCCCTCACAAGTAAGGGGGGGAGTTCTGGTTTAGGGATCTGACACCCGTTACGACCTTGCCGTTGGCCCGTAATGTTAGGATGTACAATTTGAATTTTGAGAAATGCATTTACAGGATGTTTTAGAAATCGGCTAGGAGAACCTTTGTATTAGAGATATGTTAAGGTTAGCCAATAAACATCGAATGTGTAAATGAAATTGTACATGATATGAAACTGTTATTTTAATGTTTTAATTTTGTTTCATATTTTAATAAATACGGCCGGGAGGGTAACTCCCTCCCGCCTTCCAAAAGCTCAAGAACTGTTTCCGTCTTCCCATTCTTGGGGATTGTGTTGGGAGGGGGTGATGGGTATCCCGGCCATATGGAAAGGGGCGACCACTCGGTCCCCCCGAACGTATGGTGAAGTGCCCCGATCCCCCCGGGAAACCATTTTGGGCGGGAGGCGTGTCTCGGCAGGTATGCCCGAAGTGGCGTAGCCGGGGCGCGCCTTTTCCCGCCCAAGAGGGGTTGTCCTAGACACCTACACCATTGGACACGCCCCGTAGGCGGTTGGAGGAGGGTCCACGCCCCTCCCGAGGAAGAATAAAAGGAGCAACAATCCAAGAAAGCATCCTCTTGTTCCTGTGCTTGGAAGCTGCACCACCTTGTTGCACGTGTGAGCCCGAGACGGAACAAGGAGCCAATTTTGACCCACCCACCAGCCCCTGATGGCAGCGATTTGTATTGCAATAAAGTTGATTAACGAGGATATTATCTGTTTTCAGGTTGTTTCAAATAAAGTTGGATTGTTTTTTTTGATGTGACAATAAAATGGTTATTCTGTTTAGACGAAATATTGTAGCTGAATTGAAAGAGCAGTAATGGCATAGTTAGAAGTTGATGCAAAAATGTCCATTATAACTGTTTATTCCGTCCTCATTAGGTTAAAAACTGTCGTATTTATTTTTGGTCGGGCGGTAAGGTCATGATCGGTGAGCAGTAATTGGAAGATCCCTAGAGGTGGGGCTCCACCCATTATGGATGGGAGCGCCCGGGGGGAGGCGGCCATTGGCCCCTCACACGGGGAGGCGGTACCCTCTAAGGATGGGGCCGCCGAAAGGGAAGGCGGTCAAGGCTCCTCCCTGGGGAGGAGGGGCTACGGGCCCCTCCTGGGAATTTCCCGGGGCCAGGACATCCGCGACGGCGGATGTGGTAAGCAGTGTGGGGTGGGAGGGGGGTCTACGCTACCTTCTAGACACCTCACACGAGTCCTCGGACGACCACCAAGATGGCGTCGAGTAAATATGGGGCCCCCGTTAAGACAAGGGAAATTGGAAGTTGGCACAGAGGTACAGTCCTCTGTGCGCCCGCCCCTCACAAGTAAGGGGGGGAGTTCTGGTTTAGGGATCTGACACCGGTTACGACCTTGCCGTTGGCCCGTAATGTTAGGATGTACAATTTGAATTTTGAGAAATGCATTTACAGGATGTTTTAGAAATCGGCTAGGAGAACCTTTGTATTAGAGATATGTTAAGGTTAGCCAATAAACATCGAATGTGTAAATGAAATTGTACATGATATGAAACTGTTATTTTAATGTTTTAATTTTGTTTCATATTTTAATAAATACGGCCGGGAGGGTAACTCCCTCCCGCCTTCCAAAAGCTCAAGAACTGTTTCTTGGGGATTGTGTTGGGAGGGGGTGACGGGTATCCCGGCCATACAATATTGGAAATAATATTCGTGGTTAAACATTATTCTCTTGATTTCTCAAGAAAATCGATTGCTAATGTGCAATAATCAGGCACACCACAGGGACTATTTTAGAATACCTGAGAAATCAATAACTTTCTAAAACATGCATGAACTTCCCTTTTGAAATGCCATGAAATAGCTTAAACTAAAAACCTAAGCAGAACTTTGCTTAAGAAACTCCAGTTTGGTGTGTCCTGTCAATCTTAGTTGTAGGCCGGGGCCGTAAATTCCGTACCGTTCGCGGAATTTGTGGAATTTGGGTAATTTTGAGTTCCGCAGAGATCACGGAATTGCACAAAATTCTGCGTTCCCCGACATTGTGAATTTTTTTGCTTGTTCGCTTTCTCAAAATGCGTGTTCGCAAGATATTTCCCCCGAGCACGCAAACAGCAATAGCGAACAGCAAAAAAGCATCGCGAACAAGCAATTCAGCATGTTTGCAGAATTTCTGCATGTCCGCAGAGATTTTTTACCGTTTCGCAGAGATTTGCGTAACGCGAGTCCGCGAATTCCGCCCACCCCTAATTAGTTGTACAGAATTTTAACTGTGAATGTTCTTTATAGATTTCAAAAATTGAAAACCTAAAGCAGGAGACACTTAGCACCTATTTTATCTCTTATTTTGAGAAGGTGATATGGCATTGTCTCTGCTTCTTGAAGTTGGATTACCCTCAGCAGTTACAGGTATATAGGCAGCTAACACTGGCATTTAAAAATTTTTAATTTTGTGATTACTATTAATAATGGTACATCTATCAATATATCCATAGTTTACATAGAAGATCCTCACCTGTGTATTCCGATAATACACTGTCTTTTCCATGTACACCATTTCCACCCACAGCATAGACTTTGAAGGTGTACAGGTTGCCAGGTATTAAATTTGTGATGGACACATTTTCATATATTGTTGTTACATTTGATTCTGGATTTCCTAAAACTTGCACTAAATAGGAGCTTTTGTTGCCAGTCGGTGGAAGCCAGCTCAAAGAAATTGAATCAATGGTAATGTATGTCAAACTTAGACTGTTGGTTACATTGGGTACTGAAATAGAAAAATAGAACGTGAAATATCACTCAGAGAACCTTTTACATATTTGTCAGAAATATTTTTTACACCAGACAAATTACAGAAAAACATGTAGAAGTTACCTGTCATTGGGAAGTATTGCCATGATAGATCTCTAATAGGGTGAGATAGTTCCTAACACTTCTGGCACATTGATTTTGTATTCAAAAATTGAGACTTGAACTAAAGAATATAAATTCTCAGAAGAGCAATAGAAATGTTTCCATTGGCATGTCTTCAGTTATGATAACTTATTCATAACCCCCACATGTAAGCAACTGTAACTTAGTCTCATTAATTCTAGAAAATATTTCCCAAAATGTATAACTGATTCTGAGTTTAGGTACAGATGTAATTTATACATGCCAGACATTTAGCCTGCCTAGCCAAATAGCTCTTAATCAGAAATTATCTAATGTTGTGAAATCAAATGAGTACATATACATTGTTATTTCATGTATGATGTAATATTTCGATGAGATGGAATTTTTCGAATCAGTGAGTGCAGATTGTTTCTAATGCTCTAGTTATTTTTGGAATGTCTATTCTACTAAATCCCTTTATAGCTTGCAGTTTATGCACTTTATATGGCCTTCTATTTGTTCAAATTAACTTTTAGAATAATGAGTTAATGATTATATCCATTTTAACTAGTTTACATATATTTTGATTTTGGTATCGTAGTGGGAATTATTTGATTTCAGATATTTCAGATCACTTACTCTGAAAATACCTTTTGCTAGTCTTTTAAAAAAATTACAACTCTGTCACTTTATAGCAGATTAACTGGTATTGATGTTTATCTCATAAATTGGAATTATATGATTCTTCATTTTTACTGATTTCGCAGAAGACAGCATGCAATAACTATTTTATTCAACAGGAAGGGACAAAATACTATAGATAAGTTATTACGAATATATTTAAAATACATAGCTGTATTTAAATAATATTCCCACAGAAATGCTTTGTCTTATGTCATAATTAGAAGAATACATGGTATTTGCAGAAGTACCCCAGGTTTATATTTACACAAAAAAATGAAGCCAGTAAACTGTTTTTTCATTGAATGTAAATGTGCACTAACCCAATCTTATTTGGATTTAAATTCAAATAAACGCATATATGGAGATTCAAAGTGCACCCATGACTTTGTCTTCAGCAATTTTACAGCTAAAGATGTACTCTCGCGAAAAGTATAATAACAAAATCAGTTTAGAACTTTTCTGCTGAGAAAATCAGCTTACCAAAAATAAATCTTTCTATTTCAACACAGTCAGCAGAAATAATAATTTAAAAGTAAAAACTCCAAAATTGGTGAGGGAACCATTTCAGTAAAGGGGGTTGCAGATGTGGATTACCTGACTGAGTTCAAATATACTAACATGGAAGGTGTGTATGCATTTATGTGTTTGAAATTGAACAATATATTCCTACTCTCAGTCATTTGTGGTCATTCACTTTGATCAATAGATTCACCTGTTGAGAAAGCATGAAAATGCACTCCTGACATGATTGTGATCATATTAGTTTCCAGGAAAGAAGCTTGAATAACTTATCTTTGTGTATAATTCAATGATGCCAAAAATGTATAAAAACATAGAAGATAGCTTTTAATTGAGCTTTTCCTCACATATCTTCATGTAAAACTTTCAATATTGGAAATAATATTCGTGGTTAAACATTATTCTCTTGATTTCTCAAGAAAATCGATTGCTCATGTGCAATAATTAGGCACACTACAGGGACTATTTTAGAATACCTGAGAAATCAGTAACTTTCTAAAACATGCATGAACTTCCCTTTTGAAATGCCATCAAATAGCTTGAACTAAAAACCTAAGCATTACTTTGCTTAAGAAACTCCAGTTTGGTGTGTCCTGTCAATCTTAGTTGTAGGCCGGGGCAGTAAATTCTGTACCGTTCACGGAATTTGTGTAATTTGGGTAATTTTGCGTTCCGCGGAGATCACGGAATTGCACAAAATTCTGCGTTCCCCGACATTGCGAATTTTTTTGCTTGTTCGCGTTCTCAAAATGCGTGTTTGCGAGATATTTCCCCCCGAGCACGCAAACAGCAATAGCGAACAGCAAAAAAGCATCGCGAACAAGCAATTCAGCATGTTTGCAGAATTTCTGCATGTCCGCAGTGATTTTTTACAGTTTCGCGGAGATTTGCGTAACGCGAGACCGCGAATTCCGCCCACCCCTAATTAGTTGTACAGAATTCTAACTGTGAATGTTCTTGAGGATAGATTTCAAAAATTGAAAACCTAAAGCAGGAGACACTTAGCTCCTATTTTATCTCCTATTTTGAGAAGTTGATATGGCATTGTCTCTGCTTCTTGAAGTTGGATTACCCTCAGCAGTTACAGGTATATAGGCATCTAACACTGGCATTTAAAAACATTTTCATTTTGTGATTACTATTAATAATGGTACATCTATCAAAATATCCATAGTTTACATAGAAGATGCTCACCTGTGTATTCCGATAATACACTGTCTTTTCCAAGTACACCATTTCCACCCACAGCATAGACTTTGAAGGTGTACAGGTTGCCAGGTATTAAATTTGTGATGGACACATTTTCATATATTGTTGTTACATTTGATTCTGGATTTCCTAAAACTTGCACTAAATAGGAGCTTTTGTT
This sequence comes from Lissotriton vulgaris, assembly GCF_964263255.1. Lineage (NCBI taxonomy): Eukaryota > Metazoa > Chordata > Amphibia > Caudata > Salamandridae > Lissotriton > Lissotriton vulgaris. Next base: position 1,087,913,142 of record NC_141699.1, on the reverse strand, counting down.
GCCAGTCGGTGGTAGCCAGCTCAAAGAAATTGAATCAATGGTGATGTATGTCAAACTTAGACTGTTGGTTACATTGGGTACTGAAATAGAAAAATAGAATGTGAATTATCACTCAGAGAACCTTTTACATATTTGTCAGAAATATTTTTTACACCAGCAAATTACAGAAAAACATGTAGAAGTTACCTGTCATTTGGAAGAATTGCCATGATAGATCTCTAATAGGGTGAGATAGTTCCTAACACTTCTGGCACATTGATTTTGTATTCAAAAATTGAGACTTGTACTAAAGAATATAAATTCCCAGAAGAGCAATAGAAATGTTTCCATTGACATCTCTTCAGTTATGATAACTTATTCATAACCCCCACATGTAAGCCACTGTAACTTATTCTCATTAATTCTAGAAAATATTTCCCAAAATGTATAACTGATTCTGAATTTAGGTACAGATGTAATTTATACATGCCAGACATTTAGCCTGCTTAGCCAAATAGCTCTTAATCAGAAATTATCTAATGTTGTGAAATCAAATGAGTCCATATACATTGTTATTTCATGTATGATGTAATATTTCGATGAGATGGAATTTTTCGAATCAGTGAGTGCAGATTGTTTCTAATGCTCTAGTTATTTTTGGAATGTCTATTCTACTAAATCCCTTTACAGCTTGCAGTTTATGCACTTTATATGGCCTTCTATTTGTTCAAATGAACTTTTAGAATAATGAGTTAATGATTATATCCATTTTAACTAGTTTACATATATTTTGATTTTGGCATCGGAGTGGGAATTATTTGATTTCAGATATTTCATATCACTTACTCTTAAAATACCTTTTGCTGGTCTTTTAAAAAAATTACAACTCTGTTACTATATAGCAGATTAACTGGTATTAATGTTTTTCTCATAAATTGGAATTATATGATTCTTTATTTTTACTGATTTCGCAGAAGACAGAATGCAATAGTTATTTTCATTCAACAGGAAGGGACAAAATACTATAGATAAGTTATTACAAATATATTTAAAATACACAGATGTATTTAAATATTATTCCCACAGAAATCCTTTGTCTTATGTCATAATTAGAAGAATACATGGTATTTGCAGAAGTACCACAGGTTTATATTAACACATAAAAATGAAACCAGTAAACTGTGTTTTCTTTGAATGTAAATGTGCACTAACCCAATCTTTTTTGGATTTAAATTCAAATAACCGCATATATGGAGATTCAAAGTGCACCCATGACTTTGTGTTCAGCAATTTTACAGCTAAAGAGGTATTCTCGCGAAAAGTATAATAACAAAATCAGTTTAGAACTTTTCTGCTGAGAAAACCAGCTTACCAAAAATAAATCTTTCTATTTCAACACAGTCAGCAGAAATAATAATTTAAAAGTAAAAACTCCAAAATTGGTGAGGGAACCATTTCAGTAAAGGGGGTTGCAGATGTGGATTACCTGACTGAGTTCAAATATACTAGCATGGAAGGTGTGTATGCATTTATGTGTTTGAAATTGAACAATATATTCCTATTCTCAGTCATTTGTGGTCATTCACTTAGATCAATAGATTCACCTGTTGAGAAAGCATGAAAATGCACTCCTGACATGATTGTGATCACATTAGTTTCCAGAAAAGAAGCTTGAATAACATATCTTTGTGTATAATTCAATGATGCCAAAAATGTATAAAAACATAGAAGATAGCTTTTAATTGAGCTTTTCCTCACATATCTTCATGTAAAACTTTCAATATTGGAAATAATATTCGTGGTTAAACATTATTCTCTTGATTTCTCAAGAAAATCGATTGCTAATGTGCAATAATCAGGCACACTACAGGGACTATTTTAGAATACTGAGAAATCAGTAACTTTCTAAAACATGCATGAACTTCCCTTTTGAAATGCCATCAAATAACTTAAACTAAAAACCTAAGCATTACTTTGCTTAAGAAACTCCAGTTTGGTGTGTCCTGTCAATCTTAGTTGTAGGCCGGGGCGGTAAATTCCGTACCGTTCGCGGAATTTGTGGAATTTGGGTAATTTTGCGTTCCGCGGAGATCACGGAATTGCACAAAATTCTGCGTTCCCTGACATTGCGAATTTTTTTGCTTGTTCGCGTTCTCAAAATGCGTGTTTGCGAGATATTTCCCCCCGAGCACGCAAACAGCAATAGCGAACAGCAAAAAAGCATCGCGAACAAGCAATTCAGCATGTTTGCAGAATTTCTGCATGTCCGCAGTGATTTTTTACAGTTTCGCGGAGATTTGCGTAACGCGAGTCCGCGAATTCCGCCCACCCCTAATTAGTTGTACAGAATTTTAACTGTGAATGTTCTTGAGGATAGATTTCAAAAATTGAAAACCTAAAGCAGGAGACACTTAGCACCTATTTAATCTCTTATTTTGAGAAGGTGATATGGCATTGTCTCTGCTTCTTGAAGTTGGATTACCCTCAGCAGTTACAGGTATATAGGCAGCTAACACTGGCATTTAAAAACATTTTCATTTTGTGATTACTATTAATAATGGTACATCTATCAAAATATCCATAGTTTACATAGAAGATGCTCACCTGTGTATTCCGATAATACACTGTCTTTTCCAAGTACACCATTTCCACCCACAGCATAGACTTTGAAGGTGTACAGGTTGCCAGGTATTAAATTTGTGATGGACACATTTTCATATATTGTTGTTACATTTGATTCTGGATTTCCTAAAACTTGCACTAAATAGGAGCTTTTGTTGCCAGTTGGTGGTAGCCAGCTCAAAGAAATTGAATCAATGGTGATGTATGTCAAACTTAGACTGTTGGTTACATTGGGTACTGGAATAGAAAAATAGAACGTGAAGTATCACTCAGAGAACCTTTTACATATTTGTCAGAAATATTTTTTACACCAGCAAATTACAGAAAAACATGTAGAAGTTACCTGTCATTGGGAATAATTGCCATGATAGATCTCTAATAGGGTGAGATAGTTCCTAACACTTCTGGCACATTGATTTTGTATTCAAAAATTGAGACTTGTACTAAAGAATATAAATTCCCAGAAGAGCAATAGAAATGTTTCAATTGACATCTCTTCAGTTATGATAACTTATTCATAACCCCCACATGTAAGCAACTGTAACTTAGTCTCATTAATTCTAGAAAATATTTCCCAAAATGTATAACTGATTCTGAATTTAGGTACAGATGTAATTTATACATGCCAGACATTTAGCCTGCCTAGCCAAATAGCTCTTAATCAGAAATGATCTAATGTTGTGAAATCAAATGAGTCCGTATACATTGTTATTTCATGTATGATGTAATATTTCGATGAGATGGAATTTTTCGAATCAGTGAGTGCAGATTGTTTCTAATGCTCTAGTTATTTTTGGAATGTCTATTCTACTAAATCCCTTTACAGCTTGCAGTTTATGCACTTTATATGGCCTTCTATTTGTTCAAATGAACTTTTAGAATAATGAGTTAATGATTATATCCATTTTAACTAGTTTACATATATTTTGAGTTTTTGCATCGGAGTGGGAATTATTTGATTTCAGATATTTCAGATCACTTACTCTTAAAATACCTTTTGCTGGTCTTTTAAAAAAAATTACAACTCTGTCACTATATAGCAGATTAACTGGTATTGATGTTTTTCTCATAAATTGGAATTATATGATTCTTCATTTTTACTGATTTCGCAGAAGACAGAATGCAATAGCTCTTTTCATTCAACAGGAAGGGACAAAATACTATAGATAAGTTATTACAAATATATTTAAAATTCATAGCTGTATTTAAATATTATTCCCACAGAAATCCTTTGTCTTATGTCATAATTAGAAGAATACATGGTATTTGCAGAAGTACCCCAGGTTTATATTAACACATAAAAATGAAACCAGTAAACTGTGTTTTCATTGAATGTAAATGTGCACTAACCCAATCTTATTTGGATTTAAATTCAAATAACCGCATATATGGAAAGGGGCGACCGCTCGGTCCCCCCGAACGTATGGTGGAGTACCCTGATCCCCCCAGGAAGCCATTTTTGGGCGGGAGGCGAGTCTCGGCTGGTATGCCCGAAGCGGCGTAGCCGGGGGCGTGCCTTTTTCCCGCCCAAGGAGGGGTTGTCCTAGACACCTACACCGTTGGCCACGCCCTGGAGGCGGATTGGAGGAGGGTCCACGCCCGCCCGAGGGAGGATAAGAGGAGCGACGATCCAAGGAAGCATCCTCTTGTTCTTGTGCTCAGAAGCTGCACCTCCCCGTTGCACGTGAGCTCGAGACAGAACAAGGAGCCAATTTTGAGAATTTGTAATTCTTGTTTTTTCTCTTCTAGCGCTTCGAACTCTGGTTCCAGGATCTTTCGGTCGAATATCGTAAGAGAATGCCGGGCAAAAAGGTCGGAAAGAAGGTTAGCACCGACCAAATGCTCCGTATGCTGGTGAAGGACATGGCGGACATGAAGAAGCAGATGGCGGCCATGAACGGTACGGGCCGGCCTAAGAAAGTCATCGGACCAGCATTGCCGGGGGTAGTCCCTGCCGGGAGAGGTAAAAGGGCCAGGAACAGGGCGGCAGGGGGTGAGGCTCCGGTTCCCGAGTCACCTCCGGCGAGCCCGGTCAGGCCAGTAGAGGCCCCAGTTCCGATTCCGGATGCAGGACAGCCAATCCCGGTCGTAGTTACACCTATGAACGAGGGGGATATGCCACCCGAGTTGGCCGCACAGTTGGCGGCGTGGTTGGGCAAGAATAATGAGGGTGCCATAGCTCCAGGGGATACGGCCGAAGAGGCCAAACTAATAATGAAGCAGTTGCGGCAGTCTCGAGATGCTGCGAAGGCACCTTGTCCTTTTGTTCCACCTCAGGGTCCCGCGGAACAACCGTCTTCGGGCGTTGGAACAGCGGCAGCAGCGAGTGCAGCTACTGATTCGGGTAAGAAGCCGTTGCCAATGGCTGGGGAGGGGTCGGTACCCTCAAGAAGGGAAAAGGTGGTACAACATATCCCGTTGGCCACAAAGGAAATGATATGGGCGGATAAATATGTGAATATATTTTCGCTATTAACTGATCATTATGAAATAGAGCACGTTAAAAATCAGAAGGAATTGTTGCATCCAAGTGTATGGCGAGCAAAGATGGCGGGTTTCAGAGTTGATGAGACAATCGCTAATTGGGCCAGGGCTTTCGGGATGTTCACTGCAATCATGGGGGAACGTAGGCCCGAGGTATTGACTGAGTTGGCTTGTTACCAGACACGAATAATGGAGTTTTATGAATCTTACGATGGTGATCAATGGTTGGGTTATGATAACAAATTTCGTAAGGCCAAGGAGCACGACTCATCCCTGACGTGGGATTGTTTCGACTCCATTTCCTGGCAGAAACAGGTCAGGTCAAATCCGACAAAGCCGTCTTCGTTTGGCGGGAATGGGACAGAGCCTTCCTGCCATTCCCCGGCGGTGCCCTTTCAAACGGGCGCCGGTGGTGATCAGCACACAAGGAGTAATGGGAACTCTGGCAAAAAGGGGGTCTGTTGGAGCTTCAACAGGGGCAAGTGCACTAGGCCACAGGGGTCGTGCAAATTTAGGCACGAGTGTGCAGGGTGCGGACAATCTTCACACCCCGAGAGTTCATGCAAAGCCAAGAATGGCGATTCGGGGGGCAGAGGCGGCGCCAAACAGGTCTAATGACGGCCGAGGGGCGCTGCTACCTACTCCCATCGACATCATGGCAATGATCCCTTGGCTGAACGAATACCCTGATCATGTCTCCGCTGGGGTGTTGAGGGACGGTTTCTCATGTGGTTTCCGCATCCCGGCGGGGGATTTTCGGGGGGAATCGCTGTGTGAAAACCAACTGTCGGTTCGTCAGAATGCGGTTGTAGTACAGGCAAAGATTGCAAAGGAGGTGGCCCGAGGTCGGGTTGCGGGTCCATATGCGAACCCGCCTGTCCAGAATTTTGTTTGTTCACCGTTGGGTGTAGTCCCCAAGAAGGACCCAGGTGAGTTTCGGTTAATACATAATTTGTCCGCTCCTAAGGGTCTTTCCGTGAATGATGCGATTGACCCGGGAGTTTGTTCGGTGCGGTATGCTTCCTTTGATGAGGCTGTCGCCATGTTGAATCGCCTGGGGCCCGGAGCGCTGATGGCAAAGTCGGATATCGAGTCAGCGTTCCTGTTGCTCCCGGTACACCCAAAGGATCAGCGTCTGCTAGGTTTTGTGTTCCAGGGATGCTATTACATGGATAAATGTATGCCAATGGGTTGCTCCATCTCCTGTGCGTATTTTGAAAAATTCAGTAGCTTTTTACAATGGTCGTTCACCAGAGCCACAGGCTTTGCGCAGGTTATGCATTACCTTGATGATTTTCTGTTTTTGGGGGCAGCTGGGGACACGGAATGTGCACAAGCTTTGAGTAAATTTTGTGATCTCATGAGAATGTTTGGCGTGCCACTGGCACCGGGCAAAACAGTGGGGCCGTCTACTTCGCTCGAGTTTCTAGGAATTGAGCTCGATTCCGAAGAGGGGTGCTTCCGTTTGCCTAAGGAAAAGGTATGGAAATTTAAGGCCTCACGTGAGGCATGTGTTGACAAGACGAAAGTAACGTTGCATCAGTTACAGCAGGTTGTGGGTCAGCTTAATTTTGCCCTTAGAGTGATACCAATGGCTCGCCCCTTTTCTCGCTCTATTGCTCAAGCCATGGTTGGTCTTAAGGAAGGGCATCACCGCACAAGACTCTCGGCAGAGGTTCGCCAGGACATGCGCATATGGTTGGCATTCCTGGCGGAGTTTAACGGTCGTGTCCTGTGGAACAAACCAGCAGTTTCCTCCGAGGAGCTGGGTTTGTGGACCGACTCGGCAGGGAGTGTGGGTTTTGGTGCCATCTTTGGTAATCAATGGTCGGCACAAACATGGCCGGCATGGTGGCACGAGAGTGGACTCACAGGTAACATTGGGTTTCTTGAACTGTTCCCTATTCTAGTGGCCTTGAAGACATGGCCGGAGGGATTTCGTGATCGCACTGTGGTGTTCTGGTCGGATAATATGACTGTGGTAGAATGTGTCAATAATCAAGCAGCACGCTGCAAATTGATCTTGAGATTGATGAAAGAAATTGTCCTGCTATGTATGAAATTAAACGTCCACTTTAGAGCAAAACATGTGCCTGGGGTACTGAACCAGGCGGCTGATGCACTCTCTCGTTCCCACATGCAGGCCTTCCGGGGCCATCTGCCCTCTGCGGACTTGGTGGCGGCACCATTTCCCGAAGTTCTCTGGTCTCTTGGTGCCCCGGATTACAAAACCTCGTGGGAGAGAGTCTAGCCCCCAGGACGAGGAAGGCATATGAAGGGGCGTTCCGTTCCTATTGGGCATTTTTGGGTCCAGCTAGGGGGGAGCATTGGGGGCAGGAGGAGTATGTCCTGAAATTTCTAGTCTTATTGCATCAGGCAGGCCGATCAGTGGCAACAGCCAATAGACACCGAGCCGCCATTGCATTCATGGCGCAGGCTCATGGCATTCAGGACCCCACAGCGTCCTTTCTAGTAAAGAAGGCGTTGCGCGGGTGGCAACGCCTTGAGGGTCGTAAGGGGGCCGAGAGGCGCCCGATCGGGCTAGCAATGTTGTCCCAGTTGATGTCCGTACTCCCTGTGACTTGTTCATCTCAGTCAGAGACAGTGCTGTTCCGGGCCGCCTTCGCATTAGCGTTCCATGGGGCTATGCGGATAAGCGAACTGGTAGCAAGGAACAAGCGGGATACGGGGGGAGGTCTGTGTCGAGAACACATACAGATTAGGGGTGACGCGATGGTAGTCACTATAGCCAAGTCCAAAACCGATCAGGGAGCGATCGGAGACAGTGTGGTTGTTCAGCGCATGCTGGGATCCCACATATGCCCAGTGAAATGCGTGGAAGAGTACTTAGCGCAAAGGGCGGCATCATGGGGGAGGAGCTTGCTGAGACATACCGACGCCACCCCACTGACGAGGTTTCAGTTTCAGCGGGTGTTAACAATGGCAATCGCGGCAGCGGGCTTGAACCCGGGCGATTTTGGGACCCACTCATTCCGGATAGGTGCTGCTACGGAGGCTACAGCCAGGGGGTTGAGTGTGGATAAAGTAAAACAGTTGGGGCGTTGGTCCTCGAATTGTTATAAGAGGTATGTGCGGTTGCACATGTTGTGAAGCTAATGTCATGCACTCACGCTTCTTGTTTTTGTTTGGTTTTCAGTTTCGTGAGCAGGCTTTGCGGGGCGGACTGTGCAGTTGACCCGACACCTGGGAACCAGCGGTCAAAGATCACCGGCTGAGGGAAGAGTGGTGTGGGTCGTCGGCCACTCATACGTGAGGCGCGCCGCAGACGTATTCAAAGCAGGTGATATGATTCACATGGCTGGGGAATACGGGTACAGGGTGACCTTCTACGGAAGGGGCGGGCTCTGTATTGACCAGTTTCAGAATTTTATGGAGGGTTTGTTAGGGCGGACAAGGTCACCGCCATCTGTAATCATAGTGCATCTTGGGGGCAATGATTTGGTGACCACTGGTCGACGAATACTTCTCGAATTGATCTTATCCACAGTAAGTTGGTTGGCGAGAAGGGTTCCGGGGTGCACGATTGCATGGTCACACATGATCCCGCGGAAGGTGTGGCGGGGAGCTATCTCTGTGTCAGCTTTAAATCAGTCGGTGAAGAAAGTAAATAACAAACTTGGTAGGTTGTTTCGTACACGTTCATTGCATTGTATTCCTCATGGGTGTATCCGGGGGGACCATATGTATCTGGAGGATGGGGTCCATTTGTCCCGGGAGGGGAATGTTTTACTCATAGGAGATTTTATAGCTTGGTTAAAGAGTTTGTGCAGCCATGACCTTTAGGTAGGAGTTTTTGTGGGGGGGTCCGGATAGCCGGTCAACTATCCGGCCTGTGGTGGTAAGGTCATGATCGGTGAGCAGTAATTGGAAGATCCCTAGAGGTGGGGGCGTCACCCATTATGGATGGGAGCGCCCGGGGGGAGGCGGCCATTGGCCCCTCAAACAGGGAGGCGGTCCCATCTAAGGATGGGGCCGCCAAAAGGGAAGGCGGTCAAGGCCCCTCCCTGGGGAGGAGGGGCTACGGGCCCCTCCTGGGAATTTCCCGGGGCCAGGACATCTGCGACGGCAGATGTGGTAAGCAGTGTGCGGTGGGAGGGGGGTCTACGCTACCTTCTAGACACCTCACACGAGTCCTCGGACGACCACTAAAGATGGCGTCGAGTAAATATGGGGCCCCCGTTAAGACAAGGGAAATTGGAAGTTGGCACAGAGGGACAGTCCTCTGTGCGCCCGCCCCTCACAAGTGAGGGGGGAGTTCTGGTTTAGGGATCTGACACCGGTTACGACCTTGCCGTTGGCCCGTAATGTTAGGATGTACAATTTGAATTTTTGAAATGCATTTACAGGATGTTTTAGAATCGGCTAGGAGAACCTTTGTATTAGAGATGTGTTAAGGTTAGCCCATGAAACATCGTAATGTGTAAATGAAATTGTACATGATATGAAACTGTTATTTTTAAACGTTTTAATTTTGTTTCATATTTTAATAAATACGGCCGGGAGGGTAACTCCCTCCCGCCTTCCAAAAGTTCAAGAAAACGTTTCCGTCTTCCCATTCTTGGGGAGTGTGTTGGGAGGGGGTGACGGGTATCCCAACCATATGGAAAGGGGCGACCGCTCGGTCCCCCCGAACGTATGGTGGAGTACCCCGATCCCCCCAGGGAAGCCATTTTTGGGCGGGAGGCGAGTCTCGGCTGGTATGCCGGAAGCGGCGTAGCCGGGGGCGCGCCTTTTTCCCACCCAAGGAGGGGTTGTCCTAGACACCTACACCGTTGGCCATGCCCTGGAGGCGGATTGGAGGAGGGTCCACGCCCGCCCGAGGGAGGATAAGAGGAGCGACGATCCAAGGAAGCATCCTCTTGTTCTTGTGCTCAGAAGCTGCACCTCCCCGTTGCACGTGAGCTCGAGACAGAACAAGGAGCCAATTTTGACCCACCCACCAGCCCCTGATGACAGCGATTTGTTTTGGAATGAAGTCGAGTAACACAATACTGTTTCCTTTTTAGGTTGTTTTCTAATAAAGTTCGTAATTTTGGTATATAAATCAAGTGGTTGCTTTTTCTGCATGTATGTCGTCAAAGCTTAGTAGGAGTTTATACTTTGAATCGCAGTATGTCTGTCTTTTTCCATCCTTTAGTTAAAAAATGTCGCATTTATTTTGGTCGGGCGGTAAGGTCATGATCGGTGAGCAGTAATTGGAAGATCCCTAGAGGTGGGGGTGTCACCCATTATGGATGGGAGCGCCCGGGGGGAGGCGGCCATTGGCCCCTCAAACGGGGAGACGGTCCCATCTAAGGATGGGGCCGCTGAAAGGGAAGGCGGTCAAGGCCCCTCCCTGGGGAGGAGGGGCTACGGGCCCCTCCTGGGAATTTCCCGGGGCCAGGACATCTGCGACGGCAGATGTGGTAAGCAGTGTGGGGTGGGAGGGTGGTGTACGCTACCTTCTAGACACCTCACACGAGTCCTCGGACGACCACTAAAGATAGCGTCAAGTAAATATGGGGCCCCCGTTAAGACAAGGGAAATTGGAAGTTGGCACAGAGGGACAGTCCTCTGTGCGCCCGCCCCTCACAAGTGAGGGGGGAGTTCTGGTTTAGGGATCTGACACCGGTTACGACCTTGCCGTTGGGCCGTAATGTTAGGATGTACAATTTGAATTTTTGAAATGCATTTACAGGATGTTTTATAATCGGCTAGGAGAACCTTTGTATTAGAGATGTGTTAAGGTTAGCCCATGAAACATCGTAATGTGTAAATGAAATTGTACATGATATGAAACTGTTATTTTTAAACGTTTTAATTTTGTTTCATATTATAATAAATACGGCCGGGAGGGTAACTCCCTCCCGCCTTCCAAAAGTTCAAGAAAACGTTTCCGTCTTCCCATTCTTGGGGAGTGTGTTGGGAGGGGGTGACGGGTATCCCAACCATATGGAGATTCAAAGTGCACCCATGACTTTGTGTTCGGCAATTTTAAAGCTAAAGAGGTATTCTCGCGAAAAGTATAATAACAAAATCAGTTTAGAACTTTTCTGCTGAGAAAACCAGCTTACCAAAAATAAATCTTTCTATTTCAACACAGTCAGCAGAAATAATAATTTAAAAGTAAAAACTCCAAAAATTGGTGAGGGAACCATTTCAGTAAAGGGGGTTGCAGATGTGGATTACCTGACTGAGTTCAAATATACTAACATGGAAGGTGTGTATGCATTTATGTGTTTGAAATTGAACAATATATTCCTACTCTCAGTCATTTGTGGTCATTCACTTAGATCAATAGATTCACCTGTTGAGAAAGCATGAAAATGCACTCCTGACATGATTGTGATCACATTAGTTTCCAGGAAAGAAGCTTGAATAAGATATCTTTGTGTATAACTCAATGATGCCAAAAATGTATAAAAACATAGAAGATAGCTTTTAATTGAGCTTTTCCTCACATATCTTCATGTAAAACTTTCAATATTGGAAATAATATTCGTGGTTAAACATTATTCTCTTGATTTCTCAAGAAAATCGATTGCTAATGTGCAATAATCAGGCACACCACAGGGACTATTTTAGAATACCTGATAAATCAGTAACTTTCTAAAACATGCATGAACTTCCCTTTTGAAATGCCATCAAATAGCTTAAACTAAAAACCTAAGCAGAACTTTGCTTAAGAAACTCCAGTTTGGTGTGTTCTGTCAATCTTAGTTGTAGGCCGGGGCCGTAAATTCCGTACCGTTCGCGGAATTTGTGGAATTTGGGTAATTTTGAGTTCCGCAGAGATCACGGAATTGCACATAATTCTGTGTTCCCCGACATTGCAAATTTTTTGCTTGTTCGCTTTCTCAAAATGCGTGTTTGCGAGATATTTCCCCCGAGCACGCAAACAGCAATAGCGAACAGCAAAAAAGCATCGCGAACAAGCAATTCAGCATGTTTGCAGAATTTCTGCATGTCCGCAGAGATTTTTTACCGTTTCGCAGAGATTTGCGTAACGCGAGTCCGCGAATTCCGCCCACCCCTAATTAGTTGTACAGAATTTTAACTGTGAATGTTCTTTATAGATTTCAAAAATTGAAAACCTAAAGCAGGAGACACTTAGCACCTATTTTATCTCTTATTTTGAGAAGGTGATATGGCATTGTCTTTGCTTCTTGAAGTTGGATTACCCTCAGCAGTTACAGGTATATAGGCAGCTAACACTGGCATTTAAAAACATTTTAATTTTGTGATTACTATTAATAATGGTACATCTATCAAAAAATCCATAGTTTACATAGAAGATGCTCACCTGTGTATTCCGATAATACACTGTCTTTTCCAAGTACACCATTTCCACCCACAGCATAGACTTTGAAGGTGTACAGGTTGCCAGGTATTAAATTTGTGATGGACACATTTTCATACATTGTTGTTACATTTGATTCTGGATTTCCTAAAACTTGCACTAAATAGGAGCTTTTGTTGCCAGTCGGTGGTAGCCAGCTCAAAGAAATTGAATCAATGGTGATGTATGTCAAACTTAGACTGTTGGTTACATTGGGTACTGAAATAGAAAAATAGAACGTGAAGTATCACTCAGAGAACCTTTTACATATTTGTAAGAAATATTTTTTACACCAGACAAATTACAGAAAAACATGTAGAAGTTACCTTTCATTGGGAAGTATTGCCATGATAGATCTCTAACAGGGTGAGATAGTTCCTAACACTGCTGGCACATTGATTTTGTATTCAAAAATTGAGACTTGTACTAAAGAATATAAATTCCCAGAAGAGCAATAGAAATGTTTCCAATGACATCTCTTCAGTTATGATAACTTATTCATAACCCCCACATGTAAGCAACTGTAACTTAGTCTCATTAATTCTAGAAAATATTTCCCAAAATGTATAACTGATTCTGAATTTAGGTACAGATGTAATTTATACATGCCAGACATTTAGCCTGCCTAGCCAAATAGCTCTTAATCAGAAATTATCTAATGTTGTGAAATCAAATGAGTACATATACATTGTTATTTCATGTATGATGTAATATTTCGATGAGATGGAATTTTTCGAATCAGTGAGTGCAGATTGTTTCTAATGCTCTAGTTATTTTTGGAATGTCTATTCTACTAAATCCCTTTACAGCTTGCAGTTTATGCACTTTATATGGCCTTCTATTTGTTCAAATGAACTTTTAGAATAATGAGTTAATGATTATATCCATTTTATCTAGTTTACATATATTTTGATTTTGGCATCGGAGTGGGAATTATTTGATTTCAGATATTTCAGATCACTTACTCTTAAAATACCTTTTGCTGGTCTTTTAAAAAAATTACAACTCTGTCACTATATAGCAGATTAACTGGTATTGATGTTTTTCTCATAAATTGGAATTATATGATTCTTCATTTTTACTGATTTCGCAGAAGACAGCATGCAATATCTCTTTTCATTCAACAGGAAGGGACAAAATACTATAGATAAGTTATTACAAATATATTTAAAATACATAGCTGTATTTAAATATTATTCCCACAGAAATCCTTTGTCTTATGTCATAATTAGAAGAATACATGGTATTTGCAGAAGTACCCCAGGTTTATATTAACACATAAAAATGAAACCAGTAAACTGTGTTTTCATTGAATGTAAATGTGCACTAACCCAATCTTATTTGGATTTAAATTCAAATAACCGCATATATGGAGATTCAAAGTGCACCGATGACTTTGTGTTCAGCAATTTTACAGCTAAAGAGGTATTCTCGCGAAAAGTATAATAACAAAATCAGTTTAGAACTTTTCGGCTGAGAAAACCAGCTTACCAAAAATAAATCTTTCTATTTCAACACAGTCAGCAGAAATAATAATTTAAAAGTAGAAACTCCAAAATTGGTGAGGGAACCATTTCAGTAAAGGGGGTTGCAGATGTGGATTACCTGACTGAGTTCAAATATACTAGCATGGAAGGTGTGTATGCATTTATGTGTTTGAAATTGAACAATATATTCCTACTCTCTGTCATTTGTGGTCATTCACTTTGATCAATAGATTAACCTGTTGAGAAAGCATGAAAATGCACTCCTGACATGATTGTGATCATATTAGTTTCCAGGAAAGAAGCTTGAATAACTTATCTTTGTGTATAATTCAATGATGCCAACAATTTATAAAAACATAGAAGATAGCTTTTAATTTAGCTTTTCCTCACATATCTTCATGTAAAACTTTCAATATTGGAAATAATATTCGTGGTTAAACATTATTCTCTTGATTTCTCAAGAAAATCGATTGCTAATGTGCAATAATTAGGCACACTACAGGGACTATTTTAGAATACCTGAGAAATCAGTAACTTTCTAAAAGATGCATGAACTTCCCTTTTGAAATGCCATCAAATAGCTTAACCACATGGCTGCTGGGCGTTTCCCCCCCCCCCTGTGCTGGAAAATGCCATTTTAGTGGCACCATGACGAGCTCAGCTCGTCATCAGCACACGACACCCGTGGGTGATGACGAGCTGAGCTCGTCATCAGCATCGAAAGGGTTAAACTAAAAACCTAAGCATTACTTTGCTTAAGAAACTCCAGTTTGGTGTGTCCTGTCAATCTTAGTTGTAGGCCGGGGCGGTAAATTCAGTACCGTTCGCGGAATTTGTGTAATTTGGGTAATTTTGCGTTCCGCGGAGATCACGGAATTGCACAAAATTCTGCGTTCTCCGACATTGCGAATTTTTTTGCTTGTTCGCGTTCTCAAAATGCTTGTTCGCGAGACATTTCCCCCGAGCACGCAAACAGCAATAGCGAACAGCAAAAAAGCATCGCGAACAGGCAATTCAGCATGTTTGCAGAATTTCTGCATGTCCGCAGTGATTTTTTACAGTTTCCCGGAGATTTGCGTAACGCGAGTCCGCGAATTCCGCCCACCCCTAATTAGTTGTACAGAATTTTAACTGTGAATGTTCTTGAGAATAGATTTCAAAAATTGAAAACCTAAAGCAGGAGACACTTAGCACCTATTTTATCTCTTATTTTGAGAAGGTGATATGGCATTGTCTCTGCTTCTTGAAGTTGGATTACCCTTAGCAGTTACAGGTATATAGGCAGCTAACACTGGCATTTAAAAACATTTTAATTTTGTGATTACTATTAATAATGGTACATCTATCAAAATATCCATAGTTTACATAGAAGATGCTCACCTGTGTATTCCGATAATACACTGTCTTTTCCAAGTACACCATTTCCACCAACAGCATAGACTTTGAAGGTGTACAGGTTGCCAGGTATTAAATTTGTGATGGACACATTTTCATATATTGTTGTTACATTTGATTCTGGATTTCCTAAAACTTGCACTAAATAGGAGCTTTTGTTGCCAGTCGGTGGTAGCCAGCTCAAAGAAATTGAATCAATGGTGATGTATGTCAAACTTAGACTGTTGGTTAGATTGGGTACTGAAATAGAAAAATAGAATGTGAAGTATCACTCAGAGAACCTTTTACATATTTGTCAGAAATATTTTTCACACCAGCAAATTACAGAAAAACATGTAGAAGTTACCTGTCATTGGGAAGAATCGCCATGATAGATCTCTAATAGGGTGAGATAGTTCCTAGCACTTCTGGCACATTGATTTTGTATTCAAAAATTGAGACCTGTACTAAAGAATATAAATTCCCAGAAGAGCAATAGAAATGTTTCAATTGACATCTCTTCAGTTATGATAACTTATTCATAACCCCCACATGTAAGCAACTGTAACTTAGTCTCATTAATTCTAGAAAATATTTCCCAAAATGTATAACTGATTCTGAATTTAGGTACAGATGTAATTTATACATGCCAGACATGTAGCCTGCCTAGCCAAATAGCTCTTAATCAGAAATTATCTAATGTTGTGAAATCAAATGAGTACATATACATTGTTATTTCATGTATGATGTAATATTTCGATGACATGGAATTTTTCGAATCAGTGAGTGCAGATTGTTTCTAATGCTCTAGTTATTTTTGGAATGTCTATTCTACTAAATCCCTTTATAGCTTGCAGTTTATGCACTTTATATGGCCTTCTATTTGTTCAAATGAACTTTTAGAATATTGAGTTAATGATTATATCCATTTTAACTAGTTTACATATATTTTGATTTTGGTATCGGAGTGGGAATTATTTGATTTCAGATATTTCAGATCACTTACTCTTCAAAATACCTTTGGCTGGTCTTTTAAAAAAATCACAACTCTGTCACTATATAGGAGATTAACTGGTATTGATGTTTTTCTCATAAATTGGAATTATATGATTCTTCATTTTTACTGATTTTGCAGAAGACAGCATGCAATATCTCTTTTCATTCAACAGGAAGGGACAAAGTACTATAGATAAGTTATTACGAATATATTTAAAATACATAGCTGTATTTAAATAATATTCCCACAGAAATCCTTTGTCTTATGTCATAATTAGAAGAATACATGGTATTTGCAGAAGTACCCCAGGTTTATATTTACACATAAAAATGAAACCAGTAAACTGTGTTTTCATTGAATGTAAATGTGCACTAACCCAATGTTATTTGGATTTAAATTCAAATAACCGCATATATGGAGATTCAAAGTGCACCCTTGACTTTGTGTTCAGCAATTTTACAGCTAAAGAGGTATTCTCGCGAAAAGTATAATAACAAAATCATTTTAGAACTTTTCTGCTGAGAAAACCAGCTTACCAAAAATAAATCTTTCTATTTCAACATAGTCAGCAGAAATAATAATTTAAAAGTAAATACTCCAAAATTGGTGAGGGAACCATTTCAGTAAAGGGGTTGCAGATGTGGATTACCTGACTGAGTTCAAATATACTAGGATGGAAGGTGTGTATGCATTTATGTGTTTGAAATTGAACAATATATTCCTACTCTCAGTCATTTGTGGTCATTCACTTTGATCAATAGATTCACCTGTTGAGAAAGCATGAAAATGCACTCCTGACATGATTGTGATCACATTAGTTTCCAGGAAAGAAGCTTGAATAACATATCTTTGTGTATAATTCAATGATTCCAAAAATGTATAAAAACATAGAAGATAGCTTTTAATTGAGCTTTTCCTCACATATCTTCATGTAAAACTTTCAATATTGGAAATAATATTCGTGGTTAAACATTATTCTCTTGATTTCTCAAGAAAATCGATTGCTAATGTGCAATAATCAGGCACACTACAGGGACTATTTTAGAATACCTGAGAAATCAGTAACTTTCTAAAACATGCATGAACTTCCCTTTTGAAATGCCATCAAATAGCTTAAACTAAAAACCTAAGCAGAAATTTGCTTAAGAAACTCCAGTTTGGTGTGTCCTGTCAATCTTAGTTGTAGGCCGGGGCGGTAAATTCCGTACCGTTCGCGGAATTTGTGGAATTTGGGTAATGTTTCGTTCCGCGGAGATCATGGAATTGCACAAAATTCTGCGTTCCCCGACATTGCGAATTTTTTTGCTTGTTCGCATTCTCAAAATGCGTGTTCGCAAGATATTTCCCCCCGAGCACGCAGACAGCAATTGCGAACAGCAAAAAAGCATAGCGAACAAGCAATTCAGCATGTTTGCAGAATTTCCGCATGTCTGCAGAGGTTTTTTACCATTTCGCGGAGATTTTCGTAACGCGAGTCCGTGAATCCCGCCCACCCCTAATTAGTTGTACAGAATTTTACCTGTGAATGTTCTTGAGGATAGATTTCAAAAATTGAAAACCTAAAGCAGGAGACACTTGGCACCTATTTTATCTCTTATTTGGAGAAGGTGATATGGCATTGTCTCTGCTTCTTGAAGTTGGATTACCCTCAGCAGTTACAGGTATATAGGCAGCTAACACTGGCATTTAAAAACATTTTAATTTTGTGATTACTATTAATAATGGTACATCTATCAAAATATCCATAGTTTACATAGAAGATGCTCACCTGTGTATTCCGATAATACACTGTCTTTTCCAAGTACACCATTTCCACCCACAGCATAGACTTTGAAGGTGTACAGGTTGCCAGGTATTAAATTTGTGATGGAGACATTTTCATATATTGTTGTTACATTTGATTCTGGATTTCCTAAAACTTGCACTAAATAGGAGCTTTTGTTGCCAGTCGGTGGAAGCCAGCTCAAAGAAATTGAATCAATGGTGATGTATGTCAAACTTAGACTGTTGGTTACATTGGGTACTGAAATAGAAAAATAGAACGTGAAGTATCACTCAGAGAACCTTTTACATATTTGTCAGAAATATTTTTTACACCAGACAAATTACAGAAAAACATGTAGAAGTTACCTGTCATTGGGAAGAATTGCCATGATAGATCTCTAATAGGGTGAGATAGTTCCTAACACTTCTGGCACATTGATTTTGTATTCAAAAATTGAGACTTGTACTAAAGAATATAAATTCCCAGAAGAGCAATAGAAATGTTTCCATTGACATCTCTTCAGTTGTGATAACTTATTCATAACCCCCACATGTAAGCAACTGTAACTTAGTCTCATTAATTCTAGAAAATATTTCCCAAAATGTATAACTGATTCTGAATTTAGGTACAGATGTAATTTATACATGCCAGACATTTAGCCTGCCTAGCCAAATAGCTCTTAATCAGAAATTATCTAATGTTGTGAAATCAAATGAGCACATATACATTGTTATTTCATGTATGATGTAATATTTCGATGCGATGGAATTTTTCGAATCAGTGAGTGCAGATTGTTTCTAATGCTCTAGTTATTTTTGTAATGTCTATTCTACTAAATCCCTTTATAGCTTGCAGTTTATGCACTTTATATGGCCTTCTATTTGTTCAAATGAACTTTTAGAATAATGAGTTAATGATTATATCCATTTTAACTAGTTTACATATATTTTGATTTTGGTATCGGAGTGGGAATTATTTGATTTCAGATATTTCAGATCACTTACTCTGAAAATACCTTTTGCTAGTCTTTTAAAAAAAATTACAACTCTCTCACTTTATAGCATATTAACTGGTATTGATGTTTTTCTCATAAATTGGAATGATATGATTCTTCATTTTTACTGATTTTGCAGAAGACAGCATGCAATAACTCTTTTTATTCAACAGGAAGGGACAAAATACTATAGATAAGTTATTACGAATATATTTAAAATACATAGCTGTATTTAAATAATATTCCCCCAGAAATCCTTTGTCTTATGTCATAATTAGAAGAATACATGGTATTTGCAGAAGTACCCCAGGTTTATATTTACACAAAAAAATGAAGCCAGTAAACTGTTTTTTCATTGAATGTAAATGTGCACTAACCCAATCTTATTTGGATTTAAATTCAAATAACCGCATATATGGAGATTCAAAGTGCACCCATGACTTTGTGTTCAGCAATTTTACAGCTAAAGAGGTATTCTCGCGAAAAGTATAATAACAAAATCAGTTTAGAACTTTTCTGCTGAGAAATCCATCTTACAAAAAATAAATCTTTCTATTTCAACACAGTCAGCAGAAATAATAATTTAAAAGTAAAAACTCCAAAATTGGTGAGGGAACCATTTCAGTAAAGGGTGTTGCAGATGTGGATTACCTGACTGAGTTCAAATATACTAGCATGGAAGGTGTGTATGCATTTATGTGTTTGAAATTGAACAATATATTCCTACTCTCAGTCATTTGTGAAAAGGGGCGACCACTCGGTCCCCCCGAACGTATG
Source organism: Lissotriton vulgaris (assembly GCF_964263255.1). Lineage (NCBI taxonomy): Eukaryota > Metazoa > Chordata > Amphibia > Caudata > Salamandridae > Lissotriton > Lissotriton vulgaris. Next base: position 1,087,893,324 of record NC_141699.1, on the reverse strand, counting down.
GTTGGGTGCCTCGATCCCCCCGGGAAACCATTTTGGGCGGGGGCGTGGCTCGGCTGGTATGCCCGAAGTGGCGTAGCCGGGGCGCGCCTTCTCCCGCCCAAGAGGGGTTGTCCTAGACACCTACACAGAAGACCACGCCCAGTAGGCGTACAGGAGGAGGGTACACGCCCTCCCGCAGAAGAATACATAGAGCGGGAATCCGAAGAAGCATCCTCTTGTTCCTGTGCTCGGAAGGCTGCACCCACTCGTTGCTCGTGAGCCCTCGACGGAACAAGCAGCAATTTTGAGAACTTGTAATCTTGTTGTTTCTCTTTCAGTTATCTGGAGTACGAAGGATCCAGGACCTCGTTGATCGACTAGGAGCGGAATACTCGAAACCATGGCTGGCAAGAAAGCAGGAAAGGGTTCCGAGACGGATAAAGTATTACGCCTATTGTCGAACCGGATGGCTTGCATGGACCGAAAACTCGGAAAGGTCCAATCGATCGAGCGAGGTTTGATGGAGGTCAAAAAACAGCTGGCGGCACTGAGCGACTCGGGTCACCCAAAAAAGGTAATAGGCCCGGCCTTGCCGGGAGTCGTCCCCGAGGGTAGAGGGAAATGGGTCAAGAAGAGGGCAGTTTCGGGGGAGGTCCCGGTTCCAGTGGTACCCCCAGTCGCCCCCGTCACGCCGGCAGATAACCCGGTACCAAACCCGGATATAGGTCTGCCGATCCCGGTTGTGATTACTCCCGCTAATGATGAGGAGATGCCTCCCGAATTGGCCATCCAGTTGGCAGCGGTGTTGCCATGGCTCATGAAAAAAGCAGGGGGGGCAGTGGCCCCGGGAGACCCGGCCGAGGAGGCCAGACTAATAATCGAGCAATTGCGGCAGTCGAGAGAGGCCGCAGTGGCAATTTTTCCTCTTGTTTCCCCACAGGTGGCACCGGTAGGACCTGCAGTTGGTAGCGAGAAGACGGCGGGACCAACGGCCGAAACTGGTAAGCTCGCATTGCCAATAGTGGGGGAGGGTTCATTACCTTCGAGGCGGGAGAAGGTTGCACAGCACATCCCTATGGCCACGAAAGAATTAATATGGGGAGACAAATATGTTAACATGTTTTCATTATTGAATGACCATCGCGAGAAGGAATATGCTAAAACGCAGAAGGATTTATGGCACCCGAGCGTCTGGCGCGCAAAGATGGCGGAGTTCAGGGTCGATGAGACAGTAACGTACTGGGTTAAGGCCTTTTCTATATTTACTGCAATCAAGGGGGAACGAAGACCCGAGCTCATGACTGAGTTAACTTGCTATCAAAATCGTATTATGGATTTTTATTCAATGTATGAGGGGGATGAATGGAAAGGTTATGATATGAAATTCCGGAAAGCGAAAGAATTCGATGCTACTTTGACTTGGGATTGCCTGGACTCGGTGTCATGGCACAAACAGCTCTTGCCAGGGGCGGCAGGTACGTCCTCGCCAGGCGGGAGCGGGTCAGGGTTTGTCGGCCAAAAGCCCGCTGTGCCCTTTCGAGGGGGTGCCGGTGGGGATTCCCAGCCCAAGACCGGCGGGAATGGCGGCAAGCGTGGGGTTTGTTGGGGCTTCAATCGGGGCACCTGTAACAGACCGCAGGGAACATGTAGGTTCAAGCATGCGTGTGCGGGCTGTGGGAATTCCTCACACCCGGAGAGTACCTGTAGATCTAAAAACAGCGGGACGGGAGGTAAAGGAGGGTCTAAGCAGGAGTGAGGTAGGACGTTGTGACCGATTGCCTACACCGTCGATATCATGGCTCTGACTCCTTGGTTGAACAAATACCCGGATATGTATCCGCTGGGGTGTTGAGGAAGGGATTCTTACATGGCTTCCACATCCCGGCGGGGAATTTTCGGGGGGACTCCTTTTGTAAAAAACAGCTATTGGTACAGCACAACCCAAGTGTGGCAGAGAAGAAAATTGTGAAAGAAGTCAGCTTAGGACGGGTGGCGGGGCCTTTTCATCGCCCACCGGTGGCGGAGTTCATATGTTCCCCGTTAGGGGTTGTCCCGAAGAAAGACCCTGGGGAGTTTAGACTTATTCATAACCTGTCTGCTCCAAGGGGTTCCTCGGTGAACGAAGCCATTGACCCAGAAGTTTGTTCCGTGCGGTACGCATCGTTCGATGATGCCGTGGCCATGTTAAATCGCCTGGGCCCCGGGGCGCTGATGGTGAAATCAGATATCGAATCAGCGTTCCGGTTGCTCCCGGTACACCCACAGGATCAGCGCTTGCTAGGTTTCGCATTTCAAGGGAGTTATTACATGGATAAATGCATGCCTATGGGTTGCTCCATTTCTTGTGCTTATTTTGAAATGTTCCGCTGTTTTTTAGAGTGGGCATTCACCGAGGCCACAGGGCATGAGCATGTTATGCACTATCTGGATGACTTCCTGTTCTTGGGAGCACCCGGCGATACGAAATGTGCGCAGGTGCTGCGGGACTTCTGCATCCTCATGGGGGAGTTCGGAGTCCCATTGGCACCAGGTAAGACGGTTGGACCATCTACTTCACTTGAGTTTCTGGGAATTGAGCTAGATTCTGTGGAGGGATGTTTCCGTTTACCGATGGAAAAGGTGGCCAAGTTTAGGGCTTCCTTGACGCAATGCCTGGGCAAGGAGAAGGTGGCCCTGCACCAGTTACAGCAAACAGTGGGTCAGCTTAACCTTGCCTTGAGGGTGATACCAATGGCCCGCCCCTTTTCACAATCTATTGCACAAGCTATGGTTGGTCTCAAGGAGGGACACCACCGTACGAGACTGTCGGCAGAGGTTCGCCAGGATATGCGCATTTGGTTGGCATTTCTGGCGGACTTCAACGGTCGAGTTGTGTGGAACAAGCCACCAGCGTCTTCAGACGAACTAGGTCTATGGACTGACTCAGCTGGGAGCGTGGGTTTTGGCGCCATCTTTGGTAATCGATGGTCTGCGCAAACATGGCCGGCGTGGTGGCACTCCAGCGGTCTCACAGGTAACATTGGGTTCTTGGAGTTATTCCCCATTTGGGTTGCTCTGATGGCATGGCCAGACAATTTCAGGGACCGCTCAGTGGTGTTTTGGTCTGATAATATGACTGTGGTCGAGTGCATTAACCAACAGGCAGCCCGCTGCAAGTGGATCTTGAGATTGTTGAAAGAAATTGTACTACTTTGCATGAGATTGAATGTACAGTTCAGGGCGAAGCATGTGCCAGGCGTACTGAATCATGCAGCTGATGCACTCTCTCATTCACATATGCAGGCGTTCAGGGGCTATCTACCGACAGCGGACCTAGTGGCGGCACCGTTCCCCGAAGCACTATGGCTAATCGGTGCCCCGGATTACAAGACCTCGTGGCAGCAAGCTTAGCCCCCAGGACGAGGAAGGCATACGAAGGAGCGTTTCGTTCCTACTGCACATTTTTGGGTCCAACAGGGAGACAGAGCTGGGGTCAGGAGGAATCCTTCCTGGGGTTCCTGGTAGCGCTGCACAGAGAAGGCCGATCAGCGGCAACGGCCAGTAGGCATAGGGCGGCCATCTCATTCATGGCACAGGTGCATGGCATAAAAGACCCGACGGGTTCCTTTTTGGTTAAGAAAGCCCTTCGCGGCTGGCAGCGCCTCGAGGGTCGCAAGCAAGATACGAGGCGCCCGATTGGCTTGGACAGATTGTCTCTGCTTTTAGCAAAGCTGGATGAGACGTGCTCCTCCCATTTCGAAGCAGTTCTGTTCCGGGCAGCTTTCGCATTGGCATTCCATGGGGCTATGCGGGTGAGCGAACTTGTCGCAAGGAACAAGAAAGATGTTGAGGGAGGCTTGAGCAGGGATCACGTCCAAATTAGGGGTGATTCAATGGTGGTTTCGATAGCTAGGTCCAAGACTGACCAGGGAGCTATGGGAAATAGTGTTATCGTGCAGAGCGCGCGAGGGTCCCCCACGTGCCCAATAAAGTGTATAGAGGAATACTTAGCACTGAGGGCGGCTACATGGGGGGGGAGTTTGCTGATGCACAAGGATGGCACCCCACTGACGCGATTTCAGTTTCAGAGGGTGCTAGCACTGACAATCGCTGCTGCGGGCATGGACCCGTTCGATTTTGGGACCCATTCCTTTAGGATAGGGGCTGCCACTGAGGCTGCAGCCAGGGGTCAGAGTGCGGAGGAAGTAAAACAGTTGGGACGTTGGTCCTCGAATTGCTTCAAAAGGTATGTGCGATTGCACATGTTGTAGAGATCAATTGACATGCACTCACGCTTCTTGTCTTTTGTTTGAATTACAGTTTCGCGAGCCTGTCACGCGGGGCGGAATTTGCAGTCGACCCAGCACCAGGAGACCAGCGGTCAAGGATCACCGACTGGGGAGAGAGTGGTATGGGTCGTGGGCCACTCACATGTGAGGCGCGCCGGGGATGTATTCAAGGCAGGTGACGCGACTCACGCAGCTGGGGAATACGGGTACAGAGTGGCCTTCCATGTGAAGGGCGGGCTCTGTTTTGACCAATTCGGATCATTTTTTGAGGGTCTTTTAGGGCGGCAAAGGTCACCGCCATCTGTAGTCATAGTACACCTGGGGGGCAACGACTTGGTGACACTGGGTAGACGAGTGTTATTGGAACACATTTTGTCGGCTGTTAGCTGGTTGGCTAAAAGAGTCCCGGGGTGCACGATTGCCTGGTCCCACATGATTCCAAGGAAGGTATGGCGGGGGGGCCTTTCGGTGTCAGCACTGAACCATTCAGTGAAAAGGGTTAATAATAAAATTGGTAAATTGTTCCGCTCTTCGCAGTTACATAGCATTCCTCATGGGTGTATTCGGGGCGATCACATGTATCTGAACGATGGGGTTCACCTGTCCAGGGAGGGGAATGACTTACTCATAGGAGACTTCATAGCATGGCTAAGGGGTTTGAGGAAGCATGACCTTTAGGAGGAGTAGGGGGGACCGGATAGTCGGTCAACTATCCGGTCTGTGGCGGTAAGGTCATGATCGGTGAGCAGTAATTTCAAGGTCCCTAGAGGGGGGCGCCACCCAGAATGGATGGGAGCGCCCGGGGGGAGGCGGCCATTGGCCCCTTCCACGGGGAGGCGGCACCCACTAAGGATGGGTCGCCTAGGGGGAGACGGCCATAGGCCCCTCCCAGGGGGGGAGGCGGCTAGATGCCCCTCCTACTAATTTCCAGGGGGCCGGATATCCGCGACGGCGGATAGAGAGTGTGGGGATGAGGGGGGAGTCCACGCTGTCCTTCCTACAGATACCTCACACGGGAACTCGGACGACCTTTAAGATGGCGCCGAGTGGAAAGGAGGCCCCCACCATGAAAAGGGAAGTTACAGTTGGCAATGAGGGTAGAGTCCTCTGCGCATGCGCCACTCACACCGTGAGGGCGAGACTCTGGTAGTAGGGATCTGACACCGGTTAAGACCTTGCCGTTGGCCCTTAATGCTAGGATGTACAATTTTAATTTAGAATGTATGCATTTTCAGGATGTTAGACTAGGCTAGGAAACCTTTGTATTAGAGATCAGTTAAGGTTAGCCAAAGTACATGTCTTCATCGAAATGTAATAAATGTAAAATTGTACATACTGATGAAACTTTTATTTAATGTTTTAAATTTTGTTTCATATTTTAATAAATACGGCCGGGAGGGTGACTCCCTCCCGCCTTCTAAAAGTTCAAACCGGTGTCCGACTTCTCCCATCCTTGGGGATAGGTGTTGGGAGGGGGTGGCGGGCATCCCGGCCATATGGTCATTCACTTTGATAAATAGATTAACCTGTTGAGAAAGCATGAAAATGCACTCCTGACATGATTGTGATCATATTAGTTTCCAGGAAAGAAGCTTGAATAACTTATCTTTGTGTATAATTCAATGATGCCAAAAATGTATAAAAACATAGAAGATAGCTTTTAATTGAATGTTTCCTCACATATCTTCATGTAAAACTTTCAATATTGGAAATAATATTCGTGGTTAAACATTATTCTCTTGATTTCTCAAGAAAATCGATTGCTAATGTGCAATAATTAGGCACACTACAGGGACTGTTTTAGAATACCTGAGAAATCAGTAACTTTCTAAAACATGCATGAACTTCCCTTTTGAAATGCCATCAAATAGCTTAAACTAAAAACCTAAGCAGAACTTTGCTTAGGAAACTCCAGTTTGGTGTGTCCTGTCAATCTTAGTTGTAGGCCGGGGCGGTAAATTCCGTACCGTTCGCGGAATTTGTGGAATTTGGGTAATGTTGCGTTCCGCGGAGATCACGGAATTGCACAAAATTCTGCATTCCCCGACATTGCGAATTTTTTTGCTTGTTTGCGTTCTCAAAATGTGTGTTCGCGAGATATTTCCCCCCGAGCACGCAGATAGCAATTGCGAACAGCAAAAAAGCATAGCGAACAAGCAATTCAGCATGTTTGCAGAATTTCTGCATGTCCGCAGAGATTTGTTACCGTTTCGCGGAGATTTTCGTAACGCGAGTCCGTGAATCCCGCCCACCCCTAATTAGTTGTACAGAATTTTACCTGTGAATGTTCTTGAGGATAGATTTCAATATTTGAAAACCTAAAGCAGGAGACACTTAGCACCTATTTTATCTCTTATTTTGAGAAGGTGATATGGCATTGTCTCTGCTTCTTGAAGTTGGATTACCCTCAGCAGTTACAGGTATATAGGCAGCTAACACTGGCATTTAAAAACATCTTAATTTTGTGATTACTATTAATAATGGTACATCTATCAAAATATCCATAGTTTACATAGAAGATGCTCACCTGTGTATTCCGATAATACACTGTCTTTTCCAAGTACACCATTTCCACCCTCAGCATAGACTTTGAAGGTGTACAGGTTGCCAGGTATTACATTTGTGATGGACACATTTTCATATATTGTTGTTACATTTGATTCTGGATTTCCTAAAACTTGCACTAAATAGGAGCTTTTGTTGCCAGTCGGTGGTAGCCAGCTCAAAGAAATTGAATCAATGGTGATGTATGTCAAACTTAGACTGTTGGTTACATTGGGTACTGAAATAGAAAAATAGAACGTGAAGTATCACTCAGAGAACCTTTTACATATTTGTAAGAAATATTTTTTACACCAGACAAATTACAGAAAAACATGTAGAAGTTACCTTTCATTGGGAAGTATTGCCATGATAGATCTCTAACAGGGTGAGATAGTTCCTAACACTGCTGGCACATTGATTTTGTATTCAAAAATTGAGACTTGTACTAAAGAATATAAATTCCCAGAAGAGCAATAGAAATGTTTCCATTGACATGTCTTCAGTTATGATAACTTATTAATAACCCCCACATGTAAGCAACTGTAACTTAGTCTCATTAATTCTAGAAAATATTTCCCAAAATGTATAACTGATTCTGAGTTTAGGTACAGATGTAATTTATACATGCCAGACATTTAGCCTGCCTAGCCAAATAGCTCTTAATCAGAAATTATCTAATGTTGTGAAATCAAATGAGTACATATACATTGTTATTTCATGTATGATGAAATATTTTGATGAGATGGAATTTTTCGAATCAGTGATTGCAGATTGTTTCTAATGCTCTAGTTATTTTTGGAATGTCTATTCTTCTAAATCCCTTTATAGCTTGCAGTTTATGCACTTTATATGGCCTTCTATTTGTTCAAATGAACTTTTAGAATAATGAGTTAATGATTATATCCATTTTAACTAGTTTACATATATTTTTATCTTTGGTATCGGAGTGGGAATTATTTGATTTCAGATATGTCAGATCACTTACTCTGAAAATACCTTTTGCTAGTCTTTTAAAAAAATTACAACTCTGTCACTTTATAGCAGATTAACTGGTATTGATGTTTGTCTCATAAATTGGAATTATATGATTCTTCATTTTTACTGATTTTGCAGAAGACAGCATGCAATAACTCTTTTTATTCAACAGGAAGGGACAAAATACTATAGATAAGTTATTACGAATATATTTAAAATACATAGCTGTATTTAAATAATATTCCCACAGAAATCCTTTGTCTTATGTCATAATTAGAAGAATACATGGTATTTGCAGAAGTACCCCAGGTTTATATTTACACAAAAAAATGAAGCCAGTAAACAGTTGTTTCATTGAATGTAAATGTGCACTAACCCAATCTTATTTGGATTTAAATTCAAATAACCGCATATATGGAGATTCAAAGTGCACCCATGACTTTGTGTTCAGCAATTTTACAGCTAAAGAGGCATTCCCGCGAAAAGTATAATAACAAAATCAGTTTAGAACTTTTCTGCTGAGAAAACCAGCTTACCAAAAATAAATCTTTCTATTTCAACACAGTCAGCAGAAATAATAATTTAAAAGTAAAAACTCCAAAATTGGTGAGGGACCCATTTCAGTAAAGGGTGTTGCAGATGTGGATTACCTGACTGAGTTCAAATATATTAGCATGGAAGGTGTGTATGCATTTATGTGTTTGAAATTGAACAATATATTCCTACTCTCAGTCATTTGTGGTCATTCACTTTGATCAATAGATTAACCTGTTGAGAAAGCATGAAAATGCACTCCTGACATGATTGTGATCATATTAGTTTCCAGGAAAGAAGCTTGAATGACTTATCTTTGTGTATAATTCAATGATGCCAAAAATGTATAAAAACATAGAAGATAGCTTTTAATTGAGCTTTTCCTCACATATCTTCATGTAAAACTTTCAATATTGGAAATAATATTCGTGGTTAAACATTATTCTCTTGATTTCTCAAGAAAATCGATTGCTAATGTGCAATAATTTGGCACACTACAGGGACTATTTTAGAACACCTGAGAAATCAGTAACTTTCTAAAACATGCATGAACTTCCCTTTTGAAATGTCATCAAATAGTTTAAACTAAAAACCTAAGCAGAACTTTGCTTAAGAAACTCCAGTTTGGTGTGTCCTGTCAATCTTAGTTGTAGGCCGGGGCGGTAAATTCCGTAGCGTTTGCGGAATTTGTGGAATTTGGGTAACGTTGCGTTCCACAGAGATCACGGATTTGCACAAAATTCTGCGTTCCCCGACATTGCAAATTTTTTTGCTTGTTCGCGTTCTCAAAATGTGTGTTCGCAAGATATTTCCCCCCGAGCACGCAGACAGCAATTGCGAACAGCAAAAAAGCATAGCGAACAAGCAATTCAGCATGTTTGCAGAATTTCTGCATGTCCGCAGAGATTTTTTACCGTTTCGCGGAGATTTTCGTAACGCGAGTCCGAGAATCCCGACTCACCCATAATTAGTTGTACAGAATTTTAACTGTGAATGTTCTTGAGGATAGATTTCAATAATTGAAAACCTAAAGAGGGAGACACTTAGCACCTATTTTATCTCTTATTTTGAGAAGGTGATATGGCATTGTCTCTGCTTCTTGAAGTTGGATTACCCTCAGCAGTTACAGGTATATAGGCAGCTAACACTGGCATTTAAAAACATTTTAATTTTGTGATTACTATTAATAATGGTACATCTATCAAAATATCCATAGTTTACATAGAAGATGCTCACCTGTGTATTCCGATAATACACTGTCTTTTCCAAGTACACCATTTCCACACACAGCATAGACTTTGAAGGTGTACAGCTTGCCAGGTATTAAATTTGTGATGGACACATTTTCATATATTGTTGTTACATTTGATTCTGGATTTCCTAAAACTTGCACTAAATAGGAGCTTTTGTTGCCAGTCGGTGGTAGCCAGCTCAAAGAAATTGAATCAATGGTGATGTATGTCAAACTTAGACTGTTGGTTACATTGGGTACTGAAATAGAAAAATAGAACGTGAAGTATCACTCAGAGAACCTTTTACATATTTGTCAGAAATATTTTTTACACCAGACAAATTACAGAAAAACATGTAGAAGTTACCTGTCATTGGGAAGAATTGCCATGATAGATCTCTAATAGGGTGAGATAGTTCCTAGCACTTCTGGCACATTGATTTTGTATTCAAAAATTGAGACTTGTACTAAAGAATATAAATTCCCAGAAGAGCAATAAAAATGTTTCCAATGACATCTCTTCAGTTATGATAACTTAACCATAACCCCCACATGTAAGCAACTGTAACTTAATCTCATTAATTCTAGAAAATATTTCCCAAAATGTATAACTGATTCTGAATTTAGGTACAGATGTAATTTATACATGCCAGACATTTAGCCTGCCTAGCCAAATAGCTCTTAATCAGAAATTATCTAATGTTGTGAAATCAAATGAGTACATATACATTGTTATTTCATGTATGATGTAATATTTCGATGAGATGGAATTTTTCGAATCAGTGAGTGCAGATTGTTTCTAATGCTCTAGTTATTTTTGGAATGTCTATTCTACTAAATCCCTTTATAGCTTGCAGTTTAAGCACTTTATATGGCCTTCTATTTGTTCAAATGAACTTTTAGAATAATGAGTTAATGATTATATCCATTTTAACTAGTTTACATATATTTTGATTTTGGTATCGGAGTTGGAATTATTTGATTTCCGATATTTCAGATCACTTACTCTGAAAATACCTTTTGCTAGTCTTTTAAAAAAATTACAACTCTGTCACTTTATAGCAGATTAACTGGTATTGATGTTTTTCTCATATATTGGAATTATATGATTCTTCATTTTTACTGATTTTGCAGAAGACAGCATGCAATAACTCTTTTTATTCAACAGGAAGGGACAAAATACTATAGATAAGTTATTACGAATATATTTAAAATACATAGCTGTTTTTAAATAATATTCCCACAGAAATCCTTTGTCTTATGTCATAATTAAAAGAATACATGGTATTTGCAGAAGTACCCCAGGTTTATATTTACACAAAAAAATGAAGCCAGTTAACTGTTTTTTCATTGAATGTAAATGTGCACTAACCCAATCTTATTTGGATTTAAATTCAAATAACCGCATATATGGAGATTCAAAGTGCACCCATGACTTTGTGTTCAGCAAGTTTACAGCTAAAGAGGTATTCTCGCGAAAAGTATAATAACAAAATCAGTTTAGAACTTTTCTGCTGAGAAAACCAGCTTACCAAAAATAAATCTTTCTATTTCAACACAGTCAGCAGAAATAATAATTTAAAAGTAAAAACTCCAAAATTGGTGAGGGAACCATTTCACTAAAGGGGGTTGCAGATGTGGATTACCTGACTGAGTTCAAATATACTAACATGGAAGGTGTGTATGCATTTATGTGTTTGAAATTGAACAATATATTCCTACTCTCAGTAATTTGTGGTTATTCACTTTGATCAATAGATTCACCTGTTGAGAAAGCATGAAAATGCACTCCTGACATGATTGTGATCATATTAGTTTCCAGGAAAGAAGCTTGAATAACTTATCTTTGTGTATAATTCAATGATGCCAAAAATGTATAAAAACATAGATGATAGCTTTTATTGAGCTTTTCCCCATATATCTTCATGTAAAACTTTCAATATTGGAAATCATATTTGTGGTTAAACATTATTCTCTTGATTTCTCAAGAAAATCGATGGCTAATGTGCAATAATTAGGCACACTACAGGGACTATTTTAGAATACCTGAGAAATCAGTAACTTTCTAAAACATGCATGAACTTCCCTTTTGAAATGTCATCAAATAGTTTAAACTAAAAACCTAAGCAGAACTTTGCTTAAGAAACTCCAGTTTGGTGTGTCCTGTCAATCTTAGTTGTAGGCCGGGGCGGTAAATTCCGTACCGTTCGTGGAATTTGTGGAATTTGGGTAATGTTGCGTTCCGCGGAGATCACGGAATTGCACAAAATTCTGCGTTTCCCAACATTGCCAATTTTTTTGCTTGTTCGCGTTCTCAAAATGCGTGTTCGTGAGATATTTCCCCCGAGCACGCACACAGCAATTGCGAACAGCAAAAAAGCATCGCGAACAAGCAATTCAGCATGTTTGCAGAATTTCTGCATGTCCGCAGAGATTTTTTACCGTTTCGCGGAGATTTGCGTAAAGCGAGTCCGCGAATCCCGCCCACCCCTAATTAGTTGTACAGAATTTTACCTGTGAATGTTCATGAGGATAGATTTCAAAAATTGAAAACCTAAAGCAGGGGACACTTAGCACCTATTTTATCTATTATTTTGAGAAGGTGATATGGCATTGTCTCTGCTTCTTGAAGTTGGATTACCCTCAGCAGTTACAGGTATATAGGCAGCTAACACTTGCATTTAAAAACATTTTAATTTTGTGATTACTATTAATAATGGTACATCTATCAAAATATCCATAGTTTACATAGAAGATGCTCACCTGTGTATTCCGATAATACACTGTCTTTTCCAAGTACACCATTTCCACCCACAGCATAGACTTTGAAGGTGTACAGGTTGCCAGGTATTAAATTTGTGATGGACACATTTTCATATATTGTTGTTACATTTGATTCTGGATTTCCTAAAACTTGCACTAAATAGGAGCTTTTGTTGCCAGTCGGTGGTAGCCAGCTCAAAGAAATTGAATCAATGGTGATGTATGTCAAACTTAGACTGTTGGTTACATTGGGTACTGAAATAGAAAAATGTTTATGTTTATTATGTTTATGTTTATTAAAACTTTTGTAGTGCGCTCTGTTACCACGGGGTATCCTGGCGCGGTGAGTGAATTTTGAGAACAGAAGTACTGAAACAAAGTCAGGAAGAACTACAAGAGAGGGGCATTGAACAAGTGGGTCTTGAGATCTTTTTTAAACACAGCAATGGTTGGCGAGGCTCTGAGAGAAAGGGGGAGAGCATTCCAGGCAGAGGCTGCTTTAACTGAAATGGATTGGCCACCTATACGTGCATATTTGAATTTGGGGGTGGTTAAGAAACAGAGGTTAGCCGATCGAAGGGCACGGTTGGGAGTGTAGAATGAAAACCTTTTCTGCAGGTATGTTGGTCCCTGGCCATGGACTGCTCTGAATGCCAACACAAGAATTTTGAACAAAATTCGATGAGGTACTGGTAGCCAGTGCAAACTGCGTAAGTGGCTACGCACGCTAGATCTCCTTGGGAGGGAGAAAAGCAGACGAACTGCAGCGTTTTGTATCACCTGCAGGCGGTGAACCATGTACGCAGGTAGACCACTAAATAAGGCGTTGGCGTAGTCGAGCCGGGATAAAATCAGAGCTCGAAGGACAGACTCCTTGGCTGCCCTAGGCAGAAGAGGAAAGAATTTCCTCAGGGCACGCAGGGTGCCAAAGCAGATGCCGGTCAATTTTTTTATGTGATCAGCAAACTTTAGGTCTTGACCGAACCAGACCCCCAGGTTCTTAGCTGGGCCTCCCGTCACGCTGGGACAAGGCAGGTCCGAGGGCCAGATCTGGTCCTTGAAATTGTCAGGGAAAGGGCCGAAGAATAAGACCTCGGACTTGTCTTCATTGCACTTAAGTTGGACTTGTGCAAGCCACCTGAAGACTTCCGACAGACAATGTTGGACTGCTGATGGATCGGATACACCCTTAGGCCATGTGAATAGCAGCTGAGTATCATCAGCATATGCTATTATCTTGGCTCCCAGATGTTCCGCCAGATAGAGTAGCGGGGTCATATAAACGTTAAACAATAACGGGCTTAACGTAGAACCCTGCGGGACTCCAGTTGACAATCTCTTAGGGGCCGAAGAGTAGGGGGGCATCCAGACCTGTTGAGTTCTGTCACTCAGGAATGATGACAGCCAGTCAAGGGCCAGCCCGGAGACGCCAACAGCACGTAGTCTGTCAATCAGTAGGGCATGTGGGACCGTATCGAAGGCGGCAGAGAGGTCCAATAAAATCAGGACCGCTCTGCCACCTCCGTCCAGGCACTCACGGACAGCCTCCGATACCTCAACTAGAGCAGTCTCGGTACTGTAGGCAGCTCTGAATCCTGACTGAGAAGGATGTAGAGCGTGAGAAGACTCAATGAAGCTGTCCAGTTGTTTAAAGGCCACCTTTTCACACACCTTAGCCAGAGCTGGCAACAATGAGATGGGCCGATAGCTCGATGGTAGTGCTGGGTCTGAACCGGCCTTTTTTAATAAAGGGAGCAGCTTTGCCTCCTTCCAACTTCTCGGGATCCTGGCCGTGGAGAGGGAGAGGTTGATGATGTGCGTCACCTCTTGAGTAATGGTGTCCGTTATCCCGCCCAAAACCCTGGCAGGGCAAGGGTCTGAGGGAGAGCCAGATTTTAAAGCAGTCAGGATGTGCCGTATATCCAGTTCCGAGGCCGGAAGGAAGGCAACAAGTTGGTCCCGTTGACATAAACTGTCCAATCCAAGTAGGGCAGAAGGGGTCGTAAGGGACTTTTGAGCCATTTCTAAGTCCGATTGTATTTTTGCAATTTTGTCCGAAAAATAGCAGGACAGTTTTTCACACCATTGGGCGGAAGAAGGGAGCTGGGGTTGGGCAGCACAGGGAGATAGGAAGTTTTGGACAATTGAGAAGATCTCTTTGCTGTTGTTTTCCGCCTTCTCAATTCTGTCCGAAAAATACCTACTTTTAGCTGACTTGATCGCAGCATAGTAATCCATTTGGGCTGCTCGTAAAGCTTTCTTTGCGGCAGGCAGGTAGGCTTGTCCCCATGCTCGCTCTCATTTTTTGCAGACCAGCTTCTGTTCTCGCAGGGCATGCGTGAACCATGGTTGAGAGGGACGTGACCGCATTCGCCGGACGTCCCCCGCGTTAGTGGAGGTAGCGACACCATTCGCTATCCAGGAATTGAATGCGCCAACAGTCGCTTCTAGCTCCATTGTTGGGGCCGGACGGGTGTCGGCAAGGGACTCAGATAAAATAGAACGCGAAGTATCACTCAGAGAACCTTTTACATATTTGTCAGAAATATTTTTTACACCAGACAAATTACAGAAAAACATGTAGAAGTTACCTGTCATTGGGAAGAATTGCCATGATAGATTTCTAATAGGGTGAGATAGTTCCTAGCACTTCTGGCGCATTGATTTTGTATTCAAAAATTGAGACTTGTACTAAAGAATATAAATTCACAGAAGAGCAATAACAAAGTTTCCAATGACATCTCTTCAGTTATGATAACTTATTCATAACCCCCACATGTAAGCAACTGTAACTTAGTCTCATTAATTCTAGAAAATATTTCCCAAAATGTATAACTGATTCTGAATTTAGGTACAGATGTAATTTATACATGCCAGACATTTAGCCTGCCTAGCCAAATAGCTCTTAATCAGAAATTATCTAATGTTGTAAAATTAAATGAGTACATATACATTGTTATTTCATGTATGATGTAATATTTCGATGAGATGGAATTTTTCGAATCAGTGAGTGCAGATTGTTTCTAATGCTCTAGTTATTTTTGGAATGTCTATTCTACTAAATCCCTTTATAGCTTGCAGTTTATGCACTTTATATGGCCTTCTATTTGTTCAAATGAACTTTTAGAATAATGAGTTAATGATTATATCCATTTTAACTAGTTTACATATATTTTGATTTTGGTATCGGAGTGGGAATTATTTGATTTCAGATATTTCAGATTACTTACTCTGAAAATACCTTTTGCTAGTCTTTCAAAAAAATTACAACTCTGTCTCTATATAGGAGATTAATGGAAAGGGAAGACCACTCGGTCCCCCCGAACGTATGGCTGGGTGCCCCGATCTCCCTGCGAAACCATTTTGGGCGGGGGGGCGTGGTTCGGCTGGTATGCCCAAAGTGGCGTAGCCGGAGCGCGCCCTTTCCCGCCCATGAGGGGTTGTCCTAGACACCCGCCCGGAAGACCGCGCCCAGTAGGCGTACCCGAGGAGGGTCCCCGCCCTCCCGCAGATGGATAAATAGAGCGGGAATCCGAAGAAGCGTCCTCTTGTTCCTGTGCTCTGAAGGCTGCACCACTCGTTGCTCGTGAGCCCTCGACGGAACAAGCGGCAATTTTGAGAGCTTGTAATCTTGTTGTTTTTCTTTCAGTACCAGGAGTGCGAAGGATCTGGGACCTCGTCGATCGACTAGAGCAGATTACTCGAAGCTATGGCCGGCAAGAAAGCAGGAAAATGCACCGAGCTGGAGAAAGTTCTCCGCACCTTGTCGAACCGAATCGCGATCATGGACCGCAAATTGGGTAAGGTGGATTCAATCGGTCGAGGTTTGGCCGAGGTCAAGAAACAGTTAGCGGCACAGAACAATCCCTCGGGCCGTCCGAAGAAGGTGATAGGCCCGGCCTTGCCAGGGGTCGGCCTGGAGGGTAGGGGGAAACGTAGCAAGAGGAGGGCGGTTCCCGGGGATGATCAGGTCCCGGAGGTGCCCCCAGCAGCCCCATCACGCCGGCGGACAGCCCGGTACCGATTCCGGATATAGGCTTGCCAATTCCTGTGGTAATTACCCCGGTTAATGATGATCAAATGCCCCCAGAACTGGCCATCCAGTTAGCGGCAGTGTTGCCCAGGCTCAAGAAGAAAGCAGGGGGGGCAGTGGCTGCGGGGGATCCGGCCGAGGAAGCTAGACTAATAATCGAGCAGTTACGGCAGTCGAGAGAAGCCGGGACGGCGAATGTTCCTTTTGTCCCCCCACAGGTGGTGCCAGGAGTACCTACGGTTGGCCGGGAAAAGACAGCAGACACGACGGTTGAACCCGGTAAGCACCCATTGCCGATGGTAGGGGAAGGTTCAGTGCCTTCAAGGCGTGAAAGGGTGGCCCAGCACATCCCAGTGGCCACAAAGGAAATGATATGGGGTGACAAATATGTGAATATGTTTTCATTGTTGACCGACCATCGTGAGATGGAATATGCAAAGACCCAGAAAGATTTATGGCACCCCAGTGTATGGCGGGCCAAGATGGTGGAATTTAGGATCGACGAGACCGTTGCAAACTGGGTGAAGGCCTTCTCGATATTTACGGCAGTAATGGGGGAATGGAAGCCGGAAGTGATGACCGAATTGTCCTGTTACCAGAATAGGATTATGGATTTTTATACCATGTATGGGGGGGACGAGTGGAAAGGCTATGACATGCAATTCCTAAAAGCTAAAGAGTTTGATGCGACTTTGACCTGGGACTGCCTCGACACGGTTTCGTGGCACAAGCAGCTCTTGCCTGGTTTGGCGGTAACGTCCTCGCCGGGCGGGAGCGGGCCGGGGACAGTTCGCCAAAAGCCTGCGCTGCCCTTTCGAGCAGGCGCCAGTGGGGAATTTCAGCCCAAGACCGGTGGAAATGGCGGCAAGCGGGGGATTGTTGGGGCTTCAACAGAGGCAACTGTAACAGGCCCCAGGGAACATGTAGGTTCAGGCATGGGTGTGCGGGCTGTGGGAACTCTACACACCCGGAGAGTAGCTGTAGATCAAAGAACGGTGGAACGGGAGGAAAAGGGGGGTCCAAGCAGGAGTGAGGTGATGCTTGGGAAACGATTGCCTTCACCGGTCGACATCATGGCTCTGACTCCCTGGTTGAACAAATACCCTGATCATGTATCCGCCGGGGTTTTGAGGAATGGATTCCTATATGGCTTCAACATCCCGGCGGGAGATTTTCGGGGGGACTCCTTTTGTAAAAATCAGTTATCTGTCCAACACAACACAGACGTAGCAGCAAAGAAGATTTCCAAAGAAGTCAGCTTGGGGCGGGTGGCGGGGCCTTTTCCATGCCCGCCGGTGGCGGATTTCGTGTGTTCACCGCTAGGAGTGGTTCCAAAGAAAGACCCAGGGGAGTTTAGACTCATTCACAACCTGTCGGCTCCAAGGGGCTCCTCAGTGAATGAAGCCATTGATCCGGATGTTTGTTCGGTTCGGTACGCATCGTTTGACGATGCCGTTGCCCTATTGAATCATCTGGGCCCTGGAGCGCTGATGGCGAAATCGGACATCGAATCGGCATTCAGGTTGCTCCCGGTACACCCGCGGGATCAGCGCTTGCTAGGTTTTGCGTTCCTAGGGAGTTATTACATGGATAAGTGCATGCCTATGGGTTGCTCCATTTCTTGTGCTTATTTTGAGAGGTTCAGCTGTTTTTTAGAGTGGGCATTCACCGAGGCCACAGGGCATAGGTACGTAATGCACTATCTAGATGACTTCCTGTTCTTAGGACCGGCCGGCAATACAAAATGTGCACAGGCGCTGCAGGACTTCTGCATCCTCATGCGGGAGTTCGGAGTCCCATTGGCACCAGGTAAGACGGCGGGGCCATCTGCTTCACTGGAGTTTCTGGGAATTGAGCTTGATTCTGTGGAAGGATGTTTCCGTTTACCAATGGAAACGGTGGCCAAGTTTAGGGCTTCTTTAACACAATGCCTGAACAAGGAGAAAGTGACCCTGCACCAGTTACAGCAAACAGTGGGTCAGCTCAACTTTTCCTTAAGAGTGATACCGATGGCCCGCCCCTTCTCACGCTCTATTGCACAAGCTATGGTAGGCCTCAAGGAGGGACACCACCGTACGAGACTGTCGGCAGAGGTTCGCCAGGATATGCGCATTTGGTTGGCATTTCTGGCGGACTTCAACGGTCGAGTAGTGTGGAACAAACCCCCAGCATCGTTGGACGAACTGGGTTTGTGGACCGATTCAGCTGGGAGCGTGGGATTTGGCGCCATCTTTTGTAATCAATGGTCAGCGCAAGTATGGCCAACGTGGTGGCACTCCAGCGGCCTGACAGGTAACATTGGGTTTTTGGAGCTGTTTCCCATTTGGGTTGCTCTGATGGCATGGCCAGACGACTTTAGGGACCGCTCAGTGGTGTTTTGGTCTGACAATATGACTGTGGTTGAGTGCATTAATCAGCAGGCAGCCCGCTGCAAGTGGATCTTGAGATTGTTAAAAGAAATTGTTTTACATTGCATGAAATTGAATGTACAGTTCAGGGCAAAACATGTGCCGGGTGTACTGAATAATGCAGCTGATGCACTCTCTCGTTCACACATGCAGGCTTTCAGGGGCTATCTACCCACAGTGGACCTAGTGGCGGCACCGTTCCCCAAAGCGCTATGGCTAATCGGTGCCCCGGATTACAAGACCTCGTGGCAGCCAGCTTAGCTCCCAGGACAAGGAAGGCTTACGAAGGAGCGTTTCGTTCCTACTGCACATTTTTGGGTCCGGCAGGGAGACAGAGCTGGGGTCAGGAGGAATCCTTCCTGGGGTTCCTGGTAGCGCTGCATAGAGAAGGCCGATCAGCGGCAACTGCCAACTGACATAGGGCGGCCATTTCGTTCATGGCACAGCTACACGGCATAAGGGACCCGACGGGTTCCTTTTTAGTCAGGAAGGCGCTTCGCGGCTGGCAACGCCTCGAGGGTCGCAAACAAGATACGAGGTGCCCGATTGGCTTGGAAAGATTGTCTCTGCTTTTAGCAAAGCTGGAAGAGACGTGCTCCTCCCCTTCCGAAGCAGTCCTGTTCAGAGCAGCTTTCGCCTTGGCATTCCATGGGGCTATGCGGGTAAGCGAATTCGTGGTGAGGAACAAGAAGGATATGGAGGTAGGCTTGTGCAGGGATCACGTAAGAATAAGGGGTAATTCGATGCTAATCTCGATAGCCAGGTCCAAGACAGACCAGGGAGCTATGGGAGATAGTGTTGTTGTGCAGCGCGCACGAGGGTCCCCCACTTGTCCGATAAAGTGTTTAGAATAATACTTGGCACAGAGGACGGCTACATGGGGAGGGAGCCTGCTTAGGCACAATGATGGCACCCCTCTGACGAGATTTCAGTTTCAGAAGGTGCTAGCACTTACAATCGCTGCCGCGGGCATGGACCCGTGCGATTTTGGGACCCACTCATTTAGGATAGGGGCTGCTACTGAGGCTACGGCCCGGGGTCAGGGTGCGGAGGAAGTGAAACAGCTGGGCCGTTGGTCCTCGAATTGCTTCAAAAGGTATGTGCGATTGCACATGTTGTAAAGGCCAATTGACATGCACTCACGCTTCTTGTCTTTTGTTTGAATTACAGTTTCGCAAGCCTGTCACGCGGGGCGGAATTGGGAGTCGACCCAACATCAGGAGACCAGCGGTCGAGGATCACCGACTGGAGAGCGAGTGGTATGGGTCTTGGGCCACTCATATGTGAGGCGCGCCGGGGATGTATTCAAGGCAGGTGACGCGATTCACGCATCTGGGGAATACGGGTACAGAGTGACCTTCCATGGGAAGGGTGGCCTCTGTTTTGACCAATTTCAATCGTTTCTGGAGGGTTTTTTAGGGCGGCAAAGATCACCGCCATCTGTAATCATAGTACACCTGGGGGGCAATGACTTAGTGAAGCTGGGAAGACGAATGTTATTAGAACAGATTCTGTCGGCAGTTAGCTGGTTGGCTAAGAGACTCCCGGGGTGCACGATTGCCTGGTCCCACATGATCCCCAGGACGGTTTGGCGGGGGGGTCTCTCAGTGTCAGCGTTGAAACACTCGGTGAAGAGAGTCAACAATAAAATTGGTAAATTGTTTCGCTCCGCGCAGTTGCATAGCATTCCCCACGGGTGTATTTGGGGTGATCACATGTATCTGAATGATGGGGTTCACCTGTCCAGGGAGAGGAATGATTTACTCATAGGAGACTGCATAGCATGGCTAAGGGGTTTGAGGAAGCATGACCTTTAGGAGGAGTGGGGGGGCCAGATAGTCGGTCAACTATCCGGCCTGTGGCGGTAAGGTCATGATCGGTGAGCAGTAATTTCAAGGTCCCTAGAGGGGGGCGCCACCCAGAATGGATGGGGGTGCCCGGGGGGAGGCGGCCATTGGCCCCTTCCACGGGGAGGCGGCACCCACTAAGGATGGGTCGCCTAGGGGGAGACGGCCATAGGCCCCTCCCAGGGGGGAGACGGCTAGATGGCCCTCCTACGAATTTCCCGGGGGCCGGATATCCGCTCCGGCGGAAGAGAGTGTGGGGATGTGGGGGAGTTCACGCTGTCCTTCCTACAGATACCTCACACGGGAACTCGGACGACCTTTAAGATGGCGTCGAGTGAAAGGGGGCCCCGACGACAAGGGAAGTTACAGTTGGCAATGAGGGTAAAGTCCTCTGCGCATGCGCCACTCACACCGTGAGGGCGGGATTTTGGTAGTAGGGATCTGACACCGGTTAAGACCTTGCCCTTGGCCCTTAATGCTAGGATGTACAATTTTAATTTAGAATGTATGCATTTTCAGGATGCTAGACTCGGCTAGGAAACCTTTGTATTAGAGATCTGTTAAGGTTAGCCAAAGAACATGTCTTCATCAAAATGTAATGAAAGTAAAATTGTACATAATTCACAAAACGTTTTAATTTAATGTTTTAAATTTTGTTTCATATTTTAAGAAATACGGCCGAGGGGGTAACTCCCCCCCGCCTTCCAAAAGTTCAAACCTGTGTCTGTCTCCTCCCATTGGGGAATTGGTGTTGGGAGGGGTGGCGGGCATCCCGGCCATATGGAAAGGGAAGACCACTCGGACCCCCCGAACGTATGGATGGGTGCCCCGATCCCCCCGGGAAACCATTTTGGGCGGGGGGCGTGGTTCGGCTGGTATGCCCAAAGTGGCGTAGCCGGAGCGCGCCCTTTCCCACCCAGGAGGGGTTGTTCTAGACACCCGCCCAGAAGACCGCGCTCAGTAGGCGTACCCGAGGAGGGTCCCCGCCCTCCCGCAGACGGATAAATAGAGCGGGAATCCGAAGAAGCGTCCTCTTGTTCCTGTGCTCTGAAGGCTGCACCACTCGTTGCTCGTGAGCCCTCGACGGAACAAGCGGCAATTTTGACCCACCCACCAGCCCCTATTGCAATGTTTGTTTGAATAAAGTAATAGTGGATGATATCAGATTGTATTAAAGAGATGCAGTCACGTTTTCAGTATTTATGTATGCCTTGGATTAAAAAGATGTGTATAGGCCTTTTTTCCTTTGTAGAAAAGTAAAGGAGTGTTTTACGTAATAAAATTGTCTTCTGCTTTAGGACTTTTTCCCTTTGTAGAAATGTAAAGTTGATGATTCGTCAAGGCTGTGTCAGATAAGGCGAATTTTTTCTTCTCTTAGTAGGTAAAACAAATGTCGTATTTATTTTTTGGTCGGGCGATAAGGTAATGATCGGTGAGCAGTAATTTCAAGGTCCCTAGAGGGGGGCGCCACCCAGAATGGATGGGAGCGCCCGGGGGAGGCGGCCATTGGCCCCTTCTACGGGGAGGCGGCACCCACTAAAGATGGTTCGCCTAGGGGGAGACGGCCATAGGCCCCTCCCAGGGGGGGAGACGGCTAGATGCCCCTCCTACGAATTTTCCGGGGGCCGGATATCCGCTCCGGCGGAAGAGAGTGTGGGGATGGGGGGGAGTTCACGCTGTCATTCCTACAGATACCTCACACGGGAACTCGGACGACCTTTAAGATGGCGTTGAGTGAAAGGGGGCCCCCACGACCAGGGAAGTTACAGTTGGCAATGAGGGTAAAGTCCTCTGCGCATGCGCCACTCACAGCGTGAGGGCGGGATTTTGGTAGTAGGGATCTGACACCGGTTAAGACCTTGCCGTTGGCCCTTAATGCTAGGATGTACAATTTTAATTTAGAATGTATGCATTTTCAGGATGCTAGACTCGGCTAGGAAACCTTTGTATTAGAGATCTGTTAAGGTTAGCCAAAGAACATGTCTTCATCAAAATGTAATGAAAGTAAAATTGTACATAATTCATTAAACGTTTTAATTTAATGTTTGAAATTTTGTTTCATATTTTAATAAATACGGCCGGGGGGTAACTCCCCCCCGCCTTCCAAAAGTTCAAACCTGTGTCTGTCTCCTCCCATTGGGGAATTGGTGTTGGGAGGGGGTGGCGGGCATCCCGGCCATACTGGTATTGATGTTTGTCTCATAAATTGGAATTATATGATTCTTCATTTTTACTGATTTCGCAGAAGACAGCATGCAATAACTCTTTTCATTCAACAGGAAGGGACAAAATACTATAGATAAGTTATTACGAATATATTTAAAATACATAGCAGTATTTAAATAATATTCCCACAGAAATCCTTTGTCTTATGTCATAATTAGAAGAATACATGGTATTTGCAAAAGTACCCCAGGTTTATATTTACACATAAAAATAAAACCAGTAAACTGTTTTTTCATTGAATGTAAATGTGCACTAACCCAATCTTATTTGGATTTAAATTCAAATAACCGTATATATGGAGATTCAAAGTGCACCCATGACTTTGTGTTCAGCAATTTTACAGCTAAGAGGTATTCTCGCGAAAAGTATAATAACAAACTAATTTTAGAACTTTTCTGCTGAGAAAACCAGCTTACCAAAAATAAATCTTTCTATTTCAACACAGTCAGCAGAAATAATAATTTAAAAGTAAAAACTCCAAAATTGGTGAGGGAACCATTTCAGTAAAGGGGTTGCAGATGTGGATTACCTGACTGAGTTCAAATATACTAGCATGGAAGGTGTGTATGCATTTATGTGTTTGAAATTGAACAATATATTCCTACTTTCAGTCATGTGTGGTCATTCACTTAGATCAATAGATTCACCTGTTGAGAAAGCATGAAAATGCACTCCTGACATGATTGTGATCACATTAGTTTCCAGGAAAGAAGCTTAAATAACATATCTTTGTGTATAATTCAATGATGCCAAAAATTTATAAAAACATAGAAGATAGCTTTTAATTGAGCTTTTCCTCACATATCTTCATGTAAAACTTTCAATATAGGAAATATTATTTGTGGTTAAACATTATTCTCTTGATTTCTCCAGAAAATCGATTTGCTAATGTGCAATAATCAGGCACACTACAGGGACTATTTTAGAATACCTGAGAAATCAGTAACTTTCTAAAACATGCATGAACTTCTCTTTTGAAATGCCATCAAATAGCTTAAACTAAAAACCTAAGCAGAACTTTGCTTAAGAAACTCCAGTTTGGTGTGTCCTGTCAATCTTAGTGGTAGGCTGGGGCGGTAAATTCCATACCGTTCGCGGAATTTGTCGAATTTGTGAAATTTTGCGTTCCGCGGAGATCGCGGAATTGCACAAAATTCTGCGTTCCCTGACATTGCGAAATTTTTTGCTTGTTCGCGTTCTCAAAATGTGTGTTTACGAGATATTTCCCCCGAGCACGCAAACAGCAATTGCGAATAGCAAAAAAGCATCGCGAACAAGCAGTTCAGCATGTTCGCAGAATTTCTGCATGTCCGCAGAGATTTTTTACTGTTTTGCGGAGATTTGCTTAACGCGATTACGCGAATTCCGCCCACCCCTAATTAGTTGTACAGAATTTTAACTGTGAATGTTCTTGAGGATAGATTTCAAAAATTGAAAACCTCAAAGCAGGAGACACTTAGCACCTATTTTATCTCTTATTTTGAGAAGGTGATATGGCATTGTCTCTGCTTCTTGAAGTTGGATTACCCTCAGCAGTTACAGGTATATAGGCAGCTAAGACTGGCAGTTAAAAACATTTTAATTTTGTGATTACTATTAATAATGGTACATCTATCAAAATATCCATAGTTTACATAGAAGATGCTCACCTGTGTATTCCGATAATGCACTGTCTTTTCCAAGTGCACCATTTCCACCCACAGCAGAAACTTTGAAGGTGTACAGGTTGCCAGGTATTAAATTTGTGATGGAGACATTTTCATACATTGTTGTTACATTTGATTCTGGATTTCCTAAAACTTGCACTAAATAGGAGCTTTTGTTGCCAGTCGGTGGTAGCCAGCTCAAAGAAATTGAATCAATGGTGATGTATGTCAAACTTAGATTGTTGGTTACATTGGGTACTGAAATAGAAAAGTAGAACGTGAAGTATCACTCAGAGAACCTTTTACATATTTGTCAGAAATATTTTTTACACCAGATAAATTACAGAAAAACATGAAGAAGTTACCTATCATTGGGAAGAATTGCCATGATAGATCTCTAATAGGGTGAAATAGTTTGTAAAACTTCTGGCACATTGATTTTGTATTAAAAAATTGAGATTTGTACTAAAGAATATAAATTCCCAGAAGAGCATAGAAATGTTTCCAATGACATCTCTTCAGTTATGATAACTTATTCATAACCCCCAAATGTGAGCAATTGTAACTTAGTCCCATTAATTCTAGAAAATGTTTCTCAAAATGTATAACTGATTCTGAATTTAGGTATAGATGTAATTTATACATGCCAGACATTTAGCCTGCCTAGCCAAATAGCTCTTAATCAGAAATGATCTAATGTTGTTAAATCAAATGAGCACATATACATTGTTATTTCATGTATGATGTAATATTTCGATGAGATGGAATTTTACAAATCAGTGAGTGCAGATTGTTTCTAATGCTCTAGTTATTTTTTGAATGTCTATTCAACTAAATCCCTATATATCTTGCAGTTTATCCACTTTATATGGCCTTCTATTTGTTCAAATGAACTTTTAGAATAATGAGTTAATGATTATATCCATTTTAACTAGTTTACATATACTTTGATTTTGGTATCGGAGTGGGAATTATTTGATTTCAGATATTTCTGATCACTTGCTCTGAAAATACCATTTGCTAGTCTTTAAAAAAAATTACAACTCTGCTACTTTATAGCAGAATAACTAGTATTGATGTTTTTCTCATAAATTGGCATTATATGATTCTTCATTTTTACTGATTTCGCAGAAGACAGCATGCAATAACTCTTTTCATTCAACAGGAAGGGACAAAATACTATAGATAAGTTATTACGAATATATTTAAAATACATAGTTATATTTTAATAATATTCCCACAGAAATCCTTTGTCTTATGTCATAATTAGAAGAATACATGGTATTTGCAGCAGTACCCCAGGTTTATATTTACACATAAAAATGGAACCAGTAAACTGTTTTTTCATTGAATGTAAATGTGCACTAAACCAATCTTATTTGGATTTAAATTCAAATAACCGCATATATGGAGATTCAAAGTGCAACCATGACTTTGTGTTCAGCAATTTTACAGCTAAAGAGGTATTCTCACGAAAAGTATAATAACAAAATCAGTTTAGAACTTTTCTGCTGAGAAAACCAGCTTACCAAAAATAAATCTTTCTATCTCAACACAGTCAGCAGAAATAATAATTTAAAAGTAAAAACTCCAAAAGTGATGAGGGAACCATTTCAGTAAAGGGGCTTGCAGATGTGGATTACCTGACTGAGTTCAAATATACTAGCATGGAAGGTGTGTATGCATTTATGTGTTTGAAATTGAACAATATATTCCTACTTTCAGTCATGTGTGGTCATTCACTTAGATCAATAGATTCACCTGTTGAGAAAGCATGAAAATGCACTCCTGACATGATTGTGATCACATTAGTTTCCAGGAAAGAAGCTTAAATAACATATCTTTGTGTATAATTCAATGATGCCAAAAATTTATAAAAACATAGAAGATAGCTTTTAATTGAGCTTTTCCTCACATATCTTCATGTAAAACTTTCAATATAGGAAATATTATTTGTGGTTAAACATTATTCTCTTGATTTCTCCAGAAAATCGATTTGCTAATGTGCAATAATCAGGCACACTACAGGGACTATTTTAGAATACCTGAGAAATCAGTAACTTTCTAAAACATGCATGAACTTCTCTTTTGAAATGCCATCAAATAGCTTAAACTAAAAACCTAAGCAGAACTTTGCTTAAGAAACTCCAGTTTGGTGTGTCCTGTCAATCTTAGTGGTAGGCTGGGGCGGTAAATTCCATACCGTTCGCGGAATTTGTCGAATTTGTGAAATTTTGCGTTCCGCGGAGATCGCGGAATTGCACAAAATTCTGCGTTCCCTGACATTGCGAAATTTTTTGCTTGTTCGCGTTCTCAAAATGTGTGTTTACGAGATATTTCCCCCGAGCACGCAAACAGCAATTGCGAATAGCAAAAAAGCATCGCGAACAAGCAGTTCAGCATGTTCGCAGAATTTCTGCATGTCCGCAGAGATTTTTTACTGTTTTGCGGAGATTTGCTTAACGAGATTACGCGAATTCCGCCCACCCCTAATTAGTTGTACAGAATTTTAACTGTGAATGTTCTTGAGGATAGATTTCAAAAATTGAAAACCTCAAAGCAGGAGACACTTAGCACCTATTTTATCTCTTATTTTGAGAAGGTGATATGGCATTGTCTCTGCTTCTTGAAGTTGGATTACCCTCAGCAGTTACAGGTATATAGGCAGCTAAGACTGGCAGTTAAAAACATTTTAATTTTGTGATTACTATTAATAATGGTACATCTATCAAAATATCCATAGTTTACATAGAAGATGCTCACCTGTGTATTCCGATAATGCACTGTCTTTTCCAAGTACACCATTTCCACCCACAGCAGAGACTTTGAAGGTGTAGAGGTTGCCAGGTATTAAATTTGTGATGGAGACATTTTCATACATTGTTGTTACATTTGATTCTGGATTTCCTAAAACTTGCACTAAATAGGAGCTTTTGTTGCCAGTCGGTGGTAGCCAGCTCAAAGAAATTGAATCAATGGTGATGTATATCAAACTTAGATTGTTGGTTACATTGGGTACTGAAATAGAAAAGTAGAACGTGAAGTATCACTCAGAGAACCTTTTACATATTTGTCAGAAATATTTTTTACACCAGATAAATTACAGAAAAACATGAAGAAGTTACCTATCATTGGGAAGAATTGCCATGATAGATCTCTAATAGGGTGAAATAGTTTGTAACACTTCTGGCACATTGATTTTGTATTAAAAAATTGAGATTTGTACTAAAGAATATAAATTCCCAGAAGAGCATAGAAATGTTTCCAATGACATCTCTTCAGTTATGATAACTTATTCATAACCCCCAAATGTGAGCAATTGTAACTTAGTCCCATTAATTCTAGAAAATGTTTCTCAAAATGTATAACTGATTCTGAATTTAGGTATAGATGTAATTTATACATGCCAGACATTTAGCCTGCCTAGCCAAATAGCTCTTAATCAGAAATGATCTAATGTTGTTAAATCAAATGAGCACATATACATTGTTATTTCATGTATGATGTAATATTTCGATGAGATGGAATTTTACAAATCAGTGAGTGCAGATTGTTTCTAATGCTCTAGTTATTTTTTGAATGTCTATTCAACTAAATCCCTTTATATCTTGCAGTTTATCCACTTTACATGGCCTTCTATTTGTTCAAATGAACTTTTAGAATAATGAGTTAATGATTATATCCATTTTAACTAGTTTACATATACTTTGATTTTGGTATTGGAGTGGGAATTATTTGATTTCAGATATTTCTGATCACTTGCTCTGAAAATACCATTTGCTAGTCTTTAAAAAAAATTACAACTCTGTTACTTTATAGCAGAATAACTAGTATTGATGTTTTTCTCATAAATTGGCAATATATGATTCTTCATTTTTACTGATTTCGCAAAAGACAGCATGCAATAACTCTTTTCATTCAACAGGAAGGGACAAAATACTATAGATAAGTTATTACGAATATATTTAAAATACATAGTTATATTTTAATATTATTCCCACAGAAATCCTTTGTCTTATGTCATAATTAGAAGAATACATGGTATTTGCAGCAGTACCCCAGGTTTATATTTACACATAAAAATGGAACCAGTAAACTGTTTTTTCATTGAATGTAAATGTGCACTAAACCAATCTTATTTGGATTTAAATTCAAATAACCGCATATATGGAGATTCAAAGTGCAACCATGACTTTGTGTTCATCAATTTTACAGCTAAAGAGGTATTCTCACGAAAAGTATAATAACAAAATCAGTTTAGAACTTTTCTGCTGAGAAAACCAGCTTACCAAAAATAAATCTTTCTATTTCAACACAGTCAGCAGAAATAATAATTTAAAAGTAAAAACTCCAAAAGTGATGAGGGAACCATTTCAGTAAAGGGGCTTACAGATGTGGATTACCTGACTGAGTTCAAATATACTAGCATGGAAGGTGTGTATGCATTTATGTGTTTGAAATTGAACAATATATTCCTACTTTCAGTCATGTGTGGTCATTCACTTAGATCAATAGATTCACCTGTTGAGAAAGCATGAAAATGTACTCCTGACATGATTGTGATCACATTAGTTTCCAGGAAAGAAGCTTAAATAACATATCTTTGTGTATAATTCAATGATGCCAAAAATTTATAGAAGATAGCTTTTAATTGAGCTTTTCCTCACATATCTTCATGTAAAACTTTCAATATAGGAAATATTATTTGTGGTTAAACATTATTCTCTTGATTTCTCCAGAAAATCGATTTGCTAATGTGCAATAATCAGGCACACTACAGGGACTATTTTAGAATACCTGAGAAATCAGTGACTTTCTAAAACATGCATGAACTTCTCTTTTGAAATGCCATCAAATAGCTTAAACTAAAAACCTAAGCAGAACTTTGCTTAAGAAACTCCAGTTTGGTGTGTCCTGTCAATCTTAGTGGTAGGCTGGGGCGGTAAATTCCATACTGTTCGCGGAATTTGTCGAATTTGTGAAATTTTGCGTTCCGCGGAGATCGCGGAATTGCACAAAATTCTGCGTTCCCTGACATTGCGAAATTTTTTGCTTGTTCGCGTTCTCAAAATGTGTGTTTACGATATATTTTCCCCGAGCACGCAAACAGCAATTGCGAATAGCAAAAAAGCATCGCGAACAAGCTGTTCAGCATGTTCGCAGAATTTCTGCATGTCCGCAGAGATTTTTTACTGTTTTGCGGAGATTTGCTTAACGCGATTACGCGAATTCCGCCCACCCCTAATTAGTTGTACAGAATTTTAACTGTGAATGTTCTTGAGGATAGATTTCAAAAATGGAAAGGGGCGACCACTCGGTCCCCCCGAACGTATGGCAGAGTGCCTCGATCCCCCCGGGAAGCCATTTTGGGCGGGAGGCGCGTCTCGGCTGGTATGCCCGAAGCGGCGTAGCCGGGGCGCGCTTTTTCCCGCCCTAGAGTGGGCTGGCCTAGACACTGACGCGGCCGGCCACGCCCTCGGGGCAGGCAGGGGCGGGTTTACGCCCGCCCTGAAGATGGATAAAAAGGGGCGCAAGACCAGAAGACATCCTCTTGTTCCTGTGCTCTGAAGCTGCACCTCCTCGCTGCACGTGAGCTCGAGACGGAACGAAGAGCCAATTTTGAGCGTTTTAATCGTTCTTGTTTGTTTTACAGTTACTTTGTTGGAGAATGCCGAAAAAGGTGGGAAAACGCATGACTACTGATCAGATGCTGCGTGTTCTCATGAAGGAGATGTCCGAATTAAAGAAGCGGGTGGATAAGAACGAGGAAGGGGGACCAAAACGTCCTTTGGCGGGAGCAGCCCCGGGAGGGAAGAACAAGAGGCCCAGGAGGGGAGCAGCGGGAGAAGACATCCCGGGTCCCAGTGCCCCGCTCGAGGCACCAACTCCCGTGCCGGAGGAGGGGAATCCGATTCCCGTTGTGGTCACCCCCGTGTCCGAGGATGATATGCCGCCCGAGCTTGCAGCACAATTGGCAGCGTGGTTGGGTAAAGGTAACGAGGGCGCCACGGCTGTCGACGCGCAGGCGCTGATAAAGCAAGTGCGTGAGAAACGGGAAGCAGCCAAGGTGTCCGTGCCGGCTGCAGTAGTGGACAAGACACCAGGGACGATTGCGACCTCAGAGGCAGCGTCAGGTGCAGGTAAGCGGCCATTGCCGACTGCGAGGGATGAGTCAACACCCTCTCGGAGAGAAAAGTTGGGTCAACATGTTCCTTTGGCAATTAAGGAAAAGATTTGGGCGGGGGAGTATGTGAACATTTTCTCATTGCTTGTTGATCATTATGAGGTAGAGCATGTTAAGAGTCAGAAGGATCTCATGCATCCGAGTGTTTGGCGCGCAAAAATGGCCGCCTTTAAAGTGAATGAGAATATTGGCAATTGGGGCAATGCTTGGGGAATTTTTACGTCAATCTTGGGGGAACGTAGGCCTGAGTTGCTTTCCGAGTTTCCAATCTATCAATCACGAATCATGGGGTACTCGACATCGCACCAGGGTAACCATTGGTTCTGTTACGATAATCTTTTCAGGAAAGCAAAGGAGCATAATAAAAGTTTAACCTGGGATTGTTATGATTCCTTGACTTGGGATAAAATGAAGGAGACAGGAATGTTAAAAATGCCGTTGGTAGGAAGTAATGTTGGCGAATCCTCCCGGCAATATGCGGGGACGCCCTTTCGATCAGGTACGGGTGCCGACGAGTACTCGAAACCTGCCGGCAATACTGGAAAAAGGGGTTTCTGCTTTAATTACAACGGAGGTAAATGTACTAGACCCCAGGGATCGTGTAAATTCAAACATGAATGTAGTGGTTGCGGGTCGTCCCATCCTGAGTCCTCGTGTAGAGCCAGAACGGGTGATAATGGGGGGAGAGGAGGCGCCAAACAGGTCTAATATAGGCCGAGGGGCGCCTTTACCTACCCCGATTGATACCCTGGCGATGATTCCCTGGCTCAGTGAATATCCGGATCGTACTTCTGCTGGGGTGCTGCGGAACGGTTTTTCGTATGGTTTCCGCATCCCGGTAGGGGACTTTCAGGGTGTGGGGAAGTGCAAAAATCAACTTTCCGTCCTGCAGCATACGACCGTAGTACAGGATAAGATCCGGAAAGAGGTGACTCGAGGTCGGGTCGCCGGGCCGTTTAGTGTACCCCCGGTTCAGAATTTTGTTTGTTCTCCCTTAGGGGTAGTCCCCAAGAAAGACCCAGGTGAGTTCCGACTGATTCATAATTTGTCAGCTCCACGAGGTCTTTCCGTAAATGATGCAATCGATCCAGAAGTGTGTTCGGTGCGGTACGCATCCTTTGATGAGGCCGTAGCCATTTTGAATCGCCTGGGGCCCGGGGCGCTGATGGCGAAGTCGGATATCGAGTCAGCGTTCCGATTGCTCCCGGTACACCCAGACGACCAGCGTCTCCTGGGATTCATGTTTCAGGGTTGTTATTACATGGATAGGTGTATGCCAATGGGGTGCTCTATATCCTGTGCCTATTTCGAGAAATTCAGTAGTTTTCTACAATGGGTCTTCACAAAGAAAACGGGTTTCCAATATGTAATGCACTACCTTGATGATTTTTTGTTTCTTGGGGCAGCCGGGGATCTTGAATGTGGCCGGGCCTTGGCCGAATTTTGTGTGTTAATGAAACAGTTTGGTGTGCCATTGGCGCCGGGAAAAACAGTGGGTCCTACGACTTGCCTCGAGTTTCTGGGGATCGAGTTGGACTCCAGTGAAGGTTGTTTCCGTTTGCCAGCTGACAAAGTGTTGAAGTTCAGGGCTGCGCTACAAGTGTGTATAAATGCATCGAAAGTTACGCTGCAACAATTACAGCAGTTGGTGGGACAGTTGAATTTTGCCCTGAGGGTAATACCAATGGCCCGCCCCTTTTCCCGTTCAATTGCCCAAGCGATGGTCGGCCTAAAAGCGGGCCATCATCGCACGAGACTATCGGCTGAGGTCCGCCAGGACATGCGTATTTGGTTAGCATTTCTGGCGGACTTCAATGGTCGGATCGTCTGGAATAAACCAGCTGTGTCCTCCGAAGAGCTGGGGCTATGGACAGATTCAGCAGGAAGCATAGGTTTTGGCGCCATCTTCGGCACAAAATGTTCGGCACAAAAATGGCCGACATGGTGGCATGAGAATGGTCTGACGAGTAATATTGCTTTCCTGGAACTGTTTCCCATCTTGGTGGCCTTGAGAACATGGCCCGATGGGTTCAAAGATCACTCTGTCATATTTTGGTCTGACAATATGACCGTGGTCGAGTGTATCAATAGTCAGGCAGCACGTTGTAAACTGATTTTAAGACTGCTTAAGGAAATTGTTTTACTATGTATGCAATTGAACGTGCTATTCAGAGCGAAGCATGTTCCAGGGGTGATGAATCAGGCGGCTGACGCATTGTCTCGTTTTCAAATGCAGGCTTTCTCGGGTTTCCTCCCCTCAGCGGACCCAGAGCCGGCACCCTTTCCCGAAGCTCTCTGGTCTCTCGGTGCCCCGAACTTCGTCACCTCGTGGGAGAGAGTCTAGCACCAAGGACGAGGAAGGCATACGAAGGGGCGTTTCGGGCCTATTTAGCCTTTTTGGGGACTGATAGAGAGCGGCTTTGGGGTCACGAGGAATGGGTAGTAAATTTTCTGATGTCCTTACGTAGGGCTGGGAAATCGGTGGCTACGGCCCAGAGGCATCGTGCTGCCATTTCCTTTGTTGCCAGAGCACACGCTATCCAGGACCCGACAGCGTCTTTCGTTGTACAGAAGGCGCTGCGTGGGTGGCAACGCCTTGAGGGTCGCAGAATAGATGAAAGGCGCCCGATAGGTTTGGATAGATTGTCCCAGTTGTTGGCCACACTCCCGGCCACATGTTCATCTCAGTTTGAGGCGGTGCTGTTCCGAGCCGCTTTTACGCTAGCATTTCATGGGGCAATGCGGGTAAGCGAACTAGTTGCAAGGAACAAACTGGATGTGGCGGGGGGTTTGTGCCAGGAACACGTTCAGATCAGGGGAGAAACAATGACTGTCTCCTTTGTAAGGTCCAAGACTGATCAAGATGGGATGGGTGACTGCGTCATCATACGCAGGATTCCTGGGTCCTCCATGTGTCCGGTAAAGTGTTTAGAAGATTACCTAGCACGAAGGGTGGCATCATGGGGGGGGACTTTGTTAAGACACGCAGACGCCACCCCACTGACGAAATTTCAGTTTCAGCGGGTGCTTGCGATGTCAATTGCCGCTGCGGGCTTGAACCCGGGCGAATTTGGGACCCATTCCTTTCGGATAGGGGCTGCTACGGAAGCTACAGCCAGGGGTCTTAATGTTGAGCAAGTGAAACGAGTGGGGCGTTGGTCCTCCAATTGTTATAAAAGATACGTGCGGTTGCACATGTTGTGAAGCTGTAATAATGTACTCACGCTTCTTGTTTTTTTTTGGTTTTCAGTTACGCAAGCCTACGAGGCGGGGCGGACTATGCAGTCGACCCTACACCGGGCCAGCGGTCAGACGTCACCAGCTGTGAACAAGGAGGTGTGGGTCGTGGGCCACTCATACGTGAGGCGTGCCGCAGACGTATTCAAAGCAGGTGACATGATTCACGTAGCTGGGGAATACGGGTACAGGATGTCCTTCTACGGAAGAGGCGGTCTCTGTATTGACCAGTTTCAAACATTTTTCGAGGGTTTGTTAGGGCGGACAAGGTCACCGCCGTCTATAGTTATAGTACATGTAGGGGGCAATGATTTGGTCACCACCGGTAGACGACTACTCCTGGAAGCAATGTTTTCCACTGTAAGTTGGTTGGCGAGGAGAGTTCCGGGGTGCATAATTGCATGGTCCCATTTGATTCCACGAAAGGTGTGGCGGGGGGCTATCTCTATTCCTGCTTTGAACCATTCTGTTAGAAAGCTTAACAACAAAGTGAGTAGGTTGTTCCGTTCCAGGACATTGCATTCTATTTCTCATAACTGTATTAATGATGACAGTATGTATTTGGGGGATGGTGTGCATTTGTCTTGGGTGGGGAATGAGTTACTCTTAGGAGATTTCTTAGCATGGTTAAAATCGTTGAAACATGACCTTTAGGTAGGAGTTTTGTGGGGGGTCCGGATAGCCGGTCAACTATCCGGCCTGTGGCGGTAAGGTCATGATCGGTGAGCACTAATTGGAAGATCCCTATGAGTGGGCGTCACCCAACACGGATGGGAGCGCTCGGGGGAGGTGGCCTTTGGCCCCTCAACGGGGAGGCGGTCCCTTCTAAGGATGGGTCGCCGAAAGAAAAGGAAAGGCGGTCAAGGCCCCTTCCTGTGTAGGAGGGGTTACAGCCCCCTCCTGGGGAATTTCCCGGGGCCAGTGACATCTGCGACGGCAGATGCGGTAAGTTGTGTGGGGTTGGGGGGAGGTCTAAGATACCTTCTAGATACCTCACACGAGTCTTCGAACGACCTTTAACTGGCGTCGAGTTGATAGGTGCCCCCGTCAAGTCAAGGGAAATTGTTAGTAGTTGCACTTGAGTACGCCTCAGTGCTGTCGCCCCTCCCAAGTGGGGGGGGTATGTCTGGTTAGGGATCTTGACACCGGTTACGACCTTGCCGTTGGCCCTTAAACGTTAGGATGTACAATTTCAATATTTCAAGAAAATGTTTTGTAGGATGTTAGTTCGGCTAGGTGAACCTCTGTATTAGAGAATCTGTTAAGGTTAGCCAAACATCGCAATGTGGTAATGAAATTGTACATTAATATGAAAATGTTTAATGTTTTAATTTTTTGTTTTAATAAATACGGCCGGGAGGGTCACTCCCTCCCACTTCCAAAAACTTCAAGAACTGTTTCCGGTTTCCCTCTTTTGGGGATTGTGTTGAGAGGGGGTGGCGGGTATCTCAGCCATATGGAAAGGGGCGACCACTCGGTCCCCCCGAACGTATGGCAGAGTGCCTCGATCCCCCCGGGAAGCCATTTTGGGCGGGAGGCGCGTCTCGGCTGGTATGCCCGAAGCGGCGTAGCCGGGGTGCGCTTTTTCCCGCCCTAGAGTGGGCTGGCCTAGACACTGACGCGGCCGGCCACGCCCTCGGGGCAGGCAGGGGCGGGTTTACGCCCGCCCTGAAGATGGATAAAAAGGGACGCAAGACCAGAAGACATCCTCTTGTTCCTGTGCTCTGAAGCTGCACCTCCTCGCTGCACGTGAGCTCGAGACGGAACGAAGAGCCAATTTTGACCCACCCACCAGCCCCTGAAGACAGCCAGTTATTTTAATAAAATTGATCGCTAATTCTATTTCGTTTACAGGTTGTGTTAGTATCGTGTTGATGGTGAATGTGTAATAAAGATTGGTCGAATTTTATAAGTTTGGTGATTAAAGAAATTCGGATTTAACGTCCATTTATAAACATGCTTTTTGGTCATAGTGGCCAATGTA
The DNA here is from genome assembly GCF_964263255.1 of Lissotriton vulgaris. Classification (NCBI taxonomy): domain Eukaryota; kingdom Metazoa; phylum Chordata; class Amphibia; order Caudata; family Salamandridae; genus Lissotriton; species Lissotriton vulgaris. The sequence continues at coordinate 1,087,857,465 of NC_141699.1, read as the reverse complement.
ATTTTAGTTTAGTTAGCATTTGTCGTATTTATTTTGGTCGGGCGGTAAGGTCATGATCGGTGAGCACTAATTGGAAGATCCCTATGAGTGGGCGTCACCCAACACGGATGGGAGCGCTCGGGGGAGGTGGCCTTTGGCCCCTCAACGGGGAGGCGGTCCCTTCTAAGGATGGGTCGCCGAAAGAAAAGGAAAGGCGGTCAAGGCCCCTTCCTGTGTAGGAGGGGTTACAGCCCCCTCCTGGGGAATTTCCCGGGGCCAGTGACATCTGCGACGGCAGATGCGGTAAGTTGTGTGGGGTTGGGGGGAGGTCTAAGATACCTTCTAGATACCTCACACGAGTCTTCGAACGACCTTTAACTGGCGTCGAGTTGATAGGTGCCCCCGTCAAGTCAAGGGAAATTGTTAGTAGTTGCACTTGAGTACGCCTCAGTGCTGTCGCCCCTCCCAAGTGGGGGGGGTATGTCTGGTTAGGGATCTTGACACCGGTTACGACCTTGCCGTTGGCCCTTAAACGTTAGGATGTACAATTTCAATATTTCAAGAAAATGTTTTGTAGGATGTTAGTTCGGCTAGGTGAACCTCTGTATTAGAGAATCTGTTAAGGTTAGCCAAACATCGCAATGTGGTAATGAAATTGTACATTAATATGAAAATGTTTAATGTTTTAATTTTTTGTTTTAATAAATACGGCCGGGAGGGTCACTCCCTCCCACTTCCAAAAACTTCAAGAACTGTTTCCGGTTTCCCTCTTTTGGGGATTGTGTTGAGAGGGGGTGGCGGGTATCTCAGCCATATTGAAAACCTCAAAGCAGGAGACACTTAGCACCTATTTTATCTCTTATTTTGAGAAGGTGATATGGCATTGTCTCTGCTTCTTGATGTTGGATTACCCTCAGCAGTTACAGGTATATAGGCAGCTAACACTGGCAGTTAAAAACATTTTAATTTTGTGATTACTATTAATAATGGTACATCTATCAAAATATCCATAGTTTACATAGAAGATGCTCACCTGTGTATTCCGATAATACACTGTCTTTTCCAAGTATACCATTTCCACCCACAGCAGAGACTTTGAAGGTGTACAGGTTGCCAGGTATTAAATTTGTGATGGAGACATTTTCATACATTGTTGTTACATTTGATTCTGGATTTCCTAAAACTTGCACTAAATAGGAGCTTTTGTTGCCAGTCGGTGGTAGCCAGCTCAAAGAAATTGAATCAATGGTGATGTATGTCAAACTTAGATTGTTGGTTACATTGGGTACTGAAATAGAAAAGTGGAACGTGAAGTATCACTCAGAGAACCTTTTACATATTTGTCAGAAATATTTTTTACACCAGATAAATTACAGAAAAACATGAAGAAGTTACCTATCATTGGGAAGAATTGCCATGATAGATCTCTAATAGGGTGAAATAGTTTGTAACACTTCTGGCGCATTGATTTTGTATTAAAAAATTGAGATTTGTACTAAAGAATATAAATTCCCAGAAGAGCATAGAAATGTTTCCAATGACATCTCTTCAGTTATGATAACTTATTCATAACCCCCAAATGTGAGCAACTGCAACTTAGTCTCATTAATTCTAGAAAATGTTTCTCAAAATGTATAACTGATTCTGAATTTAGGTACAGATGTAATTTATACATGCCAGACATTTAGCCTGCCTAGCCAAATAGCTCTTAATCAGAAATGATCTAATGTTGTTAAATCAAATGAGCACATATACATTGTTATTTCATGTATGATGTAATATTTCGATGAGATGGAATTTTACAAATCAGTGAGTGCAGATTGTTTCTAATGCTCTAGTTATTTTTTGAATGTCTATTCAACTAAATCCCTTTATAGCTTGCAGTTTATCCACTTTATATGGCCTTCTATTTGTTCAAATGAACTTTTAGAATAATGAGTTAATGATTATATCCATTTTAACTAGTTTACATATACTTTGATTTTGGTATCGGAGTGGGAATTATTTGATTTCAGATATTTCTGATCACTTGCTCTGAAAATACCATTTGCTAGTCTTTAAAAAAAGTTACAACTCTGTTACTTTATAGCAGAATAACTAGTATTGATGTTTTTCTCATAAATTGGCATTATATGATTCTTCATTTTTACTGATTTCGCAGAAGACAGCATGCAATAACTCTTTTCATTCAACAGGAAGGGACAAAATATTATAGATAAGTTATTACGAATATATTTAAAATACATAGTTATATTTTAATAATATTCCCACAGAAATCCTTTGTCTTATGTCATAATTAGAATATGGCTGAGATACCCGCCACCCCCTCTCAACACAATCCCCAAGAATGGGAAACCGGAAACGGTTCTGAACTTTTGGAAGACGGGAGGGAGTGACCCTCCCGGCCGTATTTATTAAAATATGAAACAAAATAAAACATTAAAAGAACAGTTTCATATTAATGTACAATTTCATTTCCACATTGCGATGTTTGGCTAACCTTAACATATTCTCTAATACAAAGGTTCTCCTAGCCGAACTAACATCCTACAAAACGTTTAACTTGAAATTGTACATCCTAACGTTTAAGGGCCAACGGCAAGGTCGTAACCGGTGTCAAGATCCCTAAACCAGACATATCCCCCCCACTTGTGAGGGGCGACCGCACAGAGGTGTACCTCAAGTGCATTTACCAATTTCCCTTGACTTGACGGGGGCCCCAATAAACTCGACGCCATTTAAAGGTCGTCCGAGGACTCGTGTGAGGTATCTAGAAGGTAGCATAGACCCCCTCCCAAACCCCACACAACTTACCACATCTGCCGTCGCAGATGTCCAGGCCCCGGGAAATTCCCCAGGAGGGGGCTGTAGCCCCTCCTACCCAGGAAGGGGCCTTGACCGCCTTTCCTTTCCTTTCGGCGGCCCATCCTTAGAAGGGACCGCCTCCCCGTTGAGGGGCCAATGGCCACCTCCCTCGAGCGCTCCCATCCGTAATGGGTGACGCCCACCCATAGGGATCTTCCAATTACTGCTCACCGATCATGACCTTACCGCCCGACCAAAATAAATACGACAATTCTAACTAAATTACTAAATTACTAAAAGACAGTAATAATTACAACTTATAAAAAAGGCATGATTACTGATCAACACTAGTGCATAATTACTTTATTTGCAAAACATATTACCATTTGACCATTCTTTATTGCATATTCAAAGTTATCACGATAGTCATCACAACCTGCAAAAAATAGTGTTACCACATCAAACTTTATTCAAAACCACTTGCTGTCCTCAGGGGCTGGTGGGTGGGTCAAAATTGGTTCTTCGTTCCGTCTCGAGCTCACGTGCAGCGAGGAGGTGCAGCTTCAGAGCACAGGAACAAGAGGATGCTTTCTTTGCTTGTTGCTCCTTTTATCCGTCTTCAGGGCGGGCGTAAACCCGCCCCTGCCTGCCCAAAGGGCGTGGCCGGCCGCGCCAGTGTCTAGGCCAGCCCACTCCAGGGCGGGAAAAAGCGCGCCCCGGCTACGCCGCTTCGGGCATACCAGCCGAGACTCGCCTCCCGCCCAAGATGGCTTCCCGGGGGGATCGTGGTACTCCGCCATACGTTCGGGGGGACCGAATGGTCGCCCCTTTCCATATGGCTGAGATACCCGCCACCCCCTCTCAACACAATCCCCAAGAATGGGAAACCGGAAACGGTTCTGAACTTTTGGAAGACGGGAGGGAGTGACCCTCCCGGCCGTATTTATTAAAATATGAAACAAAATAAAACATTAAAATAACAGTTTCATATTAATGTACAATTTCATTTCCACATTGCGATGTTTGGCTAACCTTAACATATTCTCTAATACAAAGGTTCTCCTAGCCGAACTAACATCCTACAAAACGTTTAACTTGAAATTGTACATCCTAACGTTTAAGGGCCAACGGCAAGGTCGTAACCGGTGTCAAGATCCCTAAACCAGACATATCCCCCCCACTTGTGAGGGGCGACCGCACAGAGGTGTACCTCAAGTGCATTTACCAATTTCCCTTGACTTGACGGGGGCCCCAATAAACTCGACGCCATTTAAAGGTCGTCCGAGGACTCGTGTGAGGTATCTAGAAGGTAGCGTAGACCCCCTCCCAAACCCCACACAACTTACCACATCTGCCGTCGCAGATGTCCAGGCCCCGGGAAATTCCCCAGGAGGGGGCTGTAGCCCCTCCTACCCAGGAAGGGGCCTTGACCGCCTTTCCTTTCCTTTCGGCGGCCCATCCTTAGAAGGGACCGCCTCCCCGTTGAGGGGCCAATGGCCACCTCCCTCGAGCGCTCCCATCCGTAATGGGTGAGGCCCACCCATAGGGATCTTCCAATTACTGCTCACCGATCATGACCTTACCGCCACAGGCCGGATAGTTGACCGGCTATCCGGACCCCCCCACAACACTCCTGCCTAAAGGTCATGTCATAAAGTCCTTAGCCAAGCTATCAGGTCTCCTATGAGTAATTCGTTCCCCAACCGGGATAAATGAACACCATCCCCCAAATACATACTGTCCCCTTTAATACAACCATGCGAAATAGAATGCAGTGTACTTGAACGGAACAATCTACTCACTTTATTATTAATTTTCCTTACTGAATGGTTCAGAGCAGGAACCGAAATAGCCCCCCGCCACACTTTCCGTGGGATCATATGGGACCATGCAATTGTGCACCCTGGAACTCTTCTTGCCAACCAACTTACCGTGGAAAGCATTGCCTCACGAAGAAGTCGTCTACCAGTGGTCACCAAATCATTGCCCCCAAGATGTACTATGACTACAGACGGCGGTGACCTCGTCCGCCCTAACAGACCCTCAACAAATGATCGAAACTGGTCAATACAGAGCCCGCCCTTTCCGTAGAAGGACACACTGTACCCGTATTCCCCAGCCACGTGAATCATGTCACCTGCTTTGAATACATCCCCGGCACGCCTCACGTATGAGTGGCCCACGACCCACACCTCCTTTTTCACAGCCGGTGATGTCTGACCGCTGGCCCCCCGGTGTCGGGTCGACTGCACAGTCCGCCCCGCCTCGTAGGCTTGCGCAATTGAAAAACCAAACAAAAACAAGAAGCGTGAGTACACCATTACAGCTTCACAACATGTGCAACCGCACATACCTCTTATAACAGTTTGAGGACCAACGTCCCACACGTTTTACTTGTTCAACATTCAGACCCCTGGCTGTAGCCTCCGTAGCAGCCCCTATCCGAAAGGAATGGGTCCCAAACTCGCCGGGGTTCAAGCCCGCGGCCGAAATCGACATCGCAAGCACCCGCTGAAACTGAAACCTCGTCAGTGGGGTGGCGTCAGCGTGTCTCATCAAGGTCCCCCCCCATGATGCCACCCTTTGCGTTAAATATTCCTCTACGCACATCACAGGGCACATGGAAGACCCGGGAATCCTTTGTATGATTATTCCGTCCCCAATCGCACCCTGATCGGTCTTGGACCTGACAAACGAGACAGTCATAGTCTCCCCCTTGACCTGAACGTGCTCTCGGCACAGTCCCCCCATGGTATCCTGCTTGTTCTTTGCCACTAGTTCGCTTACCCGCATAGCCCCATTGAATGCTAGCATAAAAGCGGCTCGGAATAACACTGATTCATACTGGGATGAACACGTTGCAGGAAGTACAGATAACAACAGAGCCAACCTATCCAGACCTATCGGGCGCCTTTCATCTACTCTGCGACCCTCAAGGCGTTGCCACCCACGTAGCGCTTTTTGCACAACAAAAGACGCAGTCGGGTCCTGGATCCCATGAGCCATTGCCATAAAGGAAATGGTGGCCCGATGCCTCTGGGCCGTAGCCACTGATTTGCCTGCCTGATGTAAAGACAGCAGAAATTTTACTACTAGCTCTTCCTGGCCCCAAAGCTCTCCCCTATCAGTCCCCAAAAAGGCCCAATAGGATCGGAACGCCCCTTCATATGCCTTCCTTGTCCTGGGTGCTAAACTCTCTCCCACGAGGTTCTGTAGTTCGGGGCACCGAGAGACCAGAGAGCTTCGGGAAAGGGTGCCGCCACCGGGTCCGCTGTGGGCAGAAAACCCCAGAAGGCCTGCATACGAAAACGAGAAAGCGCATCAGCCGCTTGATTCATTACCCCCGGTACATGTCTTGCCCTAAATAGCACGTTCAATTGCATACACAATAACACAATTTCCTTGAGCAATCTCAGAATCCATTTGCATCGTGCTGCCTGGCTATTGATACACTCAACCACGGTCATGTTATCAGACCAAAACACCACAGAGTGATCTCTGAACCCCTCAGGCCAAGTTTTCAGGGCCACCAGAATGGGAAAAAGTTCAAGAAAGGCAATGTTACTTGTCAGCCCACACTCATGCCACCATAACGGCCATCTTTGAGCCGACCATTGTGTGCCGAATATGGCACCAAAACCAATGCTCCCAGCCGAATCTGTCCACAGCCCCAGCTCTTCGGAGGACACCGCCGGTTTATTCCAGACAATTCGACCATTGAACTCCGCCAGAAATGCCAACCAAATGCGCATGTCCTGGCGAACCTCTGCCGATAGCCTCGTGCGATGATGACCCTCCTTCAGCCCGACCATGGCTTGAGCGATCGAGCGGGAAAAGGGGCGGGCCATCGGCATTACTCTCAGGGCAAAATTCAGCTGGCCCACCAATTGTTGTAATTGATGCAATCTGACTTTAGACTCACTAATACACGTTTCCAGGGAAGCCCTGAATCTTAACACCTTTTCTCTTGGTAATCGAAAACAACCTTCCTCTGAATCGAGCTCGATCCCCAGGAACTCGAGGCAAGTCGAGGGACCCACAGTCTTACCTGGTGCCAGTGGCACACCAAAATGCTTCATTAAGACACAAAATTCATTCAAAGCCTGTCCACATTCCGGATCCCCGGCCGCCCCCAGAAACAAAAAGTCATCGAGATAATGCATGACATGTTGAAAACCCGTCCTCTTTGTGAAGACCCATTGCAGAAAACAACTGAACTTTTCAAAATAGGCACAATATATAGAGCATCCCATCGGCATACATCTATCCAAGTAATAGTGACCCTGAAACATGAAACCAAGGAGACGCTGATCGTCTGGGTGTACCGGGAGCAACCGGAACGCTGACTCAATGTCTGATTTTGCCATCAGCGCACCGGGCCCTAGGCGATTCAACATGGCGACGGCCTCATCGAAAGATGCGTACCGCACCGAACTCACTTCCGGGTCTATCGCATCATTCACGGAAAGACCACGTGGGGCTGATAGATTATGTATCAGTCGGAACTCACCCGGGTCCTTCTTAGGGACCACCCCCAAAGGGGAACAAACAAAGTTAGCACATGGTGGCTCATCAAATGGACCGGCGACTCGACCTCGAGTAACCTCCTTCCCAATCTTCTCCTGTACCACGGTCGTATGTTGCAAGACCGACAGTTGGTTTTTGCATTTTGCTACACCCTGAAAATCCCCCACTGGGATGCGGAAACCATATGAAAACCCGTTCCGCAACACCCCAGCGGAAACATGATCCGGGTATTCGCTGAGCCAAGGAATCATTGCCATGGTATCAATCGGAGTAGGTAAAGGCGCCCCTCGGACTATTTCAGACCTGTTTGGCGCCTCCCCTACCGCCGTTATCACCCGTTTTGGCTCTGCACATGGACTCAGGATGGGATGGCTGCCCACACCCTCCACATTCATGTCTAAACTTGCATGAGCCCTGGGGCCTCGTACATTTACCCCTGTTAAAGTTCCAACAAATCCCCCTTTTACCTGCGTTGCCGTTCGGCTTCGAGTGGTAGTCATTACCTGTACTTGATCGAAAAGATGTCCCAGCATACTGGCGGGAGGATTCACCCCCGCTACTCCCTACCAATGGTAACTTCAACATACCAGTACTCTCCATTTTTGACCATGAAACAGAGTCGTAACAATCCCAAGTCAAGTTTTTGTCATGTTCTTTCGCTTTTCTAAAAATATTATCGTAACAGAACCACTGATTGCCCCCATATGATCCATAATATTCCATGATCCGTGACTGATAAATAGGCAATTCGGTCAGCAACTCGGGCCTACGTTCGCCCATGATGGAGGTAAAGATTCCCCATGCCCTGCCCCAAGTGCCAATGTTTTCGTCAACCTTAAAGGCGGCCATCTTTGCGCGCCAAACACTCGGATGCATGATCTCCTTTTGGCTCTTAACATGCTCCATCTCATAATGGTCGGTAAGCAACGAAAAAATGTTCACATACTCGTCCGCCCACATCTTTTCCTTAATTGCCAGAGGGACATGCTGACCCAACTTTTCCCTTCGTGAAGGTGCAGACTCCTCCCTCGCAATCGGCAATGGCCGCTTACCTGAACCAGAAGCTGCATTCGCCGCTGGACCTGCTCCTGTTGCTTTATCCACTGCCGGAGACAGCGGGGTAACTGGCGATGGTGCCTTCGCCGCCTCCCTAGTTTCCCGCAGTTGCTTCATCAACACCCGTGCGTCGTCAGCCGTGGCGCCCTCGCAATCTTTCCCCAACCACGCTGCCAATTGTGCTGCTAACTCAGGCGGCATGTCCTCACCGGACACGGGAGTGAACACCACGGGAATCGGATTCCCCTCTTTCGGCACCGGAGTTGGCTCCTCGAGTGGGGTATCGGGAACCGGGATGTCCCCCCCAGATGCCCCCCTTCTGGGCCTCTTGCCTTTTCCTCCGGGAGCTGCTCCCGCCAAAGGTCGTTTCGGTCCCCCTTCCCCGTCTTTAGCCGCCATCTGCTTCTTCAGATCAGTTACTTCTTTCATGAGCATATGGAGCATCTGATCGGTAGTAACTCGCTTTCCGACTTTCTTAGGCATTCTCAGACAGAGTATCTGTAAGACAAAAAAGAAAGATTACCACGCTCAAAATTGGCTCTTCATTCCCTCTCGAGCTCACGTGCAGCGAGGAGGTGCAGCTTCAGAGCACAGGAACAAGAGGATGCTTTCTTGGCTTGTTGCTCCTTTTATCCGACTTCAGGGCGGGCGTAAACCCGCCCCTGCCTGCCCCAAAGGGCGTGGCCGGCCGCGTCAGTGTCTAGGCCAGCCCACTCCAGGGCGGGAAAAAGCGCGCCCCGGCTACGCCGCTTCGGGCATACCAGCCGAGACTCGCCTCCCGCCCAAGATGGCTTCCCGGGGGGATCGTGGTACTCCGCCATACGTTCGGGGGGACCGAATGGTCGCCCCTTTCCAGAATACATGGTATTTGCAGCAGTACCCCAGGTTTATATTGACACATAAAAATTGAACCAAGAAACTGTTTTGTCATTGAATGCAAATGTGCACTAAACCAATCTTATTTGGATTTAAATTCAAATAACCGCATATATGGAGATTCAAAGTGCAACCATGACTTTGTGTTCATCAATTTTACAGCTAAAGAGGTATTCTCACGAAGAGTATAATAACAAAATCAGTTTAGAACTTTTCTGCTGAGAAAACCAGCTTACCAAAAATAAATCTTTCTATTTCAACACAGTCAGCAGAAATAATAATTTAAAAGTAAAAACTCCAAAAGTGATGAGGGAACCATTTCAGTAAAGGGGCTTACAGATGTGGATTACCTGACTGAGTTCAAATATACTAGCATGGAAGGTGTGTATGCATTTATGTGTTTGAAATTGAACAATATATTCCTACTTTCAGTCATGTGTGGTCATTCACTTAGATCAATAGATTCACCTGTTGAGAAAGCATGAAAATGCACTCCTGACATGATTGTGATCACATTAGTTTCCAGGAAAGAAGCTTAAATAACATATCTTTGTGTATAATTCAATGATGCCAAAAATTTATAAAAACATAGAAGATAGCTTTTAATTGAGCTTTTCCTCACATATCTTCATGTAAAACTTTCAATATAGGAAATATTATTTGTGGTTAAACATTATTCTCTTGATTTCTCCAGAAAATCGATTGCTAATGTGCAACAATCAGGCACACTACAGGGACTATTTTAGAATACCTGAGAAATCAGTAACTTTCTAAAACATGCATGAACTTCTCTTTTGAAATGCCATCAAATAGCTTAAACTAAAAACCTAAGCAGAACTTTGCTTAAGAAACTCCAGTTTGGTGTGATCTGTCAATCTTAGTGGAAGGCTGGGGCGGTAAATTCCATACCGTTCGCGGAATTTGTTGAATTTGTTAAATTTTGCGTTCCGCGGAGATCGCAGAATCACACAAAATTCTGCGTTCCCTGACATTGCGAAATTTTTTGCTTGTTCGAGTTCTCAAAATGTGTGTTTATGAGATATTTCCCCCGAGCATGCAAACAGCAATTGCGAATAGCAAAAAAGCATCGCGAACAAGCAGTTCAGCATGTTCGCAGAATTTCTGCATGTCTGCAGAGATTTTTTACTGTTTTGCGGAGATTTGCTTAACGCGATTACGCGAATTCCGCCCACCCCTAATTTGTTGTACAGAATTTTAACTGTGAATGTTCTTGAGGATAGATTTCAAAAATTGAAAACCTCAAAGCAGGAGACACTTAACACCTATTGTATCTCTTATTTTGAGAAGGTGATATGGCATTGTCTCTGCTTCTTGAAGTTGGATTACCCTCAGCAGTTACAGGTATATAGGCAGCTAACACTGGTAGTTAAAAACATTTTAATTTTGTGATTACTATTAATAATGGTACATCTATCAAAATATCCATAGTTTACATAGAAGATGCTCACTTGTGTATTCCGATAATACACTGTCTTTTCCAAGTATACCATTTCCACCCACAGCAGAGACTTTGAAGGTGTACAGGTTGCCAGGTATTAAATTTGTGATGGAGACATTTTCATACATTGTTGTTACATTTGATTCTGGATTTCCTAAAACTTGCACTAAATAGGAGCTTTTGTTGCCAGTCGGTGGTAGCCAGCTCAAAGAAATTGAATCAATGGTGATGTATGTCAAACTTAGATTGTTGGTTACATTGGGTACTGAAATAGAAAAGTAGAACGTGAAGTATCACTCAGAGAACCTTTTACATATTTGTCAGAAATATTTTTTACACCAGATAAATTACAGAAAAACATGAAGAAGTTACCTATCATTGGGAAGAATTGCCATGATAGATCTCTAATAGGGTGAAATAGTTTGTAACACTTCTGGCGCATTGATTTTGTATTAAAAAATTGAGATTTGTACTAAAGAATATAAATTCCCAGAAGAGCATAGAAATGTTTCCAATGACATCTCTTCAGTTATGATAACTTATTCATAACCCCCAAATGTGAGCAACTGTAACTTAGTCTCATTAATTCTAGAAAATGTTTCTCAAAATGTATAACTGATTCTGAATTTAGGTACAGATGTAATTTATACATGCCAGACATTTAGCCTGCCTAGCCAAATAGCTCTTAATCAGAAATGATCTAATGTTGTTAAATCAAATGAGCACATATACATTGTTATTTAATGTATGATGTAATATTTCGATGAGATGGAATTTTACAAATCAGTGAGTGCAGATTGTTTCTAAGGCTCTAGTTATTTTTTGAATGTCTATTCAACTAAATCCCTTTATAGCTTACAGTTTATCCACTTTATATGACCTTCTATTTGTTCAAATGAACTTTTAGAATAATGAGTTAATGATTATATCCATTTTAACTAGTTTACATATACTTTGATTTTGGTATCGGAGTGGGAATTATTTGATTTCAGATATTTCTAATCACTTGCTCTGAAAATACCATTTGCTAGTCTTTAAAAAAAATTACAACTCTGTTACTTTATAGCAGAATAACTAGTATTGATGTTTTTCTCATAAATTGGCATTATATGATTCTTCATTTTTACTGATTTCGCAGAAGACAGCATGCAATAACTATTTTCATTCAACAGGAAGGGACAAAATACTATAGATAAGTTATTACGAATATATTTAAAATACATAGTTATATTTTAATAATATTCCCACAGAAATGCTTTGTCTTATGTCATAGTTAGAAGAATACATGGTATTTGCAGCAGTACCCCAGGTTTATATTTACACATAAAAATGGAACCAGTAAACTGTTTTTTCATTGAATGTAAATGTGCACTAAACCAATCTTATTTGGATTTAAATTCAAATAACTGCATATATGGAGATTCAAAGTGCAACCATGACTTTGTGTTCAGCAAATTTTACAGCTAAAGAGGTATTCTCACGAAAAGTATAATAACAAAATCAGTTTAGAACTTTTCTGCTGAGAAAACCAGCTTACCAAAAATAAATCTTTCTATCCCAACACAGTCAGCAGAAATAATAATTTAAAAGTAAAAACTCCAAAAGTGATGAGGGAACCATTTCAGTAAAGGGGCTTGCAGATGTGGATTACCTGACTGAGTTCAAATATACTAGCATGGAAGGTGTGTATGCATTTATGTGTTTGAAATTGAACAATATATTCCTACTTTCAGTCGTGTGTGGTCATTCACTTAGATCAATAGATTCACCTGTTGAGAAAGCATGAAAATGCACTCCTGACATGATTGTGATCACATTAGTTTCCAGGAAAGAAGCTTAAATAACATATCTTTGTGTGTAATTCAATGATGCCAAAAATTTATAAAAACATAGAAGATAGCTTTTAATTGAGCTTTTCCTCACATATCTTCATGTAAAACTTTCAATATAGGAAATATTATTTGTGGTTAAACATTATTCTCTTGATTTCTCCAGAAAATCGATTGCTAATGTGCAATAATCAGGCACACTACAGGGACTATTTTA